>NC_086154.1:94663411-94978865 GCF_035149785.1 Candoia aspera
TATAGAGATTATTAAATTTAAAAAAAATTGCAAAGTACACTGTTTCTTCAACCTTGCAGTCTTATCCAGTGCATCTTCAACAACTGACTTGTGATAATGCTGTCTTAAATTACTTTCAGAATATGTTGAATATTTCAGAAGATAAAAGGAAATGAACTTAGTTCTCCATAATTTGACACCTCCAAGAGCAACCAGTGAAGAGTATTCCACAGTTGGGATCAAAGCAGTTAAAAAAAAAAAAACTTTG
Organism: Candoia aspera; assembly: GCF_035149785.1. NCBI lineage: Eukaryota > Metazoa > Chordata > Lepidosauria > Squamata > Candoiidae > Candoia > Candoia aspera. Next base: position 94,663,659 of record NC_086154.1, read on the forward strand.
ATATGTGCCCAACAACCTGCTTCTATGAACTGAGCTGACTTCAGAAGGATCCACTAGTGAATGTATTAATCATGGAGGTTCATCATAACACAGGTAGTCCCTCAGATGCCAGGTATAAAGGTACACATACTTCCTCAAAAAAAACCCAAAAGGTAAAAACTAAGTTGTTAACAAATCCATTGACTCCACAAGAGGAGACACATTACTGGTGACAATAGAACCAGTAAGGTAAAGAGTGATGACCAGAATAGCATAGAAGCAAAAATACAGCAGATGGTTATAACTTTTAGTTATACAAGGAAGTATCTGTGGAGTGGGAGTCTATTTAAGATGATTTGTCAAGCTTTGCAGGAGCAGAGTTAAGAACAAGAAGGATAAGCTGACCTCCTTTCATCAACCTGAGATCATCTTATCTGGTTTACTATACTATGGCTTAGTTGCAGCAAGAAAAGGAAGGCTTAGAGCAATAGAGTATTCTTTAGCCTTTGTCCTTTGCTTAAAATATTGGGAGGATATAGAATTATAGCAAAGGAATATATTACTCTGAGAAGCCATTGGGAAACAGCCTTTGTACATACTGTGGCAGATACAGATTTTCACATTCATTTGCAAGTTCATATGAAATAGCTCAATTAGTTGCCAATTCTCAGAAAGAGTGGGCTGAGCTATACCATGCAATAGCAGATATAATAACACTTGAGACATGGAACAGTTCTAATTGCTTGGTTCTGCCTTGGGCTAACAGTTCTTAGGGTCAGTGTCATAAGAAGTAGTTGTGTGTATGTGTTTGTGTATGTATGTGCATTTTACTGACATCTACTCTACTCATAAGAACAATCAGAGGGGAAAGTGGGGATACATATATACTGTATACATACCTCAGTTAAATCAAGGGAAGAAGTACCAGTTCAATTCACTATCAAAAGCCACACAAGCATTTGAGGGTAAGTCCATGTGAGAGAGTTATATGGGGAGGCAAATTCATAAATTTATAATGCAAAAAATAAAATAAAAAAATAAATCATAAAATTAATCAGAATCCCTAGGCCCTAAGTTAGTCTGTTAGCTGAATGAAATAGGTATATAAGTAGCCAGCAATGCCCACAGAATTCATGTTCCATTTTTGGGAATTTAATTTAATTTAATTTAATTTAATAATTTAATTTAATTTAATTTAATTTAATTTAATTTAATTTAATTTAATTTAATTTAATTTAATTTAATTTAATTTAATTTAATTGAACTTATATGACCATCCAACTAGCATAAATGTGAGTCTCAGTGGCATGTGTGATAAAAACAAAACTACAATGTTCCCAATGACAAAAACAACCAAAAATCAACAACAACAAAACCCAGTCATGGGACACCAACATTTACTATACCTCCCAGGAAAAGTTCATCTAACATCTGGCCCAATCTGAGGGCACAGCCAAGTCTTCAAAGATCTTCCTGGTCAGGGTCAGTTGAAGCTCAGGGCATGTGCCATGACAGAAAAGGCTCACCTCATAGATCCCATTGGATGATGTTTCAAGGAATGGACCTGGAGTGTGCCCACTCTGTTGGAGCATGTGTGATGGGCAGAAACAACTGGAAATCAGCTTGTCATAAATAGCAGGTTGACTATTGTAGAAATAGACTGCTGAATTGATGTCATGAGTACTGATGACGAGCAGGAGGGGGCCTCTATCCAGGGGGAAAAACACATGCGTAGTACTGAGGAATTAAGCAGCCATTCAAAGAGACACAGATCAGACCCGCCTTAACTTTTGGGGTTTATCTGTCTGGGTTTTTCCCACGCTTCTTCAGTTTGTTAGGATTTTCTGTCTAATGTAGCAGTAATAAAGCACTAGAGACCTACTCCTTGTCTCAGCGTGATTTCTGACTGTTAGGACAATTAGCAAGGTCTTGGGTCTGATTTAGCAGAATTTGTGTTATATACTTAAAGTTATTCATGTGTGTTTTATATTGTTACCATATTTCCTAATAAGAAGAAATCATTTTACTGTAAAAGCTTTAGGGATTATAAATTGGTCATGAAAATTCAGTCTGCAAGGTATCCTGGTTTACATGAAGAATTGATTTATATCTTACTCATTCCACATTTGCTCTGTTAATTGAGGTAATATGGGATAATGTCAAGTCACTAATTGCTGAGTGTGGTTTAAGGGAAAATGGAAAAGCAGAAAGCACTATACTGAAAAAGAAGAATAGGATAGGATTTATATTGTAACCACCAAATATGAAGGAAATCTAGAACTACAGTATTTCAAAAACAACTTCCTACTTCTTTCAAAACATTCTTAAATAACAGCAATGTGAATTATGATGGCTTAAAGATTGGGCACTCTCTTTCACACATTCTTTGTCTCCCCAGTAACACTGGGGACTTACTGGATTTATCATTCCACTGCTACCTTTGGAAGATTATTTTCTATGTAAACTGCCCAGAGTCCCTGCTTGGGAGGGAGATGGGTGGTGATAAAATTTGATTGATAAACAAACAAACAAACAAACCTTGACCTGCTAGTACCCTGCACACATAGGGATGCAGTGGCACTGCAGGTTAAACTGCTGAGCTTGCCGATCGGAAGGTTGGTGGTTTGAATCCACATGACGGCGTGAGCTCCCGTTGCTAGTCCCAGTTCCTGCCAACCTAGCAGTTGGAAAACATGCAAATGTGAGTAGATTAATAGGTACTGCTTCGGCGGGCAGGTAATGGCATTCCGTGTAGTGATGCCGGCCACATGACCACAGAGGAAGTGTCTACGGACAAACGCCGGCTCTTCGGCTTTGAAACGGAGATGAGCACCACCCCCTAGAGTCAGACACGACTGGACTTAATGTCAAGGGAAACCTTTACCTTTGCCCTGTACACATACGGCTTTTATGCTATGAAAATTCCAGTAATGTGAATACTGATTTATGCAAGCCATGCTAGATATGTAATACTGTATTTAATATTTTTATTAAATTACAGTAGAAACTTTTATTCTTCTCAGTCAAATAAATGATAATAACAATCAACCAGACAAAAACCTCTTCCACCGTTAAGTCTTTCCAAACCTCTTCTAACTGTTATAACTAGACACTGAAATTAAAAGGGCTAATCTTCAGGAAAACTGATAAATGACTGCAAATAGCCAGAACAATCTTGAATTTTAATTACAGAGGAAGAAGATATATGTGTGTGCTATAACAGAAAAATACCTATTGTGTTCTATAGATATTCAGATCAGGAGAATAAGAAAACTGCTTGTGTTGCTGGCTGAAATGGCTGTAGGTCAGATACAGAAGAAGGAAGGAATGAGAGATGCCAGAAAAAAAGCAATCAACAAAGCTTTATTGAATAATTCTGGATACTTCCATAGGAGAGTTCCCTTTGTCCTCAGCTGTGGTGGTTACAGGAAGCAGCAAGTGGGGTAAGCCATGGCAAAACCATCCACAAAACGGGTCCCTTCTCAGGCAGTTTTATAACCCTTCAACCCCATCCCACCTCCCCTCTCCACCTCCAGGTTTGCTTAGGTTGCTTTTGGGAAAATAAGTCAGGAAATAGCTGCATAGTTTAGGCATCAGCAAGGGAACATTAATGAGGACTAGTTACATTGCTAAATGTCTGGCAGGGATTGAGCACCTTGTAAAGTGGGAGATAATTAGCTAATTGAGGTAAGGAAATAAGAAGAGACTAGCTTGTCCAAGCAAGTTTTGGGAAGCCAATTAAAAGTACGGTTCAATCACAGGGCAACTTAGAGAAGTCCAAAATGCCATAAAAGGGGCAGATGTGCCCACAGCATCCTTTGAGATGAGATATAATCCACCAATCCCAAACCAAACTAGTAAAAGTATCCATATGCTATTCACATTGAAAAGCTGCTGGTTTGTCCAGTCAGGGCTTAAAGACCACAGGAGAAACTGAATTCAACTCTTACTCATAGGTCAGTCTCATCTCCGAATCATGCACAGAACATTTACAAGGTACCAGCACTGTATTTTCAACCATGGGAAGCCCAACAGAATATAATAAGGTGGCCTATTCAGCCAGCTGTCAGAAATAAATTTGCCTGGAAAGTATCCCTCCATGTTCATTTGTTCATTAGGCTTTAAGGGGAATCAAGAGTGCCTGGCAATAACATACACAGAAATGCTTAGATGGTTTAGGAACATAACAAAGGAAGCTGTTTATAATGAATTAGATCTGACAGTCTACATTAACTGACAGGGGCTGTCCTAGATTAAATCTGAGGTCTTCTACTGTGAAACAGATGCTTTCTTAAGTTTTCCATACAGGATCCTCATTGAAACCTAACTTCTCAAACTTGTTGGAGAGCTTCAGAAACAGGGGCATGGGAGGAACCAGTCTAGAAACCATGATCATGTCTTGATCCAGCTTTGCTGCCAATGAAAACCTGAAACATCAGATGTTCAGTACAGATATAGCTATCAGGCTGGATAGCAGTAGTTCTAATAGAATAACTGTCATTCTGGCTGATGTGAGACTTCTGTCAAATTCTGTGTTCCATCAGCTGACATATATGATTCCAAATCAAATCCCTTAGGGTGATTCACCACAAACCCACTAATGGTATAATTATATATGTGTGTTTGGTTTTGTTATAATAATTTCTTTTTAGTAGTCAAGCATATGATTAATGTTTTTGGTACATAGAAAAGGAGGACTAAAAGATGAGGTTTAAAAGATGGAGTATTAAACACTGTATCATCACATATTGCAAATCACCCTTCACTGCATGTGCATTATCTTACTGGAAAATGGAACAAACTGTTCTACAGTTATTTATTTATTTTATTTATTTATTAGATTTTCTATCCTGCCTTTATTATTTTTATAAATAACTCAAGGTGGGGAACATATGTAATACTCCTTCCTCATCCTATTTTCCCCACAACAATAACCCTGTGAGGTAAGTTGGGCTGAGAGAGAGTGACCGGCCACCAAGCTTATCTATTTTATAGTAAAATTGTACTAGCATAGTACAATTCTCAGGAATGGGTTTCAGAGATACACAAACATACTTCAGCTACCTGATAACTATGTTTGGTAAATCACCTGTGGTAGGTAGAAATTTAGTACTGTCATTACATAGAACAGAAATGGAAGTGTAGTTCCATATTGATTATATGGTTTTGATTGTGATTCCCCTCCACAATATGAGAACTCTTAACTACTTAGTGATTAATCTTAATAACTGACCAAAACATTTCAGCTAGTGTTTAGGTATTTTGGCCTCATGTCTCTGCATTAAATGTAAAATTTAAATTTATGTAATTACTGGTAAAGTGTTTTTTTTTACCCCAAAAACTCTGAGGATTAGTTTTCAGGGACATAGAGAATTTACCATAATAACAGAATTAAAACTCTATTGCTTTTAGAGGAGGAATTGAGCATTTTTTGGGTGGGGTGGATAGATAGCACATTTAGAAAAGATACCTGTTGTCCTATGTCAGCAACTGCCTGCCAAAAACAATCCAACAATCATCCAGAATCCATATAGAAAGCCTTATAAAAAAGAAATATCTGCTTATTCAAAATCACTTGAAAAAAAATGCATTCTTAGCAAGTGAAAATCACTAATTACCCAATATGTAATTAACCATATAATCAGTAGATCATATATCATAGAGTGCTAGTTTATTGTATTAAACAGGCTCAGAATAGCTGCAGAATACAATCCTGTGGGAGGGAAGAATAGAATAAGGGCAAAAGGGATTTTTGTGTCTACAATACATGATTCCTGGATTTTGCTTGAGTTCCTTCCTTTACAAAGCCAATTGGGCTCATAAGGAATAGCACTTGTTTCTTACTGTGTAGGAATCACTCTCACAGGATATGAAGCTTTGCTCTGCTTGTGTTATCTTCCTATGCTATAATGTGACATCTTGGTTAAAGCCTAGACTACCTTGACAGCCTATATCTCAGGAGAATTACTTATTCACCTATCAACCTTTTGCAGGCATGCCAAGAAGCAAACCTTTGCTCTAATTCACGTGTTAGCTAATGAACAATAACATTATTAGTTTGGTTATCAGCATCATGGTTTTCTGCAAAATGACACAATGAACATGAAGTAAAATTAAATTGTTTCAAAAATGTAAAAAAGGTGTAAAATTAAAAATGCATTTTAAAGATAGAATATTTAGTATTTTCTTTTTCCATCATGCTACTACATCCCATGAGCTGAACTGCAAGTGTGGCTGAAATGGCTGAAATGGTAATATGGATAATAAATCAGGATAATATATTTTCAAGAAATTGAAATCACATTCTGGTGATGTCGCCCCATCATGAGGACAAGAGTGTAGGCAGAATAAGTGGTGGGAAATAAGTAAGTTTGTATGTGGACACATGCAAGTAAACAGTCCAAAAAGGGTTTGAAAGGGCCAGAAAGCTCACAGCTTGTCTGTTGACTTGTCTCTCTGTCTGTATATTTTTTCTCTATTTACAAGATCTATAGCCTGCCCTACTCCTGATGGTCACTGAGAAATAGTAATAATAATAACAACAACAACAACACTACCTGAAGAAAGATGCATATATTAGGGTTAATGGAAGCTCCTGATATATTGTATGACCAAATTAAGACTACTAGTTCAAATCATGTCAGTCCAAAAATTATAAAATCTACACTAAACTGGCAAAAATATTATTAAAGCAATAAACACTTGGTCAATCCCAGTAATTAGACATACTGCAGGGATAATTGACTGGATCCAAGCTGGGTTGGGAAATCTTGATCAGACACCTAGGAAAATGCAATACGTACATCATGCAGTTACTCCAGAAGTGACATTCACAGATTATACATACCCAGAAATAGAGGTGGTAGAGGACTATTGCAAATAAAAGAAATTGTGGAAGAAGAAAAACATAGTCTGAATGATTACAAGAGACTCTATTTATGGAAATTTGTAAGGAAAGTCTCCTGAGGACAACAAAAACTAAATAGAACACAAGAAGGACATAATTCGAAGTCAGATTAATAACTGGAAAAACAAACTACTCCATGTCCAGTATATGCATGATGACACTGAAGAAAAAGCAGATCAGTCTCTAACATGGTTGTGGTTGAAATCTGGAGCACTGTAAGAGAAATGTGGCACCTTAAGGATCTTTTATGGTTAAGGACAATTTCCAGGAGGGGCTACTCAAAGCTATAGGGATCTTTTCCTGTACTGTAGTCCCCCAAATCTCACTCATTTGGAGTTAGTGTGAGGCTGAGACACAATCACATGCATATAGGGTATAGACAAAGAGGAAGAGGAAGGGGATACACAAAATGGTCATTCTGAGATATCAGGGTCATTTTTCTCTAAAACAGAATTTGGGGCCTAAACCACTTGGCCCTCAAATACTTTTTGTTGGGACATTTATTCTTTTAAATTTGTATGCCACCAAATCTTCAAGATTCAGAGGAACATACTAAAATAAAATAAAAATGCCCACAGTATGATAAAACATTCAAAATGCTATACTTAAAACAATAGAACTGTTATTTAGTAAGAGAAAATAGATACCCAAGTCACAATAACTACGATCATTCCCCAAATATACTCTAGGAAAAATAAAAATAAAAAAAATCATATTTATACGTTTTCATGACTGAGGGGCCACCCTGGTTTTGAGACGAAGGTGGTGTCACTGCAGGGATGCTGCAGTGGAAAAGCAGGTCCTACCAAGAAAAACTTCCATGGTTTCTCATCATTTTACTTAAAGAAACCTGTCCACAAACCAAAACAGAAGAAAATATGTGATAGAAAGCATTTTAGAAGGATAGAAGGAATAGAGGGAACCAACCATACCACTTTGCCATGTAGTAAACTGGTGTTTTTTTCACTAATCATGTCAACAGTGGTAGCCATTTTGCATAGAAGCAAGCCCTCCTCACATAACTGCAATTCTGTACAGGCATGTCTAATATGCATCCAACATTTCATGTATTCCCAAAAAAATGTTACTTGAAGAAGCTTGTGCTGTAAGTGGTTCAAAATAGATGATTCTTTCCAATATAGATATATACCTGCCATGAGATCCTTATCATTCTGTCTCTGTTTCATTTTAATCTCCTCTTACACTATACTTAGTGTTAATTTTCCTTTTCAAGTGATTTAAATGGTGTTAATTGCTGATCTAGTTAGTCTAACTAGATTGCATTCAATATAGAACAAAGTTAGCTGTATTTATGTCCCTTTAAATCAATGGTACTTGAACACTTAACTGTGCATTCATTCCATTAAATTCAATATCAGTTTAGGTAACTTTAATTTTCTTCAGATAGTTTTCCTTTGCAGTGTAATTAATGTATGTAAACTTGCAGCAGAACTGGAGAGGGAGGAGCCATAATGACATAGATGTTCAGTTCAGATTCTTTGGGATAAGGAACCAGAATAAGTCTACTCCATTTCCTTGTCTTGGGTGTGGGAGGGGAGATTTTCAATGTGGAAAACTTTCTAATCATTTTCTTAAAGATTATAGAAGTATTTATCAGTTCCTGAATGTCCAGGAAGTGCACTTTCTAAAATGTACAACTGTGGAAAGTTCTTTTCCAATTACAGTTATTTTTCGAAGCTTCTTGGAACGGCCATGTTTCAAGAGCAGGTGATGCTGTTGCTGCTGCTGCTTTTGCTGTAAGGATAAACTCTGTATTTTATGTATTGTCTCTATACATTTTCAATTAGAACAATTTCTGATAATTTAGAATATCAAAGATCTGTTGTTGGAATACTTGCTTCCTATCATTTTTGAGATATGGACATTTTTGCTGCTACCAGCATAAATTCTTTACCCTGTTTTTTTTTTTTTTTTTACTATTTTCCTCTGATTCATGAATGAATCTTTCACAGTCTGTAAGAGAGCAGGTCACTGCTTCCTTTACAACTTTAAGAAATGATGAAACTCATGTATATTGTAGCCAATTTAGTCCTGCAATATTAAACCTCCACATTTAATTCTAAATTCTAAATTAGATATTATTTCTCCATTTATAAACCAGTTATTTAACTTCAACAACTTTGTCTATTCCCATCTCTTTCCCTGTAATGTCTTTAAGGTCTCTGGCAAGGCGCTTTTGGACTATTTACTTGTAATTGAAAAAAAATGAAGTTTTGATTTTGGGTTTTGACAATTTGGGTTTTAACTGTTTAATGAAGCGAAATGACTAGGACAGAGGCAAAGCTGCGAATGGAGAATCCCCGCTAAAACATACATTTAAAACTACATTCCCTTGATTGCCTTCCTTTCCCACGAAAGTATGTCACACACACCCTTCCCATCCAGGTGGTGTTGCTGGTGTATCTCTACTGGCCAGCCTTGATGTGAAGCACTATAAATCTGTAGCCATAATAATGCAATTCACACTGCAACCTAACACCCCCTCCCATCTAGTGACAGAGAGTCTGCCCCATTGATAGGGAAGTAATGGAAGATGCTCCGATAAGGGGTTCTGAGAACTTTTTTGATTGGAGGAATCTGACACTATTCTTGAACTTTTAAGTTTCTCTTTTTTCTTTTAGTTCTTTATTCAAACTTTTCTGTATTTTGTATTTTAACTGTATTCTGAAGCTTTAATAAAAGTCTTACAAAAAAAATAAGGTCTCTGGCAGGGAATTATTTCCTTTAAGTTGCATACTTGGGAAAGGATGTGGTCCTAATATCTGATGACACATTGACAAATTCCTATACAGCACACCAAACAGGGATTTGTACCTCCTATCCATTATCATTTTAAATAATGTAAATTCTAATTCTAGTTCTAATAATTCTAATTCTTTATTATAAATAAAATAACCTATAATTTGTATGAAGTTTCAGTGTTATACTGTATTTCTATATAGAAACAGTTTCTTTCAAGGGAAATGTTTTAAAATAGAGCATTAGGTTGGGGAACCCCATTCTTTTCTGGGGTTTTCAGATGTAGTATATCATCATCATCATCATCATCATCATCCTCACCCTCACCCTCATCCTCATCCTTATCATCAATACACAGCCTTTTTTAAAAAAATACACATGTGTGTCTGTGTATTCCTGAGGTTATGTTTTTCTTTTCTAAAGGGGCTGGCAATGTTTCTAGTAACTTTAGCCTCAATAGTGCTGCATACCAAGTCTATCTAATTTGACCTTATGTCCCTTCTCACTAATTTGAATAAAGTTAATATCCCAGTGGCAACACCAAAGAGGTAAACTAGACCTGATAGAAAATTCTGAGATAGAAAAATCATTTTCACCTTCCCTAGGATGGAAATTGGGCTATAGTGCTGTGATATTACTGATCTTTGCAATCACCTGCCCATTCTCGGTCACCTATAATTTGGCAATTAACATGCACCTCCATGCTCTCTAATTAAATGAGGATGATTTAGGCAGCATACATTTTCTGGTTCTTAATGACAACCTGGGAGGAGCTTATGTCCCCAAGTACAGCTAAAGGCCATTAACTCCAACTGATCATTAATCTTAGGTGCCAAGGTTACTGCTGCTGTTATAAAATGATACAGAAATGGAAATCTTATGGAGAAGCATGTGTATAAATGCTGGGACATGCACACATTGAAATCTAGGGTAAACAGAATATTTCTTAAACATCTTTTTTCAGATGTAATCTATATGTTTTGTAAATCCTAGGAATGTGATTTTAAAAACGAAAACAAAACTCTTAATGTTCATATAGCTACATACATTTTCTATAATTTTTGGAGGTAGGGTCGTTCATTATTTGAAATCAGTTTATAATGGAAATGGATGCTAAGACAATCCACGTTCACCAAACAGCTTTTTTTTCCTGCCTTTTGAAATATATGTATGTATGTATTTGTATGATTAAGTAAAAGTTTTGATTAGACTTCTGGATCCTGGCATACCTAGAGGAAAGCTGAAATACACACACCACCAAATTCTATGCTTTCTCAAGGAAATGCACATTTTCTAGCTATCCACTCACTAGTATCCCTGAGATAGCTATCATTATTCTATAGTATTTATATGCATGCTAACAATGAGATTGAATGCTTGAAATATACGGCTAAGTATAAGAAAGCAAAGGGAATTAGTAAGGCTTAATTAGCCTCTTTGAAATAAGGAAATGAAATGTCATTAGTCTGAACATGGAAAATCAGACTGGCAATTTTATAGCATAGCTGATGGTATCATTATTCTTTCCCACATAAAAGTCTAAGTGTTTACCATATTGATGGGCCACTGGATCAAAATACCTTCCTTACCTCAGAGATCAGGAAGATAGGAAAGGGGTTGCTTTGCTTCTGGAATTAAATCATTTCTAAAATGGTCAGATTTCATGACATTACTCTTACAACTTGCATAGTAACAATAAGCATTTTCTGGGTATATTTGTTTTGTTGCTTAAGTATACATTCTACACATATGATGCTGGAAATACAAAAAGGGACGAAGCTAGATATAGATAGAGCCAAATATACATCCGGGAACAAGACAGGGTTTGAGATATTTGGATGAATATTGAAGATACTGCCTCGATTGTTTTTTTCAAGGTATTGAAAGAAGCAATTGAGATGACAAAGATGATCCCAAGAAAAAAATTTGGGGAAGAAGAGCTATAGTCCTGTAGTTCACACCAGTCAGCCAATAATAGGAGATGTTAATTTCTACAGATGTTCCTAGAAAATAGCGAGGATTCTGGTTCCACATACTTGCAAAATGTTGAATGAAAATGTGAATCAAGATTTTGAATGTGAAAAATCAAGAAATATTGTGTAGGTGCTTACCAAGTAGCCTGGCTACCTTGAACTCTATATTCCTATTCCTTAGGACTACATGGTTTCAATTAAAGAATAAGATTAATTTCATACAGTGCTATGCTGAAACTATTTTCTACATCTCCCCCCCTCAATGAATGGTCTCATTCAGTTGAACGAAAAGAGAAATGGCTTCAAAATATAAAACTAGGCTGTTTCTGTGGAATTTTCATGCTGGGAAACCAGAGGCCTATGCTTACCTCAGTTATGAGAAAACCGGTTGGTATTTGTGAGAATCTGACCATTTATTCATTAAAGTCCAGAAAAGATGTTTCATGCCTATTCTTCCCATGATGACTTTTTTCCCCATGTTGGGAGACATGGGTAGCTAAGATACTGCAGAATAAGTAATCAAGAGATACAAAATAGAAAGAGAAGACAGACCACCTTTGGACCATCTTACAACAAACAGTAAGTTAGAGAATCACAAAAGAAATAGAAAAGAAAGTCTGAAAGCTCTGACAATGATTCAAAAATGAGAAGTTTCTTTCATGGGGAAGGAAACTTTCAGGAAAATGGATGAGAGATTTTGGCACAGTATTTATGGTTTCCATAAATTGAGCTTTTCTGTATGTCACTCAGATCTCTGCTCTGACCATCAGTGACGTTAACTAAGTATAGAATAGAATACTGTCAGTCTAGCTTTCCTGACCTAAGTTAAACAGAAAAGTAATGAGAAAAAATGTGCTTGCTTATATGAAATCAGAAGTTGCAAACTCTGTAAATAAAGTTGCTGATATCAGGAGTGGAGCCTTCTGGAGCTAGAAAATCAAGCAATGGAAGAATCACAGCCACCTTCATAATGCTGCAGTTATAACGAGCTCCAGGATGCTTGATTCTTTAAAAGGAATTATTACATACTCCATTCTTATTTCCAACTCTTTATGTATCAAGACATTTGAATACTGTAGCAGCAATGTTAACAACATTCGTCGTTTGCTTTTAAATCAAATAGTAGATTCATAGGACTTAGAACCCAGCATCTTCCCAACATTGGCTGATTTGATAGGGAGATAGCTTGGTATAAAGACTGGGAGCCTGATCCATTTCAGTAACTCAGTTAGAGTTCAAAGAGAAAGTTTATTACTAAATAAACAGACACATGATGCTAAATGAATGGTCTAACCAAGCACTGGAGTTAGTTAATGCTAGCTGATTAGCAGAGGGGAAGGTAAATGGGACTGCTGCTTAGGATTATCAATAATTGTTTATTTGTCTAAAAGTCTAGAGGGGTTTCACAGAAGTGAAAAGGTATAATATGAAGAATTAATCCCCTGGCTTTCTGGTGGTTTTGTAACAGAACTTGGGAAACAATGGAAAAGTGTGACTGGAGATAAAAACATGTTATAGTGCCACTGTGATATAAATTAGGCTTTATGCTTGGAATTTATATTTCTTAGCAGCTTGTCTTTCCAAAAATGTCAGTCCTGATACTAACTTAACTGATGCAGCCACTAACTAATTGTGGAATCATAATGCTCCAGGATCATTTCAGGAAAACTATTAGAGTTGCTTACCATGTATGGGATTGTAAATGGACTACTATGAGACATATGACTGAAAATCCAGATCCTGAGTAAACCTAAAAGAATATCCATTTTTTTTAGCAAAAAGGAGTTTTCATGAGCATATTCAATAATTGTTTGCTATATGACTAGTGATCAACTTAATGAAAAGTCATGCCAGAATGATCAGTTCATTTCCAAGCAGAATTAATAAAAAAAGTCATGCATGAATGAACAGGGAGGCATTTCATTCTAAACTGGTGGTGTCATGTCAAAGATGTCCATAGAGTGGCTGGGAAGACAGGGGAAATGAGAACCAGTGTGTTCAAAAGCCAAAAGACTCATTCTGATAGATCAAGAATGATCTATGTATGGAGGACAGATATCAGAAGACAGTGTTCCAAAGATGAGAAGAACATTTTTTTCTCCCAATGTCTATCAAGACATTCAAGAGCAATGTCTGCTCTTGAGTCACTGAAGTTATCATAACAGCAACTGAACATACGTCTCACTGGTTCACTAGAAATGTGGTATCCTTGGGGCAGAGTTGTGGGCTTCATGAAGGGAATACAAACAAAGCTATGGAAATAAATTCTATATCACATTCTTTAACAAGAAGGACTTTTTCAAATTGCAAGATAATGACAAACATAGGAAAGGCCAGGAAGAATTCAACAAATCAGAATTAATAGGGTGTGAAATCCACTCACTTCCAGTAGTTCTCATAGGACAAAATGTTTTAGCTTGTGACCTATCAATCACCCTGCCTAATAATAGAATGGAAGACATTCTAATAAAAGGCTATCACAGAATCCATGTTTCCTGCATTTGAAATAAACAATATTTTCAACAATTATCGTCCCTTAAAAAGATAATTATAAAATAAAATTATAGTTTTCTCCCTTTGGCATGTGTGTAACATAATAAAAGCATTATTCACTAGGATTTTATTCAATTGACATTATGTCTGGAACAAAATACCAGCTGTCAAAAATTCTCATAGTTAAAAATACATTTCATTTAGAAAATTAAAAATCATTGATTGACAATATATGGGTATACAAATGGAAACATTATTATTACAAAACAGCCCATTAAAATATGTGACTTTTAATGTCTCACACTGTCTTTCATCAAAATATGATGCTGAACTTAGATGGGTAATTATTCATTTTCAAAACAAAGTGGCATGCAACCGAGTTTCCTAGATTAAATGAGCTTGACCATTATGAATAGGTAGTGGAGGCTAATCCAATGTCCAATAAAACACCTCTTATCTAGAGGGGAAACAGCAAACATAGAATTTAAAGCACAGTATGGTATGGTGATTAGGAAAGGGAGAGGAACCTGTGAACCCTATTTTCCTGCCCCTAATCCAGCACTGCAAAGCATCATATACCACTTACATCATATTCCATTGCAATCAACAATCAACCTTCAACTCCATATTCATATAAAACATTCCATAATTTAAGGACTATTCATTTTATCATATGCTTTTGTTGAGTCAACATATGTGTAAGATTTCTAGTACAAATCACCAGACCAAACCAACTAGTTAGTGCAGCCCATGAAACATAATGACTCAGCTAGTTATGGTGAGAGATTAGATTATAAGGAGATGGTGATCATGATGATGAAACAAAGGATCTCTTTCAATCTCAGAGTTCTCTCAACCTTCCAATATATTATGACTGGGATGATCTTATTTATGATAAGTGGATTGATCATATTTATTCTCAACAGTCATTTTGGTTTTAGTCATTTTTTATATCAGCCACTGAATTTCATACTCTCCCTTCCTCTCCCCCTAATGTTTTACCTAAATGTCATAAAGTTAGAGGAAAAATTCTGCTACAGTGCCATCCTTCACAGCACTACACAGCCATACACACACAGCAACACACATATACACAAAGAAACTATTGAGAAAGTTTCTGTGGAAGCACAAGACCTCTTGACTCTCTTTTGTTAAACTAAGGTTTTCCTATGAGGATGTTAGATTCATCCTACCAGATTTTCAACAATATTACCAAGATGTTATTTTAACACCTATATTAATCATTATACCTCTGTGCTTGGTTGGATAAACAATCTGTGTTTCCTTTGTTCTTGGGTCAATTTACACTAAATAAAGCTTGATATTTCCAACATTGAAAGCTGCTAGACATATTTGGACTTTAACAGGATAGTGGCTACATTTGACCTGGATTCACATGAGAAACTGATGTTATAGAGTTACTTCCTAATTTGAAGATAGGGAAAATAATTTATTGGAAGTTATGAGCTAAACAACTCATTAATACATTGAATCAATTGATTAACAATGGGCATTTAAAGATTTTGAGAAGTTATGTAGAACAAAATTTTCATGAATTATCTGCCTGGCCATATATATATACAATGAAAACATATTTTGTTACAACAATATGCTTTAACAGCCTCAGAAACATCTAAAATACTTAGATATTTAAGACAAGCTGCTTTGATGTAAAATTAATTGAACATTAATTGAATTTGACATGTCATACTATAGAAATGAGAAGATGGAGCATTAGGCTTTTATAAGATCTAGATTTTAATAACATTTTAAAGGGCTGAGCTTGCTATATATTAATATTTCTCATTGGGACTTGTTATACAGGTCTTTATTTTTTTTTCTCTTTTTAAAAATGTTTATTATTATCATTCATTTTTATTATATTATCATTGTTGTATTATTTTTGTTTGTTAATTTCACTTATAAAATAATGAAAATATTTGAAAATATTTGAAAAAATAATAAAGAGGGTTTATTAAAAAAAAAACCTGATAGATAACTTAGGTTTGTAAAATCCCAGAAGTTAAACAAATTGGGTTCAAACCTGCCTGCTTTACACTGGATAAATAGAAATCTGTTCTGTTCCCATTCTAACTCATAGCTCAGATCTGGCCAAATCTAACCCAAAAAGCTAAAGACATTAGATTGGGCCTTCTTAAATAATATGCAATCTACTGCTCAGTATTAAAATTGTAACAATATTATTAGTTACAGTGATGCTAGTAAGTATTGTTAATCCATTATTCATTTCAGCTATGTTTTTCATTCTGGATTCTATTTCTGCCATAATATATAAGCTATTCAAGTTCTACATGAGTCAAGTACTTGCTGAAGCTCACACTACAAATCAAACTTATGATTGTGCTGTAGCATTTTTGGCTTCAGACTTCTCAAAATAATAGTAAGTCATAAAATTAGACATCAGATTGGAATGCAAAGTCTAGGCTTATCTGCTTTACAATGCAATCCATAGCATCTTTTCACAGAAAGTGGTGATTTCAGTTAGATGTATTCCTTAGTAAATTTGCTTAGGAGCTAATAATGAACTTAAGAGTGATTTGAAACTGTCAGTTTTCTTCTACTTTCACTCTACTTATTTGAGGGTGAAAACATAAAAAGCAAAATGAATCACAGCCTTGTCTGTGAGTGTGTGTGAGATGTGTGTATGTGTTAGTGTGTGTATATATGTGTGTGAAAGAAGTTTCACTCAGCCTTTAACCTAAAGCAAATTCATGGGAAATAGGCAGAAGAGATAAAAAGAATAATGTGGATTTCTGTGGTTCTTGCATGTTTGAAAATAAATCTGGGGAATATCTATGTCATAAGAAATGACAATTTCCGTAATACTTTCAAGGCATATGTTATAAACTGCAATGATGCAAAAATGACAAAATATGTGTCATGATGTCACAACATAACCCCTATCTTTTATACTTATGTACAGATACTAGATAAAAATATATGTGTCATATGACTTGAATCATAAAGTCACATATTCTATCATATCTCTCCCTTAAGTATTCAGGTTTGGCTTAATATGTGAGTTAAAACTTTTTTTTTTTTTTTTTTGCAAGCATATCTGAAATGAGAATGAAGGAAAAGGCAAGATGAATATATAGAAGTGACTATTGGAGTATCAGATATTTGAATGTTTGTTTTGCCTACACACACAACCTGAAAAAAACTTCCCTGCACAAACCCATAAGCATGCTAGGAGGAGATCCTAACCTATTCTCTGCTCTTAAAATGCTATTTTTCTTCTCCTCCTCTTCTCAGATGGCAAGCCTACACTGAAATTTCCATGTCTTTTTCTAATGAATCAAATAATGTGAAGGGATCAGATCTTGGAGGAAGTCAGATGAACTTTTAGAAAAACTGATACATGTGGTTTTGATGTACCTTATTTTAATGATGTTCTAAGGATCAAACTGCATTTTATGGTAAACATACCACAACTTTCTATTTTCAATTTATACCAGAGTAAATGTGTGGAGTCCCAAATAAAATTTAAATTTAAATTTGTGGAAAAGAGAGTAGATCCCCTCACTTCCAGTCATGTTAATACAGGATCCCACCTTACCTCCATATACAGGACTTGGCATGTGCAAGTTTATGCCCTTAATAATTTCACTCTTTTTGACTTTGAAGGCCAGAGGTGGTTTTATGAAAAATGTCAGGTGCCAAATAAAAAGCAGTTGCAATCAAAACGCAAAGGGGTACCCAGCATAAAAACGTTGTTTTGATCTCTGAGCTGTTGATCGGAAGGTCGGCGGTTCGAAACCGCGCAGCGGGGTGAGCTCCCGTTGTTAATCCCAGCTCCTGCCCACCTAGCAGTTCGAAAACATGCAAATGTGAGTAGATCAATAGGTACTGCTTCGGCGGGAAGGTAACGGCGTTCCGAGTCGTCATGCTGGCCACATGACCCGGAAGTGTCTATGACAACGCCGGCTCCAAGGCTTAGAAACGGAGATGAGCACCGCCCCCTAGAGTCGGACTCGACTGGACTTTACGTCAAGGGAAACCTTTACCTTTACCTACCTTAAAACAATACATTTAATACTATCTTTTTTACTAAATATTGGTGGCAAAGGAAGAGGACTAGTAGGACTGCCTGCAGGCTATTTTTACCCTTTTCAGATATTCAAAGGATTGAACAAAGCAGGATGATGGTGGAAGAAAGTAAATACATTTATGGCTTTGCTCCCCAATCTGGAATCATTCATTGTAAAGCAGGCAGGAAGCCCTTTCCAAATACAATTGTGAAACTCAAATGGAGTTCAACTTGCCTTAGATTGGCTATTTTGACTTAATTGTGAGTGTATATTTGTACAGCCGTATGAGCTGGTGATTTATAAACTTCTGGATCTTTCAATTCAGCTCTTCATGGTGCCCTTGCTTGAAATCTATTTAATTCTCAGAGGGTACCTGAAGATATATACTTTACAGTCAGCCATCCATCCGGAATTTGCATAGTTATATGACAATGCAAATGTTTCCAAAGGGAGAAGCAAACAGCATGACCGATGTATTATGTAAAAGTTGTTCTTCACAGAGATTGTGTGTGTGAGAGAAAGCACATGTGTGCAAGTTTGCACACATACATAGTGATTTTAGAGGCAATGTAACAAGCCATGGTACTACTGGAAAAACAGCAGGCAAAGGCTGGACTAGATTTCTTTCAGCTTTAGAATCAATGTATCTGCAGCTAAAGTATAGATACTTTAAAAGACTGGGCCTATTAAGTGATAACTCTAGAAATACATTATGTCAGCAGTGTGACCTTCTAATCTATATTCACCACAGAACACATGACTTCTGCCTTCACTGTTCCTCTAATCATGTAGCTGTTGGTGGACGTATAATTGGTGCCTCTGAAGTGGACTCCAAATACAGTGCAACATTGCCAAATATATGGACTTTGCATACATTCAAATATATAGTCAGAATTTTTTTTTTAATTTTGTGATTCCATAATACCTTTAGAAAAAATATTACTTCCTGCATCTTTTAGCCTATGCTATGAAACACTTACATGAAGTTAAAAGGCTATGGGCAATTTATAACATGAGTATGTATTTCTAGTTTTTACTTTTACATACTGAAGGAGGAAACTTGGAAAAAATATCTAGAGAAATGCACCGTTGTATGTGTTGTAACAATACTTCCTTGCCTTTAAAATTTGGGATTTTTAAATTAAAAATCAAGTTAAACACATGATACTTTCAATATGACACCAAGGTAAAGGACAGTATTGCATATGATTAATTCTTACATTAACTTTTGAAATTTCCTACATTAACCAGGAAAACCAATATAATCCAGAGATGTTCCACCTTTTTTGCAAAGGCCTTTGAGTGAAGTCTCTATGGCTGCACACCACAAAGTGGGATAAGACCATCACAAAACTAAGTTCGATTTAATGAAAGTATATAAAAGAAAAAAAAATACTTTAGATTGTATTTTCCCTTTAAAATTGAGGACACTTGCAGTACAAGGGAACATGGGAAATCTGCTGATTTTACTATTCATTAAGGAATTCATTCCTCATTCATTAAGGAATGAGGAGGAGGAGGAGGAAATACATTGGGCATTCCAGTCCCATCTGTCTTCATAGTGACATGGCTACAACTGTAGTCCCTAAGAAATCCACAAAACCTTTATCAGCAAAATGTATGCTACTATTTTTTGCATGCACACAGATGTAGCAGCACTTGAAGACAGAAATTCCACCAAGGTTCTCCACATTTTAAAATTTGCATCAGAGAAATATAAATTTCAAAGAATGAACATTTTAGAAAAAAGGGCCTAAGGTAATTTAAATTAAAATATGCAGGGTTGGCTTAACTAATTTGAGCATCCAATTGTAGGGCAAAAAATCCCATACGCAGTCCAAGATTAACATTGCAGATGGATTCCTGCAAAATGAAATATTAAAACTATGTGTTCAAAATCAAAATCTCAACAAAAAATTAAGGATGCCCTTAGAAGAAGCATAGTTAATCCCCTTTGTAAACTGTATATATATTCACTGGCTAATGTGAAACCATGCTAGAATATAGGTGGACTTGCCTGCCTGGCAATCCTGTTGGCCTCAGTGCCTTCTTTTTCTGAAGGGAAAAAATATATACCAATTATCTGCAGACAAGGAATGTTCCTACATCCAGCAACAGCAGCAACTTGGGTATACAAGAGGTATTTTTGGGAGGCAAACAGTGGCAGGTTCTGATGCTTTCATGTCCTCAGATTATATACCTGCATATCTATCATGTTATTTCTTTTTAAGCATTATTATGCAAAGCACAGAAAAGGAGTAAGAAACAGTAAGCAAAATAAATTAAAGGCATGAGAAAAGGAGAAAGGTTTTTTTCCCCTGTTCTTTTAAATCAGCCTTCCTTCCACCATAGTGTGGAGATAATTTTTATTGTTCTGCATGCCTCTGACATACTCATACCCTGATGGCCCCTCTCTTTGCTTGCCTTTTTGATGTAGAAGTATCTAGCCACAGTAGTCTTAAATGCTAAACCATCTTCCCAGTATATATGTCAGACTACTTTTTCATGACCTATATCCTCCTGGAGTTATTACATCAACAAGCCTTGATCCACAAACTGCAATATTCTCAAGGATACTTATAATGGGTATGTTAACAACTTTCCCTGTTCACAATGGGATGCAGCACCAAACTGTTGTTAACATTCTTACTTCTCAAAGGCTAAGTACCCTGCATTTACAATTACAATTCTCTTTTCAGACACAGGGATACCCAGATTCCTCTGTACCCCTATCTGTACTCATTATTAGTTGTAAAACAATTCTGTCAATGATTTGTATATTTATCTTTAATGGTTAATTGTGATTAAATGATTAAATGTATTCAGTGACTAAATGTACGCTCATCTTGAATCTCTGTAATCCTATATAACAACTCTGTTGACCAGTCTCTGAAACATTTCATTCTTAATAGCAAGGAACTAATTACTCACTGTAACTTGCACGTTTTTATAAAATGATTGTTGAATCCTGAACAATTGTTAGTGCATTTTTAGGTGAGTTTTTCTAGCACAATGTCCACATCCAGCTATTTCTATTAACATTTATTCTGTAAGTTTCCCACCTCTCTCTTTTTGAGGATCTCATGAATTCCACCAAACATGACTTTCTTGATTTTTCCTTTCCTCCATATATTTGCTTTGTAATTCAGTCTTCATTCATTGTTTCCATTAATGTCCCCAGTCAATATATCTTTAATAGTACACTTTAATAAATTGTACTAATAAATATATTAAACAATTAAGGAAAATTATGCATTATTATCATACAATCTGCTCAATGCTGAACAATTCATTAAGCATGCCATTTGTTCTCACTTGTCACTCTTAATGCTTTCAGCCACTAACTTGCAACTCCATATTTGCATAAATCATTCAGGTCTATTCATATTACCATACAGTTTTTCTAAATCAACAAATATACAATATTCTTTCTTTCTCATATTCATACACATCACTGAAGACCAAAAATCTGTTCTGTGTGCATCTTGCCTGGGATAAAACCATACTGGACTTTCCACATTTTGCTTGTTGTCACACTTGTACCCTTTGAATCAGAATCCTGACAAACATCTTTCCAGGCTCACTTAACAAACTAAATTAATATTCCTGTAGAGTTTGCATTCATTCTTGCTGCCTTTCCTTTGATAACAACATTCTTTCAATTATCAGGTGTAGATATAGTGTTCACAAAATTGTTAACCAAGTCATAAACCCACTGCATAAAGAAACCACATCCATACTTTAACATTTCTTGAGTTACACGATCTATACCTGCAGTCTTACAATTTTTCAACATTCTTACAACATTTTTTATTTCCCTTTTATAATTTTTTTCTTGGACATCAATATTTATAGGATTCATTTCAATTTCATTCTTAAATACATCCCTATCGTTATCATACAAATCTCTAAAATACTCCTTCTACTATTCCTCATCTCAGTTTCATTCCAAACTGCTTCATCATTTTTATTTTTAGCCCTCTTTACCCACTTCCAAAACAATATTTTGTTTCCATCAAAATTGCTCTTCATTTGACTTCTTTTAATCACTCATTGCTTTTATTTCCTTCTTTGCAACTCTAATATATGCATTACACAGTATCCTTCTCTCTTCCTCATTTTTATAGCAATCATTTTTGTATATGCATTTTATCTCATCCCTAATCTCTTTCACTTCATCATTCCACCAACAAACTTTTTTCAAGTCCTGCAAAACAAAAATATGCTCTTTCTGAAAAGAACAAATTACTGTACAAAATAGAATAAAACTAAACACTTATTGTGAAGTATAACACTAAGACAAAACATACAGAGAAGACAAAAGGAGAACAAAACAACTCTGCTAAGAGTTACTTTTTTGTGAACATCAGTAACAGGAAGAAGATAGATAGATATATGATAGATAGATAGATAGATAGATAGATAGATAGATAGATAGATAGATAGATAGATAGGCAGGCAGGCAGGCAGGCAGGCAGGCAGGCAGGCAGGCAGGCAGGCAGGCAGGCAGGCAGGCAGGCAGGCAGGCAGGCAGATATTTAATTACAGCCAAAAGTCAGCAAGGTAGAATACTTTACAATACCAGGCAATCATATAAAACCAGTCATCACTTACTACATAGTGCCAAGATAGTCTTCTTTTTATGCTATTGCTTTATGGGGGTTTGGTTGTATGCTACTCAAAGATGTTCACAATTGGAATGGCTCATAAGCAGAATGAAATATGATTATAAATACAAATACATACACACATGCATATAGTCTAAAACCATGCCATGACTGACAAAAGAAAGTTTAAGTTATGGTCAGCTGATAGTTGCAAAGTCATTTCACAAAAGTAGATTAGATGCTAACTTTTGTTGGACTCTACTTGCTGTCACACATTTTGCTACATTTTGCAAATGTTGTCATTTATGTTGGGAAACATATAATTTCTGTAATCAATTGAAAAATGCAATAGGAAGGGTATAATGCACTTGCTATGGTAATGTCTCAAGTAGAACATGAGCAACATTTGCTATCATTCCACAAAAATCTATCTGAAATCTATCTATTATTAACATTATGTAATACTCTAAATGGGAGAACATCAAATCTTTTTTTTTTTAAATGTTCTCCTGTGTTTGGGTAGTAAAAGAGAGGACAAATAGCTGACAGGTTCTCCTCAGGGGCATATAGATTGTTCCTTGTTCTTTTGTTTCCTTGGTTTGTGAGGCTTATTCTTGTGGATAAGCTATACCCTTGATTTACTGCTTTAGTGCCACCTTGGCATGTCCATAGCCCAGAAAAATAGAAATTCTGGAGGGAACCCAAGGTAGTGAGAGGTGTTGCATGCTTCCAACTAGACTGAAGTACATCAAGGAATATGTGTGCAACTAAACTATGTGGGAGAAATTTATTCTTCAGCTGGTAATTGGAAATTACTAGCAAGTTCCAGTGTCCACCCTCTGAGGTTCAGCTTTCAGTTGTAAGGTTGCATCTGGGAAAATGTAAAACTGAATTATTAGCACTGATAAAAGTAACCTATAGTTGGATTAAGGGCCAGGTTGTATATAATCTGTGACAATTATTTTGCCTGAATTGATGGCAAGAACCAACCCACTCCTTTGGATGTAGGGGCAGGGAGATCAGAATGGGTGCTGAAATCTTTTGATCTACCAGAACTACATATCCCATCTGAGCTTTTGTATTCCCAGAAAAAGTGGAGTATCATCCCAAAGTACTTGAAGCATTTTAACTGTTCTATATCATGACTATTAATAGACCAATTATGGAACTTAGACCTTTTTGGGGCGGGGGGGGGGATATATTTATTTATTTATAGATGTTCCTCGCTGCAATACTGTGCAAGAGGCCTCAAGGGCACCTAGGGCCAATTTCAGTATATGACAAAAGTGCTGCATCATCATTATACAAAAGATTGGGATATCTTCTGTCACTGTCCTGACTAAGCAAAGACCACGCCGAGATGAGGAGAAAGTCTCTAGTGTTTTATTTACTGCTATTGTAGACAGAAAATCCTACCAAACTGAAGAAGCGTGGGAAAACCCAGACAGATAAACCCCAAAACTCAAGGCAGGTCTGTTCTGGGTTTCTTTGAATGACAGCTCAAAGTCTCTAAACTGCGCATGCATTTTCCCCCCTGGATAGGGGCCTCCTCCTGCTCAGCATCCGCACTCATGACAGTCACCAAGCTAGAGGGAATATCAGATAGTCTGAGAAAAACATCCTATTTCATAGCTCCTATTAGCATAACTCCACATGTTTGTTTTTTCACTCTGTTCCAGGCAGTTTCCACATTGTCTTTCTTTACATCTGCTTTCCAACTGTTCATATGGGATTCATGCTTTCTCTTCCCTTATTTTACTTTTACTGTTTTCTTTCATTATTTTCCTTTTCTTTGATGTCTGCTTGTTCTCTTAAGATCCATTTTTAACATTACCAAAACATGATGTGTTCCACGTTCAGAACTTTTCATCAGCCTTGTGTCCATTAATTATCTCGGTCTGTTGTCATAAACAACCAACTCAGCCATGTTTTTAAATTCCTATTCATTTCTTTGCCCTGTACATATGAATTTATATTTGCTTAAATCACATATTATAAGCAGTGTTTTCTTAGCAGATAATCACCACTGTCAGTGTTCCCATTTATACCTGAGTCTCCAAATGGTCCAATCACTTTTCATCTGTTCTCTCATCCTGTTCTGATACATCCAGCCATGTCACCTAACAGAGCACTTTCCCTCCAGATCATATTAATTCAGAACATTGCACAATTTTTCTTCATATTCACTCCTGTTTCTTCTATTATCGACATTTGCTGGAGTGTAACTTGCAATTATCGCTAACCGATGAATTCCTATGCTCATGTGCATGCGCAGCGTTCTAGAGAACAACAATTCATACTCTCCAACATACCTTTGAGCCTTTTCGTTCCTAAGTAAAGCAACACCTCAATTTCCCTGCCTGCATTTATCAACTCCATTCCAGGACATTATTCTACCTTCATTCACTTCTATTACATCCTCTTTCTCTACGCTTCATAAGCACACAATGAATCACTCTTGCTCTTTTTCATTCAATTCAACAATCAATGCATGTGGCCCTTTTCTCCTCTTACATTGCAAGTCACAGTCTTTCATATGAGGTCACCAGATAGTCCCCTAGATATGGACCTCCACCCACATCATGGTTTTTGTCAACTGAGACCTTTTGGTTAAATTGGGAAGGTATACACTAAATTACCAGCCTTCAACCCATACCACATGCAGCATTCCCTGATAGATATAAGAATAACACCTATAAATTCAGACAAAAAAGTGGGCAAGGCTTTTAGTAATCTGTCCATTTCAGTTGATAAATACCATAAACTCAGCCACCAGAGTTTATTTATTTATCCTGCCTTTATTATTTTTTTTATAAATAACTCAAGGCGGCAAACGTACCTAATACTCCTTCCTCCTCCTCTTTTCCCCACAACAACCACCCTCTGAGGTGGGTTGGGCTGAGAGAGAGTGACTGGCCCAAGGTCACCCAGCCAGCTTTCATGTCTAAGGCAGGACTAGAACTCACAGTCTCTTGGTTCCTAGCCCAGCACCTTAACCACTAGACCAATCTGGCTCTTATTCAGTTATTCAGGAGTTGGAAAGTGCCCAAATGAAATCAAATCAATCAATAAAAATAAATTCAGAAACCACCATCTTGACTGCAACAACTCAAGCAAAAGCAATCTTCTTAAGTTTTAACTCAATCTCTTTCTGGTTTGATTTTCAGATTCCAAACTTAACAATTTAAAGGGCACTGAGGAGAAAAGTGGGAACCAGAAAAAGTTCAGAATTTGAAGACTTAGCAGCTTAAGTGTCAAACGTTGCTAATACATACACTAAGCTTCATTATATTAATGTGTGTAAACCTATTAATATAACAAATACAATTTCTGAATTGTGCTAATTTGTTGCTTCCTGCATTATTACTGGAATATATTCTACCCAGATGCTGAGCACACTGGAATAAAGCTACTGTCAATTGAAATGTTTATGTAGAATATTATATATGCACACATATCTGTGAGCATATGTCCCATGTATTTCTTTATTTTTATTTTTATTTTAATAGGATCTCATGGATAAAAATCCCAAAGGGAAAAACAGTTTAGGAGAGTTGGAAAATTCTGAAAAATTAGATAAATGAGGCCCAAACTTAAATATATAACAAAGTGAAAGAAAAATGGGAGACATCTGATAAAACTAGCACTATTGCATTAACAGCTGCCTGATAAATTGAGAAACGAAAAGGACAAATTTTTGAAAAAGGACATATAAAAAAAGCAGAATATCATGGAATAGCTGAACACTATAAGGATGTGGTCATATTTTACCTTTGTTATATTTGGCAAAAAGTCAAATTGTTACTCATAATTTCCTGAGAGATTTCAAAAATATTGAATTGGATTCCATCATTTGTACATAGTTCATGTTGAAATAAATTAGACTCAGTTAAATGAGTGACCATGATTAAAAAAGGAAAAGTTAACCCTCAGAATGAGCTGAGGCTTGCAGTGAATGCCAGATATACCCCCCTTCCCCAAAAAAATATTATTTCAGTATATGTGAAACAAGAAGAACATCAAGGAAGCAGTCAGTCTATTGATTGGAGAAGATGGCAAAATAGTGACAGGCAGTAGAGAGAAGGCTTAAGAGCTGCTTAATGACTATTTTACATCTGTCTTTTTGTAAAAGGAAAAAGTGATCCAGCCTGTCAAAAGCCACACATTGGGGGCAGAAAAGAAATGCAGGTCAAAATAGGTAAGGAATTGGTGAGAAAACACCTTGCTACTTTGAATGAATTTAGTTCTTCAGGACAGATGGATTAAATCCTAGGGTGTTAAAGGAAGTGGCAACTATGATTTCAAAACCACAAGTCTTTGAAAACTCCTGGAATACAGAGGAAGAGCCAGAAGATCGGAGAAAAGCTAACATTATTCCAATCTACATATGAAAAAGGAAAAACAATAGACCCAGGAAACTACAGACCAATCAACTTGATATCAATATCTGAGAAAAACCTAGAAAAGATAATGAAGGAGTGGGTTGGCAAGCACTTGGAAAGGAACAATGTGATTAAGAGAAGTTGTTAAAACATGAGGTTGTTAAAAATAGGTTGCACCAGACAAATCTTATTGCTTCTTTCTTTTTTCCCCCAAAGTGACTTGATTAGTAGACCAAGGGAATGCTTGGATGTAGTGTATTTTAGTAAAACATTTGATAAAGTTTACCATACCCTCCATCTTGATAAAATGGAGCAATGGAGAAGGCTGGACAGTCCCTCTACCAGTTGGATTAATAGTGGGTTGAACAATTGAACCCAACATGTGGTCTTTAATGGATCCATGTCTACATGAAGGAGGTATGCAGTGAAGTAACCCAGGGTTCTGTCCTGGATCCAGTGCTCTTCATTTTTGTTCATAAATGACAAATGAAGGGATAGAAGGGATTTTCATCAAACTTGCTGTTGACACAAAGCTGCGGGAGATTGTTAACACAGAAACAGGCCCAAGTTCAAAAGGATCTATCCAACAATAAGCAATTCAGTGGTGAAAAATGTAAGGTTTGGCACTTAAGTAAGAAAAACCAGAAGCACAGGTATAAGAGATGTAGTACCTGGCTTGGCAGTAATACTTGTGAGAAGGATCTGGGAGTCCTAGTGGATCACAGATTAAGCATTAGCCAGCAATGGGTTGTGGCTGCCAAAAGACCCAGTGCAATTTTGGGCTTCATCAACAGAAGTATAACGTTGAGATCACAGGAGGTAATAGTTCTGTTCTATGCTGCACCGGTCAGACCACACCTGGAATACTGTGTCTAGTTTTGGTGGTCACCATACAAAAAAGATGCTGAGGAACTGGAAAGAGTGCAGAGAATAGCAACAAAGCGTATGAAGAACGGTGAAAGGAACTGTATAGATTTTGCCTAAAAAGAAAAGTCTATGAAGAGACAGGATAGCAGTTTTGAATACTTGAAGGGCTGTCACAGGGAAGAGGGTATGGATTTAATCTCTATAGTGCCCAAGAGCAGGTCAAGAACTGGGGGACAGAGGCTTTATAGAAGAAAATTGAAACTCCAAATAATGGGGAATTTCCTGACCAGGAGAGCTATTAAATGGTGAAACAACCCACCTTCTAGAGTCGTGGGTGCTCTGTCATTGGAGGCTTTTGAGGCAAAGATTGGACAGCCATTTGTCCTGGATAATATGAGAATTCCTGCCACCAGCAAGCAGTTGGACATGGGATCCCTCCCAGCCCTGTTGGGAGTTGCTGTTTTCTTTTGTTAGAATTGTGTGTATTATTATTATTATTTCTTTCTATTTCTTGTTTGTATTTAATAAAAGCTAATTAATTAATTATATTGTAAAGTAATCACAGTTTTCTCCCTGGATACTTCAATTAGTCTGCTTAAGGCAGGATTTATTAATATATTTTAATATCATATGGTTCATTGCAGGAAATGGGAAATTATTTATTTCTGTGTATGTAAAGGTCAGGAGGACACAACTTACAGCCCTTGAAAGTTTTGCATGTCTCTCTCCATACCACTCCAGGAATTTCTATCAGGCTGTAATTTTTAGTCTTATAGCAAGGGGGAATCATTAAATACATGAGTGGATAAATGTATTAACTGTTTTAAATTAATTTCAAATTAAATTTTAGGAGAATTTTCCCAAGGGTGCATTTGAAATGGAGACTAGAACACAATTATATTGAAGCACAAATTGGTTTACTGACAGATTCAGTACTGGAGGTGGAATAGAGAAGGCTAAAAAGAGGTGGAGTTAGAAGCCCTCTCTATAGACTTATGCAAATTATTATTTTGGTTGGTTACTATTGATAGCAGTTTGTCACTTAATAGGATCTAGCATTTAATGTGCTTGATAAGGCTAATTTTATTGATTGGGCTAATTCATATGAGTATTAGAATATTTAATAAGGGGAGGAGAGGATGTGGTTATGTATTTCTATATAATGGAGCTTTTGATTTAAACAAAGGGGGCTAGGAATGGTGTCTGAAGTTGCAATTTTACTATATCCACTATCTAGAAAACCTAGAGCTCCCAGCACTAATTGTTAATTATTCACAGCTATGCTTGCATTCATGCAATTAACACTTTCACTTATCTTGCTAGCCCTTTGTTACATTCCATGGGCCTGAAAATCCCCAGCACCTAATTGCTCTTAACTGGGCCAGCAACACTGTATAATGCAAAGAAACATGTGTGGGTAGGATTTTCACCTTCAGATTTTCTCCTACAAAATCAAATTTAGTTTTTTGTCTGGAGTTCACCACTTCTTTGTTCCAGCCCTACTCACATTCTGGAATATAGTCTCTAACATGCTACTCAAAGGCTAAATGCAATCATCAGCCCTTAAAAGGATTGCATGGCCTTTAAAGAATCCAAATACATTATTACAGAAATATGGTTCCAAAAACTGAATTAGTGAGTTTTGCTTGAAGAATCTTAAAAAGAATATTTAAACTTTGAAAATTAGAATATTTTTGAGCTTGCTTTATTGTTGGGAGTTGGCAGATAGTTCTGGTGTCTTTGTGTTAAGTTTTCTCCATTACGTATTTCTCCATGGTTTGTTAGACTTCTTGATTTCTCCTAAATCCTGATCTGAAAAAGGTCCATGGAAGGAATTATCTCATGATGTCTTCCTTTGGAATTTGACTAAAGTGTGTAGAGAAAGGAAACTGCAGATTTCTAAATAAATGGTTGCTTACAAGTTAGAATGCTCAAAAACCCTTGGCCTCTTTGTAACCAAGGCAGATCAGGGACCCTTTACAGGATAATTTCTCCCAGTTTCTCATTTTAAAGTAGAATGACCAGTGGGTTAAACTGGCACTCCCTAGATCAGAGAAGGGAGTAGAGGAGTAGAATTAACATTCTCTCCTACCAGATGATTTATCTGAAACTTCCATTTCACAGGGATTTTCTTCCTCCCATAGTTCACCAAGGTATTGTGGAACCATAGATCTAGATAAATATCAAACTAGAAGATGGCGTATCCCGATAGCCCTATTGATTTTTGTTCTTGAAAGCCATTAATTTGCTTTGCAGAGGACAGTCCTGCTTGACCTTAGTTTTCATGTAAGGCTTTTCTCCAAGAATTTCACGTAAGACAGTAACTGTTCCAAGATGAATAGATCTATTCCTACAAAGAAGGACTTTAGTGAAGACACTAAAACAGTTTGGGTGTGAGATGCAAAACACTGGTGTATTTTGTTATCCCCCCCCCCAAAAAAAAAACAGTAACTGTCCTGCACTGTTCTCAGAGATATGATACAATATGTAGTTTTTTGTTCTACCATAAAAGACAATGCAGAACTATGCAGTTTGGTGGCCAGGTGTTGCAATGCCAGGCCTTTTTCTCTGCAGAGATACGGCATTCCTGAAGAGATCACAAATGGTCCTTGAATAGCATTCCCTGTTACGCAAAAGGCACATACTACTTACACTCCATGCTACAGTCTTGACAATGTAGAATTCTCTGCTGAAATATAGCTTGCTTTGATACCCAAAGAGGAGAATCAGCACTTAATGATTGTTTTAAGTTTGGATGCAATGCTGAGAGCAATATATACATAACTCTTTGCTGTAATTGCTGTCATTATTACAAGCAACAACTATAAATAGGCACAGAAATATGCATTTTATTTTATGCATCTCCAAAGTTTCTGAAGGAAATATCTACCAATAATCCATGAAGAAAGTATAACAGTAAGATCATAGGCAGATACTATGGGTCATGCATATTGGTTTCACAACTGATTTTAGTTTAATGCAGATATCACACAGACTGTTTGGGTGTATATTTATATACAATTAACATATATACATTTTTATACATTAAAATAATGTATACATTTTATACATTATAACATATGTACATTTATGCAATTGTATCTATTATTTCAATAGAAAGACAGATAGAACTAAACTATGTCATTAAATCTACAAATTCTTCAGTGCAAAGTGGATACATATATCCAACTTAATACTGTTATAACTAGAGCATATTCCTTGCTGGATGCTGATGCTACAAAAATGTCATAAAGAATGTTGTAAATTACAGCAAAATGGAAGTCTTGGGAAGTTGGAAGTGCTGGGAATAAAAGTAGCATTCTTACAGATAGCAGAAATATCAGAGGCTCAACCGTTTTATTTTGTTGCTTCAGCGAATAGTTAAAATCTAAATTATGTCCTTCCTCCATTAATTAGATTGAAGAGATTACTCCTGTTGAACAGTCTATATGGGCAAATGCCTACCTAATTTCCAAAGCATGTGGTCAGTCTAGGAAATTAGAAAAAAAAAACAATCCAAAGACATCCTGAAGCAGCTTCAACACCAGATCTAGCTCAATCAAGGTAGCCAAGAAACTTTCCTGTCATTTTCTGATGCATAAGAAGTCCAAAAGGTAAAATCTATTATTTCTTTGGAGGAGAGCTCAGTGGAGTAATAAACAATTTAAGTGAAATGTGTATTTATTTATAAATTTCAACCAATGAGTAGATGGAGATAAATACCATTGTATTACCAAAGAATAAATTTATTGTCATGCAACAGGTCCTCGGAGGATATGAAAATCAGGTTAGATTTAGAATGTGTGGTGCCATCTTAATAACAAGCAATGTCTAAATAAATGTGGAAGGAACTGGAGAGCACCTCCACAATAGTTTCCTGCCATCACAAACTCTTGAATTGGCCTTTCAGCCCCATACAATGCCAGACATAACTTTATATCATTTCTTAAAGCTTTCTCTTGGCAATAAAGGTATATGTTTTGAGGTGTTTCAAGGCTTGAGGGCCACCTCCCACATTTCTTATTAATACCTATATGTTATCAGTTATTAGTATGGAGGCCCTATGTCTGACAACATCTAACACGCAGAAGCATTGAACTGTGTGTCTTCTATTCCGTATCATACAGGGCACCTCCTAATGATAAGGTGTATGATTTGGGGTGGCTTAACACTTACTGCACATATATACAGTTTTTAATCATTTCCACAGACTGTATTTAACTGAAAGGAAAATATCCCTAAATTTAAGATGACCCCATTCCCCTGTCATCATTCTCCCTCTTTCTGTCACCACAAACATGCATCATATAGTAGACAGGAAGACACAAACTTTTCACTAATAATTTGACTTTTCGTCTTCCCTTTAGGCTTTGCTACACTTTTGAGTACTTTGCCTTTTCCACATTTGCATCCTGCAATTCTTCATCAATTCCTTCATTTTCCTTGTCATTCTCTTATTCCTTGTAACAACCACAGTTATTTTCAGCTTCTTTGAACTCAAAGAAATCACCTGGGTTCTATCCAAGGCATTTTGGATAGAGTGTTTCTTAAGTGCCATTCCACAAGTCGTCTATGTATGCCCCCCACACCCAGCCTTTCTACGGCACACTTTGACAGGAGTTGCATGAGTAATGCACTCATGCACTGCCCTGCTTCTCCACCTCTTCTGACTCCTTTCCAGCTCCCTGCTTTCATTAATCTTGCAGAGATGCAGGAGCATCTCATCCACTTCCCTCCAAGATCCTTGTTTTAATTATTCTAGACAAAGCACAAGTAAAAGCACTTGTCAAGATGGGGTCAAGATGAACTTTTGGTTGGGAAGATGAGAGATTGAATGAAGCTGTAATTGACAGATCCAGCTATTTCTAGTTAGTGGATTGCAATACCAATCAAGCTATTTTAACCCCGTATGTGTTATTAAAAGTCAATAAGTTTGGACATGAATGGTTGCACTGTTACCCACCCACCCCACTCCATGAAATGGCCATTCCTACTTTCTGGAAGTGCATTATACAGACCTGTTGGGTACACGCTACAAATCTGGGAATTCTGCTTTGAGTCCTGTGTCTGTCTTAATATGTGAGCATGTGTCAATTTCAAACACATGGGATCAGAGGAAGCACAGCAATACAACTCCCAAAATATCAATATAAATATCCTTACCTATGAAAAGCTAATCTTTTTGCTCTTGATGCAGAATGTTGCTACATATCTGTGAAAGTTGGCATATAATAAAGGTTTCCATTTAGTGATAGAATGTTTTCAAAATGCAGTATGTGTATACAGGTATGTATATTTTTATGTCTGTATATGTGTGTGTATGTGTGTGTGTGTATAATCAACTGTATGTATATGTCTATGTGTATGTGTATATATGTCTGTCTTAGGAATAATGAGAAAATAATGTACAGTACCTCACACCATGAGATGTGAATAAATGCAAATATATAGGTGCATAGCTGGGTTCAGGCCCACATCATTCCTTTCCTACAAACCCAGATATGGTGAACAATAGATTATTTTAAAATATGCCCCCCAAAGTAAATCACTCTATTTATTTACTTACTAACAAAGCCTATTTCACCACACAAGAACAGAGAAACCATACTGAAGACCATAAATATCTGAACAGGTAGTCAAACAAAAGAAAATGAACATCATAAACATGCAATGAGTGGGCTCAAAAGTTCTGAAAAAGGTTCTGATAAATGGGGCAACCCAGAGAAGGTCTCTCAACCTCATTTTAAGGTGCAAATGGAAGAGGTAAGCTTAAAATGAGATAATTGCAAATAAAACCTTTCTCATCTAAGCAGAAATGGGGATCTCCTTTGTTAAACATAACAACACATATTGACTGTTGGGCATACTTCTTTCACCATGAAACAGCAGCAAATCCGGATGATTTTTTTTTTCTTTTTTCTTTGTGTTTTTCTTTTCTTTGAGGGGGGAGGTAAGCATTTGTATAAGGCTGATTCAGTATTTACAATATATCTGTTTAAATAATTTTTATTGTATTGATTGCCTGAGACCCATTCATTTTATTCCCTCCCCAAAGGACTGAAACCTCAGACTTAAATAAATGAAAAGTATAGTCCATCATCTTTAAATCTGCGTTTACAGGGGCTTTCTCCTGTCCTGAGATAACTCCCCTTTCCCTCACTTGTGTCTCTCTAAGAGGCTGTAATTGCAGAAAAGCTGAAAAAAAATACCATCAGCAGTCAGGTTTGCTATACATTTTGTGATCTGTGTCTGAAAGATTTATGTCCTGATTAAAAGAGCCTTGACTGAATTTTCAGATAGAAAATGGGTTTGTTGGTAAACACGTGTGCCTTTTTATCCTTTGATCCCTGCTTGGCTTTCATAGCTATTTGGAGATATAAGAGTTGGAGGGAAAGGAGGTAATCAGGAGAAAAATATGAGGGGGTGGGGAAGTAGGGTGATAAACAGTTAGATACACCCAGCAGACGTTATGATTAAAGTCATGGATACCAAGTGTAACTGTATGTACTTATGAAAGTTTGCAACGGATTCAACACCAAGCTGGCTTGGATTTTTTTTTCCGCTACCTACATTTCAATGAAAGTTTTCTTTTCTTTAAATCATCAAACATTTCTGGGAGAAGTGTGAAGTGCAAAAGTGAATCTTACTTTTGCATTTAATGATCAGAATTCATTTGATTAGCATGTCTGCCAGTGAAGGTCAAATCTGCAACCCTATGAGAAATACTGGACAATATCTTAGTCTATAATCAGATATTCGCAAAATTCTTATTGGAAGAAAAGCACTAATTGTTAACAAAGACAACTTTTTGTAAGTACTGTCACAAGAGTATCAGTAGTCATTGGCATGTCTGGGAGGGTGGGTGCACAAAAGACGACATGTGCATTACAACATTACAATACAAATTCTGTCCCTTTTATACTTGTGTCATCAAACCAAATGTAAGCTTGTTAAGGGACAGTTTGTTTCATGACATCATACTCCAGGTTTCATCATTTTGATGAGATTCCCAGTTGTGAATGGCCACATTAGCAGTATAAATTTCTACTATAGTTTAAAAAACTATTGAAAAGATCAAATGTGCTGGTCCTGTTCACATAACATGCTAAACCCCGTCAACCATTAATCCTGTCAAATCTTACCTCTGCTTCTGGCAAGATATTATATTAACTAAACTGTAAACAATTTATTTATTATTAAATCTGGATGCTGCCTGACTCCCAACAACTGTTAAATCTTCACATTGGGAATAATATTCCCACTCATACTTTCCAGATACCTTATAAGCTCTTCTACCAAATGGGTACTGGAAAGGTTTGATATCACCTTTAGCCCCTTCCCCATCAGGCAACTAGCACCGGGTGTATCCCAGATGTGGAAAGAGAAGAGGAAATGTAGCATTGCTCCAAGCCCCAAGTCCACTCTCTGGCTGCCAATTCCAGCTGTTACCATACTTTCCAGGAACCCCATTCCCTCCAACAACATCTGTTTCACCAACCTCTCCCCACATTCCTTTGCTGCTTCTCCAATATGACTATAGAAGGCAAAAATCAAGGGCAAGAGGGATCTGAGAAGATGCGTTTCACAGCCAAATTGTGAAGCCCCTTTTACAAATGCTTATAGTATGAGAAGAAAACCTGCTCACATTATTTGCAATGAAAGCAAAGCCTTTAATGAAAAGGAAAGTTAAAGCAAAGAGACAGCTGTCCCTACACACAAGCAACTCCAAGAAAAGGATGGATGGATGGGAAGGAGGGAGGGAGGGAGATCAGCAACTAAGAGCACATTCCTGTTATTTGGGACATACAGACTGGCACACTTCTGAGAATAAAGTGGCCATCTCATGGGGAAGAAAGCATTTTTTCTCTAAGATGTGTTCCTTTTGGACTTTTGAGTGTCAGGAAGATCCAGCTTCAAAGGCTGTTTTGGGGGTGACATGAGGAAAAAAATAAGATGTCACTTTTTCCCCTTTAGGATTAGAACTGCAATCTTGGGAAAATCTGACACATTCTATAGCCCTCTTTCTCTTTAACAGCTGTTTCTTTTATACTTTTTTTCCAGTGGAGTCAGTGAGATCAGGATACATGCCAGTTCCTAGGCTATATTTCAGGACTGAGGTCATACAAACAATGCAGTGATGTCAGCAAATTAAGTATCATAATACATTCAGGAGAACAAAGTAGGAATCCAAATGAGGGAGTATAATTCAGGAATGCATCCTGCTCTTAGAATTATATTTAGTCCTTTGAAAAATTAAGCATCTTCTATTCTGTTGGTAATATTTTGTCCTACTTCC
The DNA here is from genome assembly GCF_035149785.1 of Candoia aspera. Classification (NCBI taxonomy): domain Eukaryota; kingdom Metazoa; phylum Chordata; class Lepidosauria; order Squamata; family Candoiidae; genus Candoia; species Candoia aspera. The sequence goes on from NC_086154.1 coordinate 94,699,975, forward strand.
TTGTGGACAATATTTCTGAAGCTCTGTCTTCACCTACATGTCCATGATCTCTTGTGATCAGCAGTTAAGTTACAGTAAAACAAATACAAATGTTTGTTTCTCTGCATGCAGATTTTCCCCCCATATAAGATCTGATCTTTTAATAGAGTTTCCTGGACACACAGTAGGGACAAAACATAGTTACTAGAGAGGGCTCCCAACAAGGGTCCCATCAACTTGACCTTCCTCAGACTTCCTGAGACTTCTTCAGACTTCCTGAGGGAATCCAGGTCTGTATTTTAAATAAATCTCAGCCATTTCAAGGCTCAAACATCATGCTGAAGTCAAATTTGGTCCCAAGTTCCAAAAATATAGAAGCCTTTGAGGCGATATTGCATAACTGTGTCTCAATTCATAGCATAACAGATTCAAAAGCCACCTTAGTAAAGGAAGACATATTTGAATGTGAGAAAAAAGGCCTTACATTATTCATAGAGGGCAGAATACCCAACTCCTTGTGAATCAATAATGAATAGCTCATTGTGCCACTATCCTTCAACTTGATTTATATGTTAAAGTGACAAGAGAAATTTGAGCATCCATGCAGGCTGTTTCTCTACCAGCACTTCTTGTCACATTTAATTTTGTCCCTCATTTTCCTGAGTAGTATTTTCAAGCTATGGCTAAGTGTATACTCCTCAGAATGGTTTCTTTTCTTCTAGAAAACACACAATAGGGATTTACGTATTGGTGCCATTTCTAAATTACTTATGTTACAAGGAATTGTATATAAAAGTCAAAATCATTAGTCCTACCCTCAAGAAAGCCATTTAAGGACTAAGTCACAAAACAGTAATAATTTTGTGGGCTACAATATAGAATAGTCCCAAGAGTATAGAGAGGGGGAACAGAAATCCAGTTTTAGCAGGTACAACAGGTGTCTTAAGATTTAGCATTTTTATATGTGATTTCCTGACAGCACATCTCTAGAGAGATTTCTCTCATCACTTGGAAATAGTGCCAGGTCTTAGGGCTGTGCAGACTTTCACAGTGCCGCTTTGCTTTGGTGAAAGTTTGCATGAAGCACCCCTTTGAAGGGCCTCTATGAAGTACTACCCTGCTAACTGGCGAGGTGTAATAGTTCTGGCAGTAGCTTCACTTGCCAAAACTGTGCATGTGCAGCAGCCACTTCACTGAACCAGAGTGGCCAATCAAGGCAGATCACCCAGTTTTGAGGCTTTACAGAAGTGCGATGCTTTGCCTTCAAAAGATGCTTCACTGCACTGGAGAAGAGCAATAGTTGTCAATAAAGTAAAGCAGCTCACAATGAACCTTTATCATGTTCTACCCAGACCTGCCAGGAATGACTTCAGGCAGGTGTAATATTCAGGGTGAGGACTTTGGGGACAGATGCAGGGGGAGCTTTGTGCCATTTACACATACACTCAGGTTCTGTCCTTGTTAGGACAGGTTAATAGGTCATATGGCAGATGATGTGAAATGTTCAGTGCTTGATAATCTGAAGTGTTGATACCAGATAAAAGATGTATCAATATTACTAAATTGCCCATCCCCAGAATGGGCAGTCAGCTCTTTCTGGAACAGATAACATTGTCCTCCATTAATCTTCCCTTCTTTTCCTCTGCTCTAGTTATGCAACATATGTTTCCTTGTTATGTGCTCTCCTGTCCATTTCAGCCAGAACATTTCAGCCAGTAGCAGGCCAACCTCATTAGCTACTTTGTAAAGGAAGGGTCACCCCTTTAGTAGAGCCATATCTTATGATGTATTTTAATAGGTTTTATACTTTCCAGTATCAGCACTGCAGAAATAACATAATGAGTAAGATCTTTGTATAGCATGAAAAGTTTTCCTGTCCAGAAAACCTGGCAGAAATGTGTTGTTGTTGTTGTTGTTGTTGTTGTTGTTGTCATGCTAGTTATCCTCCTGAGTTTTATTTTTTTCAATAATAGATCTAGAGTTTCCAGGTGACTGGAAAAAAATAATAATTAAACCCCTATATTATTGAAAAAAAAAAAGCTCAGGAAAGTAGCTCCTCAGGAAAAGTCACACTTTTCCCCCAGGTTTTTGAACTGACAACATTCTCTATGTTAAACATGGACCTTAACCACTACAATATTCCTGCAATGCTGAAAGGAGATACATAAACATTAGACTGCATTAAAAATATATTTTTAAGCAGCTTGTGCCCACCTGTATCTGCATTTTGATGCCTCACCCTTGTTAATCAATTAACTTAATTGACTGTATGTGTATGTATGTGTATAATATGTCAAGAAGACCCCCCACAAGAAGGAAAGATATTAGCAATTACTGCCTGGGAATTAAAGGTTGGGAGGGCACAGCAGCAAAGGAATTGTCCAGTGGGAGGACATAGTAACCTGCAGTCTGGACCAAATACCTTGTAAGCTGTTGCCAAAGTGTCTCAGATCAGACAAGATTTTTTAAAGGCAAGCCAGCATCAGCCCATGAGAGAAACATGGTAAATTGTAAAAAAATGGTAAGTGTGGATTTGCCAAGTACTGGACAGGCTGGATAAAGACTCTGACCTCATCTACAACACCTCCTATTTTTCAGTTGAAATCAGACTCTGGCCTTTTGCATAGCTTAGGGAATTTCATCTATAGACCATTAGAACTGCTACTCCCTTTCCAGTTTAAGTAATGTCTTGTTTGGCTGCTCAGTGTTACTGAAATGCTCAGCCACAATGCCTTCTACATATATCTTATTTTAGCATCACCCCAGTGCCTTGTCAAATATGTTTCATTGACATGGAAGGTTAGTTAAGGGCAGCTGGAAATAGAAGAATGATGGTGATAATATGCAAAGTACTAGCATTTGACACGTTTAAAGTACCTGATGTATTTTAAGTTCATGATCTCCATGTGTTTCCTTCCCTAACAGAATTAATAGGACTTGCCTTGAAATTTATATACAAAGCATGGGATATTCTGACTATATATACAGTACATTCCTAATAGTGAAGTCACAGCCCTAGTGAGGAACTCACATTAATCTAAATATAAAATCCCAGGAGGAAAGAGTCTATTTTATTTTCACTTCCAGCTACCTCAGTTAGGTTTTTAGGTTATTCCGGGCCTTTGATCCCTTTTCCCCTAGGGGATCAATTAAATTTTCCCTCAGAAACATGGTGATTAGCACTTAACTAGCTGGCACAAATTCAGTCATGAGTGAAGGTGTGTAGTTATTCCCCAGAGCCAAGCTTTTGAATCTTTTTTTTTTTTTTTTGAATTCCAGATTTTGGACAATATAGCAAGCCAGCCTTACAGCCTAGCTAGGGACATGGCAGCTTGTAGATATTAGCTCCTCCCACACATAATGATGGCAGAAGCTCCTTCTTATGATTAGGGTAGAACAATGGCTTTTATGGCTGGAGCATAAAAACTCTCTTCTGTCCATAGGAAGGTTGGTGTGGGGAGAGTGACATAAAGAAACAAATGACTTGCATCAGATATCACTACATATTTACACCATTTGTGCCATGATGTACATAGGTCTTCCATGGATACCTATGGAAAGAAATTACCAATAAACTTAAAACAACCCATTCATTCTCTGATCTGATCCACAACTTAGTAGGTAAGGTAATAATAGCTCTAGCTTTACCCCAGAGTGTATATAGTCCTTTACCCGCTTTGACCGTTGGGACAAGGGGAATTACTAGGACTGTAAGAGGCATTCAGAGGAGACCTCCTTTTGATGGCATGCTCAGAGCTTCAGAGCAACTGAGTATCTCAAAGGCTTTGTGTGACCACTTTGAGGCTGTTTCCCAGTCTTGCTCTAGGGAAAAAAATAAGGAGAGATGCTTTATATGCTCTATAAAGTGCCTCTCCAAATGCTTCACACAGCTCTAGTGATTAAATTGAAATATCTAAAAAAAAAAACATTCCAACTTAAATATATAAACTTTCTCCCAAAAGGTGAAATAAAAGGGCAATGGCAAGGAAATCATCTAAAACTATTGGAGTTACTTTAAGACACCCCTGGGATATATTTAAACATATTGTTCCTCCTATTGTGCACAGCAAAAGTTTCTTTCAGGTATAATAGGTTCTAATGGCTCCCCCTTCGACAGCCGGAGAATGTCAAATTAAGCAGTTCCTGTTAGATACTGGTTTTGATTGGATACCTGTTGAGGTAATGGCTCTCAGTGGTACCTATCTCATGACTGACAGGCCTGAACACAAAGCACTCTTTGGTGTGACTGGGATGAGGTTAAAATGCATGTAGAAGCATAGAGAAAAGAAATGAGATTCAGGAAACCCAGAAAATAGACATGGAAACAATTTGATTTGGGAAGTCAGAACCTGAACTCTGCATTCTGTACATAGGAGTTGCTTCCACTGTAGCTGCTGTTTCCAATATTTCTCTCATCAATTTTTATTTAAGTTATGGAAAACAAATCTGATCACACACTGGCTCTTTCCTTCTGTGGCAGACTGCAGATTTTCACTTCCTGAATATTGCAGCCTCTCGCATCTTCCCTCTGCTCCTTAGTAAACTGTGCTGAATAAAGTATCTGATGAAAAGTGTAAGTCTGTCAACCCAGAGAACAGATCACCACAAAGAAAATAATAATAATAATAAAGGGATAAAAACCAGAGGCCATGAGTTATTCAATATGTCAACATATCAATAATATAGACAGTAAGAGTTGAGAAATTAATCAATCAAGATGATTCTCAGTTCAGGTTTTTTAGGTGTTGGTGCACATTTTGGACATTGCCTTTAATATTATACTGCGAATATAAATCCACAAAGCTCTGCCTTAGTAGCAAATTTATTGAGAGACTGCTTGATTTAGATTCCATGTTCCCTTGTGAACCAAATGCCAATTTTGCTTACTTAATGAAATGATTAATCAAAATACAGAGAGGCACATATGGACATCCTAACTAAATGGTTTGTAAACCTCTGGGGCAAATTTGGAATTAAAGAGCATCTTGGCATCTTTGGGATAGACTAAGCATATGCTTTCAGTAAAATAGTTGCAGTCTCTACTTAGCATATTGATTAAAATGAAATTGGACTGTAAGGCTGAGATATGTTGTTTTTCTTACCCAGTTTTCTTTGTTGTTTCATACTTGCCATAATTTTTATCTGTAATTTATTGTTTATCTGTATTGTGTTTTTAGATATTGTAGTTTATATATTGTAAGTGTACTATATATTTATTGTTTTATTATTTTGTTGTAAACCGCCCAGAGTCCCTCTGGTGCAAGTAGATGGACTGTGACAAATTTGATAAATAAAATAAGCTTTACAATCATCTAAAATCCCTCTTCCCTCATATTCTTGGGTACCTTACCCTGAATTTCTTGAACTGAAATTTGTAATAAACAAACTTTTTTTTAAAAAAAGAGAGAAATCCCTGAGCTGCTTGTCCTTTAATATTTAAGCATAAAGCCCTTGTTAGAACATGTATGTTATGAAAGGCAATATTTCAATATTAACAGCCAATTTTGTAATAAAATTTACATATAATTTTAATGAGGCCAAGTAGCAATATGTTATTAAACTTTCACTTAGATTTCATGAATAATTACTCTAATAATTAAATGAAATAAACTATCATTTATGTTCATGTCCACCATTAGCAGGTTTGCAACCTTCTGTAAAATGGGATGAAATCCAACAATTTGCCAGTGGATTTCAGGGCAAACTTAAAGGTGCACTAGGAGGGGAAGGAATTTGATCCATCTGTGTGCCCTATTCTACTGTGGAAAGATGTGATTGCATTGCAACTTTTTAAATAAAGCAGCTTTATATCAATAAGGCTTTTATCTTAAACGCTGGTCTAATTTTTCATTAATATGCATGCATTCAGGTGGTGTGTGGGAGGAAATCCACTTTCCTAATCTTAAAACATTAAAAAGCTGATATCCAGCATTTACTAATAACTGTAAAACTGATTGCCTCTCATTCCTGTCAAATACATTTAGAAGAATCACAGTAGCAACATGAATATAAATATTTATTTTTATTTATTATTCAGATTTAACGACCGCAAGAGTAAATATTCTTTACTCTTTTCATATATCTGGAAATGTCACCTGATTTTAACCTAAATCAATAGGCATGCCAAATATAGTAGTCAAGTGGCTCTGGAGAAGTTGTATTTATAGGACTTGATTTCTATGTTCAGCAGAAGGCAGATTTTCTGCATATGTCCATCTTAACTCCTTACATTTGTTGTATCCCATATTTTCAGGGACTTTCCTATTTTTGTTCTGTCCCCAGCTTTCAGGCCCACAAGATTTTAAAAGTGCAGCAAGAGTCTTGAAAATCATTCTTGTGCATGAGCATGTGCCTGCAAAATATCAGTCTTGCAGAATCACCTTAAAGAGCTGTTGGATGGCAAGCTAGATTAACACTTTAAACCTTCACTGGAGGAAGAGTGGAGCTGCATCATCAGGCTGTCCTAGCTAGGTCTGAAATGCTAGCAAGGGAGGAGGAGGTATTCAAGAAGAAAGAACCTTCACTGGCTGACAAGGGAAAAGAGTAAATGCCAGGAAAATAAGACCAGAAAAATAAGTGGAATCCTTCTGGGTCCCAAATAAATCAGGCAGCTCAAACATATTGACTAGAAAAAACAGTAATACTTTCTAGGGATGGCAATTATTTTCAAAGTGGAGCGGCAGGGAGGTACATAACAGTTTGATGCTCAAAATCTCACTGGCTTTTTCAATCTTCATAGTCCTTTGGCACTTCCTTTAGGGATTATACCTCCAAAAGATTCTAGGTGAGTTCAGAATGATTTACAGTCTGTTTCCAAGAAAAAAATATTGATCAGCTATGAAATTCTGACTGGATTGTACTTAGTGGGAAACTTATTCAGTCTGAATTTCTAGGTAAATGTAACCATCTTGCATCTCCAGAACCAATGTGTAAATGAAAATGAAAGGCAGTTCCCGGCTGCCTTTAAAGAGGTGTGGGTGCACCCCTTCCTCAAGAAGCCATCACTGGACTCTACTGTTTGGGGAAGGTGGTTGAGAAAGTGGTGGCTTTGCAGCTCCAGAGGGTCCTGGAGGAAACAGATTATCTAGACCCCTTTCAGTCAGGTGTCAGGCCCAGTTATGGGACAGAAATGGCATTGGTCGCACTTATGGATGATCTATGGTGGGAGTGGGATGGTGGCAGTGCATCCATCCCCCCTCTTCTTGATCTCTCAGCAGCTTTTGATACCATCGACCATGGTATCCTTTTGGGGAGGCTCAGGGAGTTGGGGGTGGGCGGCGTGGTTTTACGCTGGTTCACCTCCTTCCTCCAGGGCCAGTCCCAGTCGGTGATGATTGGGAGCAAGAGATCTGACCCTTGGCCCCTTCTTTGTGGTGTGCTTCAGGGTTTGGTACTCTCTCCACTCCTTTTCAACATCTACATGAAACCACTGGGTGAGATCATCCATCACCATGGGGTGAGGTATCATCAATATGCTGATGATACTCAATTGTATAACTCCATCCCAGGTGAAATATGTGATGCTGTCACCACCTTCTCTGAGTGTCTGGGGGCTGTGGGGGCCTGGATGAGGAACAACAGGCTTCAGCTGAACCCTGGTAAGACAGAATGGCTGTGGTTAATGGCTCTTCCGTATCTGGGACATTGTCATCTCTGGTTCTTGATGGGGTTGCACTGCCCCACACAGACCTGGTGCATAATCTGGGAGTCCTCCTGGACTCACAGCTCCTGCTCAAAGAGCAGGTGGCAGCTGTGGCCAGGAGAGCCTTTGAGCAGCTATGTGTTGTGCACCAGTTACGCCCCTTCCTGGATCAGGAGGCCCTTCGAGCAGTCACTCATGCCCTTGTTATCTCTCATATAGACTATTGCAATGTGTTGTACATGGGGCTATCCTTGAAAAGTATCCAGAAGCTTCAGCTGGTCCAGAATGCAGCTGCACGCAGTTTTTGGTGCCCCTAGAATGGTGCATGTAACACTGCTGCTGCGCAAGCTGCATTGGGTACCTGTTTGCTTTCAGGTCCAATTCAAGGTGTTGGTTACCACCTTTAAAGTCCTACATAGCATGGGACCAGGTTACCTGAAGGACCTCATCCCCATTACAGCAGCCTGTCTCACCGGATCGTGCAGAGACGGCATGCTGCAGACCCCGTCTGTAAGAGAATTCCATTTGGCGGGGTCCAGGAAGTGGGCCTTCTCTGCAATAGCTCCCACCCTGTGGAACATGCTGCCCCAAGAGGTGAGACTGGCCCCATTGCTACTGGCCTTCCAGAGGAGTCTGAAGACCTGGTTCTGCCACCTCACTGGCTGTGTTGGTAACATTGATTAGAGGAGTGAGTGAGTAAGTGAGTGAATTGAGGCCAAATCTCATTAAATAGTATAATCAGAAGAGCAGAAATAATAATCACTACCATCATTACCCCCATCACCATCATTTGTGTTCAGGCAGTTGCCCAAGGAAACCATGTACCTACCCAGTACTAAGGATCAAAAACACCATAATATCAGTGCACAACATATAGCAGGGGATGTAGGACTATGACCCTGAAACTCAGGAAACTTAAATTGGATAGAAGATGGAGATGATATCCTACTTCTCACATGAATAATCTTTGGAAAGGAAGAACAACAAGTAAGAACTATGTTTTTTGTTGTTTAGGTACCTTCTGCTTCATCTCTATATCTCTATCTCTATCTGTTGATTGATTATGTGTCATCAAGTCATTTTCAACTCCTAGCAACCACATAAATAGATTAGATTTTCTCCATGAAATTTTATCTATATCTGTACCTATATCTATATCAATATCTATCTTATCCAAAACATGCAGTAACTTGTCTGTAGTTTAGAATCTGAAAACTGGAAAAGTTGGGATTAAAACAGGCAATTAATTTCTTTGAGTAGCAAAATATTAGATAAGTTTGCTTAGAAAGCAACTTGGTATCTGATTTGGTCACTCCTCCTCCTTGTAAATCCCTCTCTCAACCTGACCCATAGTTTGCATAGCCAAAAACTTCTGATCACCTAAAAGGCAAAAAATGCTGTTTTCAGCAAACAGGGAAGCTGGTGTCCTTATGCTTTAAAAGGAGGCTGGCAGCATGCCTAATTGGCTTGCAAAGGCATTTTTGCCTGGCAAAGAATCAGAGTGCCCTCAGAGAACCCTTTTATGACCATCTTTCCTCAGCATATGTTGGTAACATTAGGGAGTAAAACAATATCAAATGGACCCAAGGCTGACCTTCCCAAGCAGATATGTGAGTATGACATTATGCAAACATCCCTCCAGCCTCTTCTCATTTGCATCACTGATTGTGGGATCCTTGTAAACCAATAACAGATGTATCAGAAGACATCTGCATAGCCAATGACTCAGAGCCATTAATTCTTCCTTGACAATTTATTTTGTCAGTCAAATGATGAAGTGCCAGACTCTTGGCAGCCAATTTACCAAAAATAAGATTCTCACAGAGTCTTCTTTAACAAGATCTATTAAAGGGGAAAGAGGTTAGGTTACTGATTTACTTTCACTTTAGAACCCAATTTATCTTTCAGCTTGTTAGGGCAGAGATTATTCAATTTCTTTCTAATGCCCCTTCTCTGAACTGGTGAGCTGGCTGCCCATTTTTCAGACTACTGAGAAATGTACAGATGTTTGTTAATGTTTTCCCAAATGTCCCCTGAATTCTTATCAGGCTGCAGCAAAACATTACAAGAAGCCTGAGTGCTATCTCAAGGCCAGTGCCCTCTTTGTTCCTGTCATTAACCAACCCAACCCCTGGCCAAACCTTTTTCTTTCCTTTGTTCTTTTCTTCTCCTTCCTCCTGTTCTTTTCTTAGGCACTGCCACATTAATTTCCTACCGTTTTTCTCAGGTAGGCTTCTCTTGGATTAACGCTACTTTCTCCTAAAGGTAGGTACCCAAATAAAAAAAAGGAAAGAAGGCGGCACTTATTTTCCCCTTTCTATACTTCAGTATAACTTCCTCTTCCAATTCACCCCTAATTTTTCTGCTTAGGATTTCCAGTTTTCCTGGATAACTCCATACGTCAGCAACACATGCTAATACAACTGATAGTTGCCATGAAGGATGATTCTTTCTCTCCCTCCTTCCTTGATTCAGAACTCCTTTTTCACCAACATGATCTTCTCTGTGTTCATCCTGTATTCCCAAGCTACCTTGTGCCCATTCCAAGTGCTCCACTTAACATGTGCTTGTGTGTGTGTCTGTGTGTCTGTGTCTGTGTTACAGCTTTCAGTCTTGTGCCTTCTTTGCCATAGGAAGATGCATTAATGTTGCATCTATAAATCTCTTGTTTTCTCTGGCAAAAGAACCTTCATGCTATATCATTCCATTTTCATTTTTCTCATTTCACCATCAACAGCTGAACTCTTTGTGTACTCCATTAAAGTGAATTGCTGCTTAAAATCCCATGCTTCTCTCACCTGTCTTTGAACTTGCTCTTTGCTTTCTCCCATTGAACTAAATGGATCTTACAGAATCAACCTTACATTGAATTGAATGGATCTCTGGGTCAGCCAACAAACTACTGTTTCAGGTGATTGAATGTAAAGTTATTGTGTTCTTGCTTTGCATACCACCACCTCAAACATTATTAAACAAATTATACTGATTGGTTATTAATTGTTGTTTGATTTTTGGTGAATTCCTGAATGTATAAGCCAGTTTAATAACCTATGATGTCCTGTCTTGGCAGAACTGGTGCTGGGGGAGGTTTCAGTTCATTACAGATTCTTTAAAAATTCTGAAAATGTAAAATATATATTTCCTTATGTTAAAAGAGTTGCTGAGATCCCATATGAGCATATAGTTGTCACAATGTCACATCACCAGTCATAATAAGTGAATTATTTATAGTCAGGATTTAAATCAGGTGGTAGAGAAAACAGAAATCTAGGAGTCATTTATAGGAGTCACATACACAGGAGTCATTTATAGGAGAGCCAGTTTGGTGTAATGGTTAAGGCACCAGGCTAAAAACCAGGAGACCACCAGTTCTACTCCCACCTTAGGCACAAAGTCAGCTGGGGGACCTTGAGCCAGTCATTCTTTCTCAGCTGTAGGAAGCATGCAGTGGCAAACTACTTCTGAAAACCCTTTCCAAGAAAACTGCAAGGACTAGTCCAGGCAGTCACCAAGAATTAAAAAAAAAAAAAACTGACTTGAAGGCAGGCACACACACAAACACACACACACAGATGAGTCATTTATGGGGATGTGCAAAGTGTTATGTGCACAAACTGTTCCTTTTGAGCACTGGCATCTTCAAGCAGTCTTTGTCTGGGCTAAAATATGCAGAAATGTTTTGGGATAGAGAGATCAGCACAAAAGGCAAGAACACTGATGATGCATAACAGCAAGGTAAAGGTAAAGGTTTCCCTTGACGTAAAGTCCAGTCGTGTCCGACTCTAGGGGGCGGTGCTCATCTCCGTTTCTAAGCCTTGGAGCCGGCGTTGTCCATAGGACACTTCCGGGTCATGTGGCCAGCATGACTCACGGAACGCCGTTACCTTCCCGCCGAAGCGGTACCAATTAATCTACTCACATTTGCATGTTTTCGAACTGCTTGGTGTGCAGGAGCTGGGATTAACAACGGGAGCTCACCCCGCCGCGCGGTTTCGAACCGCCGACCTTCCGATCGACAGCTCAGCAGTTTAACCCGCAGCGCCACCGCGTCCCCTGCATAACAGCAAACCAGAGTTAAATGAAGGTGCTGGGAAGATAGGGGGAAGGGCAGATGATCAGATTATATGCTACAATCCTTGATTTCAAGCATGGCATAGCCAACCATCCCATCTTTCCCTCCCCCCAAGATTGACAGAGAGGCGGGGACTGGTCTGTGGGAGGCCAGCTGGATATGCTGCGTTTGAAATGTATGGCAGCAGCAGCTAAAGGAAGTTAGGGAAAAAATGCATGGGGAAAATCATGTCCATAGGGAAGAAGAGGGAAGAGAGGGGACAGCCACACCAACCTTTTCCTATTCATGTGTAATACCCCTTTGGAATTTCTATCAGCATGAGATGGCTAAGTCGGGGCTTATTCACAAAGCTAACAGTTGAGGAAGTGAACAAAGCCCAAAGTAATGTTAGCCTTGCAGCTCTCAAAAGAATTCTGATAGGCAGAGCATTTAATGAAACAATACATCTTATTGGCTAGCTGCTCATATTAACATATGAGAGCCCATCACATCACTCCACACATACCTCTCCATATATGGTTGGAGAATGCAAAAATACATTTTGCAAAAAAACATTTTGTCTGTATGAATCCCAACAGTAGCAGAAAAGCCAATGAATTTCTGAAATGCTCCAGAAGCATCTTAAAAACATGTACTCATTTTGATTTATATTCTACTTCAGTGGGGTGATTCCAATGAGGCTTCATTGAATTTCACAATCCAGCTAAAGCCTTATACGCCCCAACAAACCAACCCATGAATTGTCAAGATACTTAAGTATGATCTTGAAGACTATTTCAATATTCAGTACTCAAAGACTGTTCTACAATGGTTCCTAATCAAACTGGAATAAGGCATTGAGTGAGGTGCCGCATGTATACTCCTGGGTCCTGTACTTTTCAACATTTGTATTAGGCTTGAATGAAGAGGTAGAAGGAACACTGATCAGATTTGCAGATGGCACAAAATTGGATGGAACAGTTTTGTCAGGAGTGAAATTCAAATTCATATTGGGATGTTAGTGAAACATGCTGAAAGGAACAATACAAAATTTAGTCAAGACAAATTCAAAGTTCTTCAATCAAGAAATCAGATATACAGATATTCAATGGAGGACAGCTGGTTTGATAATAGTACCTATGACAAAGATCATAGAATAATATTTTATTACAACTGTGTATGAATCAGAATTGATGTTTGGCTGCAAGAAAGGCAAATACTACTTTAGGTTACATCAACAGAAGTATAGTTTACAAATCACAGAAAATAATAGTTCCATTTTACCATGTACTGATTATACTCTGTCTCAAGTGTCATGACAGTTCTAGACACATATTATAAAGAGGATTCAGACTAATTGGAACAGATTCAGGGCAATGAGGATGAAACCTGAAACTGGGTCAATTCAGGGGGGAAATATATTAATAGTAACAGTAAAACCATCTATGGAGGTTGTGTTTTATAGTACTTTTTTCTGGACATAGTGATACAGACTTTTTGAGAATGTTTTAATATGGACTCCAATGCTGAATCTAACAGAAACTTTCCTGCTGACTTTGAATGACTTCTCTGGCACTTATGATACAGAAGGAACTCACAGGTGACCTAGACAATTAACGGAGACTTAAGCCAATGCAGCATAAGTCAGAATTTCTGAGCTGGGTGCTCGCTTTCATTTGTTGCTCTAATTATTCTGTTAGTATTTGCACAATAATTAGTAGAACAATTTCTTGTACTTACCTACTAACATTATATTGAATGCAACCCTTTGATTTGAGAGTGACTTTGTTCTTGGATAATTATTCTTTTAGCCTAAGTCCATCGTCTATAAGAAGAAATCATTAAAATTCATTATCCTACCTGATTAATGATTCTATGAGATTTTCCATCTGATTAATGATTCTGTGAGATCAGCATGATTATAAAACCATGCTGATGTCACAATTGCTGCATTTGGTACGCATCCTTTTGCTTCAGTGTGAAACCTCAGTTATCAGAGGAATTTATTTGGCCATTTGGCCTGTGTTTCAGCTGCCAATCTGATGTTTTTAATCTGTGCTATTGATTCGTGAATTGCATGCAGGCTTTTTTGCAAGCATTCTGATTTATTTTGTTTTTTATGCAACCTTAGATGCTGGAAAGATAGCTGTAAATTGCCAAGATGCAAAGCAGCCCTGGATTAACCATTAAGCAAAATAAGCATGTGCTAAGGGCACTAATAAAGGGACGTGATGGCGCTGCGGGTTAAACCACTGAGCTGCTGAGCTTGCTGATCGGAAGGTCGGTGGTTCAAAACTGTGTGACGGGGTGAGCTCCCGCTCCTAGTCCCAGCTCCTGCCAACCTAGCAGTTTGAAAACATGCCAATGTGAGTAGATTAATAGGTACCACTTCGGTGAGCAGGTAACAGCGTTCCATTTAGTCATGCTGGCCACATGACCACGGAAGTGTCTATGGACAAACGCCGGCTCTTCGGCTTTGAAACGGAGATGAGCACCGCCCCCTAGAGTCGGACTGGACTTAATGTCAAGGGAAACCTTTACCTATTAAGGGCACTAAAGGAAGAGGGGCACCACAGAGGTTTTTTTCCCCCTAGCTATTATGCCCTTAACTCTTTCACTGCATGCTCACCTTTAGTTTTCAATAACTTGTTGTATTTTCATTCTTCCTTATTACACTTTTATTTAAAATGCATTGAAAAGCATTGAAAAAATGCATTTTCAATTGCCCTAATTTGCTTACTGCTATTTATTGTTAAATGAATATTTAAAAAAAAAAAAAAAGATTTAGTATAGTTGTAGGGCCCAGCCTGGGGGATGGCCTGCAAGAAAACTGATTTTTTAAGCTTTTATTTCATCTTCAGCACTTATTGAGTTTTAAAAGTCTTGTCAGTTAAACCATGGAAGGGCCAAGGGACAACATTGTTAGGCTGTGCTCAGAGCATCAGTCGGCCTTAATTCGACCCTGATTCAAAGATTATCTACAGAGATTTTTGTCTAAACGTCTTTCTCTTTATCATGGGGAGACAATTGCTGACCTTTGTTCGATGAGGAATCCCATTTGTAAAATTTGAAGGCCTCCCAAGCCTTTCAAATCTTTTAAGACTTCTTTGCTGTATACACAACATAGAAATCCTTGAAGAAAGAAACTAAAGAGAGAAATTGTATACTTTTTCACCACAGAGAAGCCCTATTCAACTTAGCATGACATTTCTCCTGAAAATAAATAAACAAGCAAAATAGGATTACTTTGTTAATATTACAAAATACTAAAAATGTGGGTTCCTGCCAATGCAATATGAATGGTTTCTAACACAGCTTCTTCCCCCACGCACCCATGATCCCTAGATTGGCTTTGCTAGTTGGCAGAGACAATTGGACATCCTGATAAGGACTGTGCAGAGGGGATCCTTCACTTTGATTAAGTTTGAGACAAATGCCCTTTGAAGTGGTACCCTGGAATGAAGTAGCAGGTTGGAGTGGCTTTGTTTGTGTGGGCCATTTTTGGTTGAACAAAGTGGCTGGCTTGGCGGCTAGAATATTTATTTATTTATTTACCAGTTAAAATTGCTGGAAGAAACATTAACAACCTCAGATATGCAGATGATACCACTTTGATGGCAGAAAGCGAAGAGGAACTGAGGAGCCTTATGATGAAGGTGAAAGAAGAAAGTGCAAAAGCTGAACCTCAAACAAACCAAGATTATGGCAACCAGCTTGATTGATAACTGGCAAATAGAGGGAGAAAATGTAGAAGCAGTGAAAGACTTTGTATTTCTAGGTGCGAAGATTACTGCAGATGCTGACTGCAGTCAGGAAATCAGAAGACGCTTAATCCTTGGGAGAAGAGCAATGATAAATCTCAATAAAATAGTTAAGAGCAGAGACATCACACTGACAACAATTGTCCGCATAGTTAAAGCAATGGTATTCCTTGTAGTAACATATGGCCGCAAGAGCTGGACCATAAGGAAGGCTGAGAGAAGGAAGATCGATGCTTTTGAACTGTGGTGTTGGAGGAAAATTCTGAGAGTGCCTTGGACTGCAAGATCAAACCAGTCCATCCTCCAGGAAATAAAGCCAGACTGCTCACTTGAGGGAATGATATTCAAGGCAAAACTGAAATACTTTGGCCACATAATGAGAAGACAGGACACCCTGGAGAAGATGCTGATGCTCGGGAGAGTGGAAGGAAAAAGGAAGAGGGGCCGACCAAGGGCAAGGTGGATGGATGATATTCTAGAGGTGACGGACTCGTCCCTGGGGGAGCTGGGGGTGTTGACGACCAACAGGAAGCTCTGACGTGGGCTGGTCCATGAAGTCACGAAGAGTCGGAAGCGACTAAATGAATAAACAACAACAAAAAGTATACAAATGTACAAAAAAGACTACAATATAAAATATGAGATATAAAATCCAAGATGGTGAGACCACAGTCTTGAGAAAAATTCCCCAGGGCCGGATGAAGGTGCCAACCACCTCCATGACAGACTATCCTTCCTCCCATCCAAGCAAGGTGGCACAGCCACATCTTGAGCCCCTTTCAGAAGGTTGGGAGAGTGGGGTCCTTACCTCTAGGGGTAACTTATTCCAGAGAGTGGGGGCTATGGCAGAGAAGGCCCTCTTCCTGGACCCTGCCAATCGACAATCTCTCATGGACAGGGTCCATAACCTACCCTCTTTGCCTGACCGGGTGGGACGGGTCGATGTAATGGGGGTGAGGTGGTCCCTCACATAAAATATGTGCTTGGACTTGAGTCAGTAAAGGAAACTGTCTCCATTTTTGAATGGAGGCACCACCTCAAATCAAATTGTGGTGGTCCAGCTTCAAGAATGCTTTGGATGAGCCTAATAATGATTAGAATGGGTTGAAATGGACCAAGCTACAATTATCATGAAGGAAAGAAAGTGAAAACCTGACATATTTCTCTTCTGCACAAGCTATTTTAATGACTCTTGGAAAGTTATATGGGTATCATCTTCCCGTCTATAAAATCATCTCCAGATGAAGAAGACAATAAAGAAAAGAGGCATCCCAAGAGTTAGAGCCTCTTCTTCGGCAACAAATCTCACTGCTCCTGCCATGGAATCAGAATGGAGCCTTCTTCATCCAGGCCTTGGGAACTCAACCAATTGAGCATCAGAAGATGGAAATGTATAGAAGTATGTGGCTAAGCTGGGAGATAGCTGAACCAATAGATTACTTGGAAGGGAAGTCACCACTAACCAAGGCCAGCTGTGCTCAGACAAGGTCAGAAGCTGTTGATATTTGAGATAATCTTAAACTCAACAAAGTTGCTGGACAGTGCTCCCCCTTTTAGGGGGGGATGGGTGGTGATAGAAATGTGAACAATAAATTAAATCAATCAATCAATCAATCAATCCAGGAAAGCCCTCCACAGCTAAAAAAATGTCAGACTTCTATCCCTGGCTTTCCCTTTTGTTTTCTGATTTCCCCTTTTTGCCTACTCTTTCTGATGTTGTTATCCTACTGAGTGCTGAATTTTGTGAGTGCTGAATTTGAAGTGAATTTATGACCACAAGATTAGCTGGATGGATTTATTATAGCAGTAACCTAGACATGAGCTGCTGTTCGTGAGGATATGACAGTGCAGCTGTAGGGGCAACCTGCCTGGCCATAAGAACAGGTACTTGATTTGATTTGATTTAACAAATAAAGCCAATGTCATCTGAACTCACAGTGCATCTGGAAATTTCCTGTGGATGTTCAGATGCTATAACACAATTTTCACATGCAGTCAAAACGGTAGCTTTGCCATTATTATTCCTCACTGCAGTAAAATTTGATTATCCAGTCAAAAAATGGATTTGATCAAGTGTGATTTATCATATTGATTTTTTTTTTCCAGCTGAAGTTGCTCTGTTTCCATAAACCCTACCTTTTAAAAGAGCACTGTCACACATTTCATTGCTAGTGTCAGGGGAAAAGTGTACAAAATCATTATATACTATCTATGCAATTTCCCTGTCTGTTATTTGTAACTTCTCCTCCTCAATTCTGTATGCTTTTAAATTTCTTTAGCTAAGGAATGTAAAAAAATAGTTTGATCCATGTCCCTTTTGCCATTTTCACTTGCTTTATATGGTTGTAAACTGCCAAATTTTCTCATTTCCTTCATGATTCGCTAGTGGATTCAGCTTTTTAATGTGTTATTTCTTTTTTTCTCTTTTTACTTGTGATGCTTTTGGTTTACTCAGTATCTCAAATGCCTCAATTTCACTCATTCTTAGTAACATATATTCTGTTGAAATTTATACTGACTATTCTCTGCAAAAGAAAACCAGACTGATTGTTACAGTCCGATATTTCCAGGAATATTCCATGGTATTAGGATGGATGGATGGGTGAGTGGATGGATGGAAAAGGAAAAAAAATGTATATTATGTAATTGAGGCATTACCTCTTTTTAATATCTCTCTGAATGTTAGAATGTTCATTTTTTCTATCTTCCAGTCCATTGAAGCTATAAGATAAATTGCTGCCAGTTCACCTTTCACAAGCCTTATGCATCCTTGAAACTTCTAATCTATGAGATTATCCTACTGAGTTGAGACTTGTTTTTGGAAGATGAAACTTGAAATATTGCTCTGCTTGAACTCACTGGCTGGGTTCATATGATATGCTTAAATAAATTAAATTCAGTGTTACTATGTTATGCAGAAATGAATACTCAGTTAACACTGGAACAGAAGAGGCTCAGATTAATGCATATATTTCCAGGTTTCTTCAGGGATAAATTCAAATAATGCTGTAAAACTTGACTTCTTTTCATTTCTTCTTTGTCCCTTCTCATGAGGTTCTTCAAAGCTTTAACAAGTCTCTTTTGTAAGTCAAATATGGAATTATTAAGTCCAATATGGACATCCATATCTGTAAGTCCAATATGGAAAAATTATCCAGGTTACTCTTGGTTTATTGTTTGTATGTCCCTTTTAATCATTAAAACATCAGCCAGTTTCCTTTTGTATGTCCAGTGTAACATCTTTTTCCATGTCATTCTTGTAGACTGTCATGTGTATGTCTACTTTCAACTCGGTCTCTGTCTTGTCAGGTAAAACCTGTTCCTCTTCCATAAATGTTTTAGACATGGTCTATCCATATAGGCAGATATCACTTTTGATACTGTCAGTATTAATTCCATTTTTTCAAAAATATCCTTCAATATTTCCAGTGTTAGAATATTTTACACCTGTTTGTATATTTTGTAACTTACTCAAGTTTATGTGTTCTTCTCCTTTACCTGAGATCTAGTGTCCAATTTTTAAAATCTTATTTAAAAAAAAACGTTCAAAACAAAAGCATTTTCCCTATGGGAAGGTTTCTTTATAATTAATTAACTGCCCAGAGTTGTTGCTATACGAGATGGGCAGTGAAGAAATATGATAAACAAACAAACAAACAAATTCCAAAATCTTATTTTGAATTTATCTGGACCTTTAGTCCATTTGTAACTTTCTAAAATCAAAATTTTAATCAACCTTTTGCTGTTTGTTTATTCACACACACACACACACACACACACACACACACATATATATATATATATATATATAACGTTCTTAAGTCTGTAGTTTAAATTTTCTTTCCTGAAGGATTGAAGACAGACTCACCTGGTGTTTTCAGACTTCTTGATTCAAAGGTTCCTAATAGCTGAAAAGTAGTTAATAATTTCTGAATGTTATTAGAAAAGAAAGTATGTAAACTTAGTGTCCTTTCAAAGGCACCGACCACAGTTTGAGCAAGAAGACTATTCCCTTGTCTTCCAGTGCTCAAAACCCACCAGAGACCGCTTCCTTGCGGTCTCCTCATGAGGAGCAACTGTCTGGAGCACTTGTGGACAACCTCTCATCCTCTCCTTTGTCTGGAGAGGTTTGAAGAGATGGTCTACTCGCCACCCTTCGTTCTTCACTGCAGTTGTCAGCTCCGCTTTTGTGGAGCCAGGTTCAGTCTGCCATTCTTCCTTCAGAAGTCTGACAAGCATTATAAAGTCACTGTAACAGGATCTTGCAAATCTGAATGTGCTTCCCCTCTCCATCCCCTTATCTCCATGAGAACCAGGAAGGGTCTTGTCTGAGATGTTTGCTCAGGTTACAGTTCTGCCCCAGACTCAGGTTTCTCTTCTCTGACTGTTGCCTTGGCAGCAGCTCTTCCTCCTGTCCCTCTGCCAATACACCAGCATAAGTGCAGTTTTCAGGTTACAAGAGGAAATAATAAGATTTTGAGGGTTACTTAAAGTAATGCATTTATTGCTATATGATTTTTAATGGGCAAAAGTTGTAAATATAATATCTCGCAAATTCAGCTAAGAACCTGAATGTTTCAGGACAGATTCTGTGGTTTTGTGGTACTCCACATTTTTTGTAAGGGGATACAAACCGATTTGGGTAAAGTGATTCTTTCTCTCTCCCTCCTTTCCTTTGTATACATCCGGGGCTAAGTAAGAAACTGGCAACATTTCACAAGTTTTCTTTGGGGGGGGAGGTTTTTTGTTTTGTTTATGGAAGCAGATCCTCAATCCATTTGGTGTTAATTTTATGGAAGTAGCATGTATCACAGACACATTCATATTCTCAGTCAGAAACCTATAGAATTCAGAAGGACAGATGCATGAACTAGAGAAAAAAAAAACATGATTTTTTAAAGGGTTCTTTAAAGAGTTTTTTTTTTCCTGCCCAGGTGACCCTGCATTTTTTTTTTTTTTAAAATTCACCATGGAGCCTTTTATGGGGGGGGGGGAAGTGGGGGGTTATTTTGCCCACAGTGAATCCAGGGCAGGGCAAATCCTACCAGAAACAAAATCTGAAGATGTATTATTGTACAATGCTCTTAAAATGCATGAGGCAACTGAGAGTTTTTTTCCACCTTTCTTTAATTTCTTAAATGACATGTAGCTTTAGGGAGTGCCAGGCTTTTTGAAGGCTAAAATTTCCTGTCCTGCACTTCTTGGACATCACATGGTTATATATCCATTAAAAAGCACAAGGTCTACCCCAGCAAATTGTGTACCATTCAGTTTGGACATTAATCAGTCCCACTGTGGCTGCTGTTATTATTATTTTATGGTTTAGGAGGATATATATATATATATATATAGGCAGGATAGGTAGGTAGGTAGGTAGGAAGTGATTCTTTCAGTTGGGAGGAATGCTACACAGCTCATTGTAGATTATTTCAGAATATCCAGAAAATGCACCTCTAAGCCAAATCTGTTGTATTTTATTCAAATGTCATAAAATCATTTTTGAAAATGAGTTCATATCATAGGCTTTTCTGGAGCAAGAACTCTGCCAGCTGAAAACCAGTTTACAGTCATTTCTGTGTGACTTAAAAAAAAATCATGTGTTGCTATTGTATATGGTTTTACTGCTTTCATTGTTTTTTGCCCTTCCAAATGCTTTTATATAGGAAATGGATAGCAAGTTTTACAAGTAAAAATGATGCTAGGCTGAGTTTTTGGTGACAACAGATTTGAGAAAAATGCTGAAGCTAATTTGAAGAGCCAAATTATACATGGCCTTAAATATATCTTTGCGTTTAACAGGGACATTGTTTGTTAAAGTCACAAAGCAGGACTTACTGAGGAAGTTCTTAGTATTATGGTGATTTTAGCTGGGATGAGTAAGGTACTTTATGCCTTTTCTCCCTTGCTGTATGGTTTCATCCCTGAAACCAATTATATAAGGTTACTATTTTCATTGGGATAAAATGCTGCATTGGCACCAGTGGGAGCTTTCTTCCCAATAGCTTCAGAAAAGCCATTTTAATCAAAACGCAGCGTGCCTACTTTGAGTTCAACAGTTCACACTCCTCTTCTGAAGGTGCTACTTCCAATGTTTTAAAACTGAATTTTAAATAAAGACATGTTTAATGTCATATCTAGTTTGGCCTCAAGGAAAAATATAACAAAACAGAACCCCTTTTCTCCAATATAGTATCTATACAGAAATCAAAGACTGTTTCCTAGCCTAACATCATCAAGACAAATACTTTGTTCCCTGGTAGCATGATCATTGTTCAATTATAGAATACTGAGTACGAAAAATTCCAAATACATTATGAACTCTGTATGATACAAAAGCACTGTCAAGCCACTGATTGATTTTGACAGTTTGCAATTAATCAAGTTCATTTGCAATTCCATCTGTTTAGCCAGTCTCAAAGCTTTCTATGTCAAAAGACTTACTTTCAATTAGTAAGAAGGCTGAAACAAAAAGAATTAATTATAAAACTGGCGATGCTCATTTAAGACCTCATAGTGCAGCAATTACTTTACATTAAATATGAAGAAACTGGAGAGATGAAGTTGTCTAATATAGTTCAATGCAGATCAAAAAGATAATACAAAGTATATTAATGTACAGTGTATGTCACACTTTAATTACAAAACTTATGAATAAAAAAGCCATTGCCTAAGACTTAAGTTAACATATCAAAAGATTTGGGAAAGCTGAAGGATCTGTGCACATAGCATTGCCTAAAATGTCCCAATATCCCAAATAATATATGACTTGGAATGGATAAACCTGCAGCTTTCCTCAACAATAGTTGAAGTTACTGTCATTTATATTTGTTCATCAAATTAAAGGATGCAGGAACTGCACCTTTATCCCAAATTAATTTAAGAGAGATGTACAAATGTTTGAAATAAAGCTTTTAAAAACATAAAACAGTAAGTAGCAATACAGAAAAGACACTACTTAATATGAAACTGAAGTAATTTCAAAGTCCAAATTAAATGTAATAATTAAAGTCTAACTTGGGAATGAAAGTACTGCAATATTTGGACCAGGGCTGTTTCCCACCAGACGATATTCCAAAGCTCAAGTCTACTACAAAGAAAACTCTCTTCTGTATTTCTGTCATATAAGAACACAAAGAATGAACAATGTGATGGAAAGTCTCCTCTTTTGATTGGTTGGACTGTTGAGGACTTAAAGGTAAGAACAAGCATTCTGAACTGGGTTCATCATAGGCAGCAAGAATAATTCCTGTAAACACAGGTTAGACAAGTTGAATTCTATATTAGTAGAACATTCCAAACTGTTTTCCAGATTTCCAGAACATGATGTTATGGAATGTGTCTCTGAAGGGGGAGGTGATGTGGTGGATTTCAGCAGCACCACTGGTTCTCAGGAAGAAGGGAGCACATCCCAAGAAGGGGAAGGAGATAAGCGGAAACATAGTCCAGAGGGCAGTTGTGGGAAAACCAAGAGATTCGGAATAGCCCCACACTAGAGCTTTCCCAGGTTATTTCCCCTGAGCTTAGGTAGAGTTGCTTTAGTCTGGCAAGATTCTGTCTGCACGGTGTTAGCAAATAAAGAACTGAAGTTTGGCTGAACCTTTCTAATCTGGGTGGCTTCTGCCAGTGCTCCTTAACCAACCCAGTGTGGAAGCACTTCAGCCAACACTGGAGGAGAAAGTTAAGAGAAATCTTTTCTTCTGCAGTGTAAGCTTGGGAGCACTGATGGGTTTTTAAAGCGGATAGCTTCACATGTACACCAGTACTGGAAGAGAATGTTCTCAGCCCAAAGCCTCCTCAGTGAGTGGAGGGGCACCAAGGCTGGTCCATCAGAAAGCCTGAATAAAGGGGGAAAAAAAAAAGAGATGCCTTTTAATTATGTTCCAGGACAAAACTTGTTGAGAATACCTTGGAATACAAGAACAAAATATTCAGTACTAAATGAAGCAAAATCAGACTGCTTAGTGGAAGCACTAATAAGCTTAGATATTTCAGAGATACCATGTGAACCAAGTTTCACTAGAAAAGACCTTGATCCTTGCGGAAATGGAAAGGATTTTTTTAAAAAAAGACAGCAGCTGAAGAGAAGGTGCCTGGATTTATCACAGACAATGCAAACATACATTTACAAGATTTCAGTTATTGGCAGTCTTGATTTATTGATGCCTATAGAGCAAAAAGAGTTAGAAGTGACCAAATCTCTGAACAACAGCAATATGTAGTAGCTAACAGATTGCTACATGCACCTTCTGCAGAAGCCAGAGCTATCCACATGTGAAACACATGATCTAAATTGCTATGCATCAAAAGATCAAACACAAAGAGTAGATAAAATGTTGTTTTCAAACAAAAGAGACCTCCAAAGACTCAAGATAGTTAAAGCAGATTTTTTTTTCCTACACTACTGATTTATTGTGTCTTAAAGTATCACCCAGCCTAGGCCAATAAAAAGCCTGTGGTCATTACTGTTTTATTGACATAACAGTGTTTGGATGATTCTAGAAGATGCTATAGGTGGCTCATGGAGATTCTGCCCTAGGAATTGTTGGATGTCACATACGATGAAATAATATATATATCTCCCTCCTTCTCTCTCCATTGATAGAATCATAACATTTTCAAGTGATCATTGGAAAACTGAATGATTAAGTTGTAGCAAAAGTATCAATTCAGCATACAAGGACCAGTACTGGTCCACTGGTAATCAGCAGTAAAACTTCCATTAACTTAGATGGAAACAAGATCTAGTTTTTTTGTTGTGAATAAACTAAAATGAACAATAAGCATGCATTTCAGCTTGGACAGCCATTTACTTGTTTCTATGGACTTTACAGTCAGTGGTGACATTTGAATCCTATTAGCAAAATATGATAGTGTATTTAAGCAATAATTGCATTTTCTGTGGAGACAAATAACATGCAAATCAATAAATGATGAAACTGTACTTTGAGCAGTCTATTGATTTTCCATCATGTTCATTTTTAAGCTTAAGTTTGAGAAAATGCAATATTAAAAAAAGCATATTCTCAGCTGGCAAACAAGCATGTTTGAGTGTTAATGAAAATTGTGGTGTTTGTTTTGCTTCCCACATGAGGAAAGATGAAAAATAGATTGCTTACAACTATAATAGAAGCTTATTTGAAACAACTGATATACAAATTATAAAGTAGCCTATGAAGATATGAAACAATCATGTTTTCTCATTATATTATCCAACCAACCACTCCAAACTGATGGTTTTAGCAGTGAAGTTTTACTAGGTATTTATCAAGCATCATGATCTTTTACTTGACAAAACCTGTCTTGTAATCTCTGAAATTGTAAGAATTACGTACGATCTAATTTTAAGTGATATCTGAATGAAGATGTCATTACCTGGTTCATTAGTTCCATCACAGACATGTAAGTTAAAATGAATAGGGCAAACATACCTTCATCTGTAGCATAAATCTTGAGCTTCTTTGGAGGTTCCAGCAGGGGAATGCGGCTATCATAACCCTTGACCGAAGATCAGTACACTCCTTCTATCAGGGATGGTTGTCCTCTTCTGCTGAGCGTGTAGCTTCAGGAGGGACGCACATGGAGCAGTGAGGGAGGAAGGGGACACCTACCTAGCCAGCCAGATCAGCCAAATCAACCCTGGCGATCAATGGGGTGACAGATGTCGCAGCCAGATCACCCTCACATCCAACCATGAACTCTGTTCAACACAGAGTCCTAAACACATCTATTCGAAGTGATTTCTATTGAATTAATCAGGCTTACTCTCACATAAGTCTATATATGTTAATAACCTAAGCAGATTATGCCATAATGTCAGCTTCACAGTCAAATTTCCTAGAGTTAAGTTGTGACTTCCGATGGGAATATGACGGTCTGAACAGCTGCGCCCACACACCCTGTGGGCAGATCTGGTAACACGGCTTTTGTTTCTGCTCAGGAAGGTTTTTCCTGAAGCCCTAGAACATTTTCATGGACAGAAAACACTTGGAATTATCCCATTTTTACTTCAAAACAGCTCCTCACAGCCAGAGGATCGCAAACAGTGTTAGCGCTAATCCGGTAAGTGATGCCTGGAGGCTGGGTCGTCACCATTTCCAAACCACGCTGTAGCCTTAAAGGGACACTAAGACTGGCCACCCCATTTCTAAACCACCCATTTTTTCCCCCCAAGTTTACGTACCTCAAGAGAGGCTTTCTACAGCAAGGAGAAGTGATGTCTCTTGGTGCTTATTGTTATTTTTGGATTAATTTTTAAAAATCTTTTTCAAGTTTTGGCTTGTTTTTCCATTTAAATACTAAGAAGGACTGAAAATAAATAAGTTCCTCCCTGTTATTATTTTTGTATTGAATTTGAAGAATTTAATATTTTCCTACACATTGGATCTGCTGTTTTGAACCTTTAGCTTTCTGTTACCACTTTCCCTGGGAAGCTGCCTCTTATCATACTTTTACTTGTGTAAACAGTTATGGAAATCTTCTATTAACTCTTATTTTTGCTAGTTAACTATCTAGGGGGCACCATAATCTCCTACCTGCAGCATGGAAGATTCCAAGCAGACATTCTCAGAGTTTCATTCTGAGCTTAAGCAGATTCTCTCTGATTCCTGTCAAGCTATTATGCAACGTATTTGGGACACTGTGAAAAATATCAGCTATAAAATGTGTCATCTGGCTGAGGATGTTGTGGAAGAAGCTGGAGATTCTAACAAAGATATAGATGTTTCTATTGAAAGCAAGATTGGATCCTTTGTTGAAATGCCAGACGATGACCACATTCTGGTGTTGAAGGGGTTAAAAGCACAGACTGAACTGCAAATCAGAAATGGAATTCTTTTTTCTGATGGAATGTTATGGGAAAGAAGAAGCTTTGCTCTGTGGGAAGTTTTTTTTGCTGAGAAGTCTGAATTCTTAAGGGGGGCAGTTGGGCTGTTTGATTTTTCTATGAAAAATGCTGTGTGTGTACTATGGAAATGCCTTGGTATATTTGAAGTGGGGTAAAGATGTAAGGATGTTTACGTGGACTGGTTTTTAAGGCTTGTTTGATTCCATATTTGTTCAATGATTTTGATTAAGGTTAACTGGATTGCTTTTAAGGTTTGTTTGATTTTATTCCTTCTCAATGATTTGTTAAGATTTATAAGGTATCATAATAAGTGCTTGTTTTTACATTTAATAGGGCTAAGATTGTTATAGTATTACTAATTATAAAAGTAGACAATTTGTATGTTTTTTAGTTTGATCTTTATTATAGTGGACAGAAATGTATCGAATAGTGGTAGGAAGGAAATAATTAAATAAATGTTGTTTTGGGGGGAGGAAGTTGATTAGGAGGTTTATATACTTTTTTTTAATGTAAGGGGAAGGGACAATTGTACTTAGTGATCTTTATAATGTGCTAATGAATGATTTATAGAAATAATGTGATTTTGGTTTGATATAGAGTAAGAGATTGATTCTGGAAATTGCTGTATATTCTTGCTGTTAAAAGTCAGAAGTCAACTCTTTTTGTAATCTTCAAAAAATCTTTTGTTTTTCTTGTGTTGCACACTTTTTTTTTTTTGTAGGTTTTTTTTTTTGTAGGGTTTTTGTATTTTTTATGTTTGCTTTAAACCTAATAAAATTCTTATTAAAAAAAAGTTGTGAATAGCCAGCTAGCATTCACAATACTTCATGGTCCAATATTCTGGATGCCAGTCAGTATCTGAGTTTGAGTACATATTTGAGTACATATTGAATACATACCTTCTTATTCCCTCATTTTCAATCTTCCTAGATAGAAAAGAATTGTTGTCCTATTTAAAGCCAAAGGCAGAACTTTAGGAATATGGAGTAAGGTTTCTGTGCTGAGTTTGGAAAACATGTGGAGTGTTACATATCCACAATATCTCTGATAAACTAGAATTGTTCCAAGAAGCCATGGAGCAGAGACAAAAATCAAAGCACTTTGCATCAGTACTCAGATTATCTGTAAGAATAGCAAACTTCTTTAGTTACATTGCACTGTTATACTGTATTTCACTTCCAAGTTCATTAATTATAATGGGCCAGTATTCACTTGAGGTCTGCCAAAGCATCCCAGGTGTTTGTGTAAATAGGGCTTTGTATATCATGTTGTTTCTGTTACTTTAAATATATGTATATGTATATGTATGTCTTTGTTTATTTCCTGCAAGATTAATTTATCTCCCAAAGGATGAAATGAGAGCTGAAACCACTTGTCACATGTCTGTATGCTACTTAAAGATAAAGGTTTGCATTACATAAAATATTACTTTTATTTTTTGCACTAACTTTTATTTGCCAGAATGTCAATTCAGGTTTGAGAGTCCTATCTCTCTCACACACCGGAATTAGGGTTGGGTTGGTACACCCTGGAAAACTGGTAGTGGCAGTAGTAACTACCAAGCAGTTATACCAGGGCAGGAGGCAGAGTAAAATTGTGTAGATCCAATAAGGTTTTAGGAAGAGGTTGGTAATTTCCAGCCTTTCAGTTTAAGGCTCTGCTGTGGCATCACAGAAATAGTTTTCTTGAAGTATTTCAACTAATAACTCAAGTTATTAGTTGAAATGTATCCACAAACTGATCATTCAAAATGTATTTCCTACTCTTACATCTCTAATGCTATTGCCTAGACATCTAGTATGTTAACAAGGGAGAATATAAGGAGGTCAAACTCTTTGACATCCAAATACCAATACAGAACAACTCCCATTGAAAATTCTTGCTAATATTGGGATATTATATAATCAAGACATGTTACTTTTCCACTAAGTGTTATTATCAGACATATAAATGTCCAGGATGGACACCCAGAATAACTAAGAAAAAATATTTCCTAGTGCTCCAAATGGCAAGTTCCCTGTCATAATAAAATCAGAACTTCTATTGTCACTGAGGAATAGTATTAGCAGTAAGATGAATGGCCTGGCAAATGAGGTAGTGAACTGGAGATTCACAGATGAAAGAAGAAATAGTGTAAACAAA
Source organism: Candoia aspera (assembly GCF_035149785.1). NCBI lineage: Eukaryota > Metazoa > Chordata > Lepidosauria > Squamata > Candoiidae > Candoia > Candoia aspera. The sequence continues at coordinate 94,728,393 of NC_086154.1, forward strand.
CAGATGAAAGAGAAAAACATATGAAGGGGACTAAAGGTAATTAGGAATCTAAACTATAGAAGAACTTTGGGACTTACCATTTTAGTCTTGTATCCAGAGAAAGCATTATGAGTTACTAAATTACTTACTTACATCCTGTACGCTGTCTATCCTAGAAATGCTAGGTGGTTTACAATATATAAAACTAAAATCAACCATAAATTAACAATAAAATAATTCATGATAGCAATCATATGCAGTAGCTATAAAAACTACTGCTATTTTTAGGAAGATTTACCTGTCAAAATGTCTTCTTAAATAAGACTATCTTCTAAAGGGTATAAGGATGAGGCATGCTTAGGAGGTATGCTCTTTCAGAGAGGGGACTGCTATTGAGAATGCCATCATCTATCTTCCAGGGGGTGCCTCATCTGGAATTCCCAGTTTGGGAAAGGAATAGGCCTCCCCCAATCTCTACTACCAGAGGTATGATTAGGCAATTTTAGCCTTTCCTTGGGAGATAGGCTACTCTCACAAAACATAAACAAAATCAAGCTTTGCTTAAAAAGAAAAAAGTGTCTCTGTGTGCATGTATGTGTGTTGCCTTCAAGTCAATCTTGGCCTCTAGGAACAAATCTATGCAGTTTTCTTTGCAAGTGGTTTGCTGTTGCCACTGCCCTTCCTGGATATCCTCATCAACAGAGGAAACTATGGCAAATTAGAAACCCAAGTCTGTCAGAAAACAACCTACACTAACCAAGTAATCCATACCAAAGCAACAACCCAATCTGCCACAAGAGGCTCTGTATAAGAACATTATTCAGATGAGCACAAACACACTGCAACAACCTGGAACACCAGAAAGAGGAAACAAATCACCTATACAATAGGATGAAAAACCAGTTTGTGTGTTATGTGTATCAGTGATCTGATTTACAAAGGTTCTTTTCAATATCTTTCCTTAGGCTTGAGCAGACCATCAGATGGAAGAAAACTCATAATACTATAGCCATAAATGTTCTGCAGTATTGCTTAGTTACTTCTGATAAACAAGGAATAATGTTGCAACAGTTCTCTCATCCAGGCCAAACATTTGAAAAAATTGTACCAACAGTAGAGAATAGAACCATGTGTATGATTCTATGATTCCTCTACAACTTTTCATTTGCTTGGGATTTTTTTCCCTCAAGGGCATTACTGTATGTGAGCACACCAAATAAAAAGGATACATCACTTGCCAATGTTAGGATGTATCATCAATTAATTAATTAATTAACCATTAATATGATCCTGTAAAGAAATTGTTTTTTTTTCTTCTAATATTTTTCATCCTTGTGAGCTCAGCAAACAGATTCTCAGATAGATATCCATTTTGAAATTCACGCTTTTCTGTACATACTGTGATATATTTGATTTCTTTTTTTCACATAGGTTTTCTCTTATTTTTTGATGCAATTGCAGCTTAATGTGGAGACAGTGTTCATTTGTGGTTTCCTAGCTTATTCCTGATATATGTTTGTGCCCTGCCTAAGCCACCAGCCAAGCTACAGAAGTGCAATGCAAAAGTAATTAAACAAGCAGGGAAAACAAGCCAGAAATTCATCAGCCAAGCCATTATTAAAAACGAGCCATGCTCTACTGATTCTGGTTCTTATATGGCTTATTCAGGGAGCTGTAGTTAAGTATACTAATTTAGCATGATGTGAACATAGCCTGTTCAGAAATTAGGATGGAACACAAGAAAGTTTAGCAAATTACAACACTGATTACTTTATTCCACATCCATGGTGTGTATTCTTGCATCCATGAACTTTCAAAGGTGGTATGAAATGTTTCTATCATGAACAAGGCAACAGAGAAAAAAACAAAAAAGCTTTCACCTTCCAAAGGATATCCCTTAAAAGTAAACTCAATCTAGGCATAGCATAAACCACAAACAGATTTCCAGATGTTTTGGGCTTCAATTTCCTGCAACCTCAACTAGAATGGTTAGTGGTAAGGGATTGTTGGAAATGTAATATAACCAGAGTAGGTTTTTACCTGTGTCTATCCGTCATACTAGCACTTGGCTTCATTGAGAACTTTGACCTTTGCCACAATTATCAGCATCCCAGGGTTGGGCAGGGAATTTTATACTTATTAAGTTCTATCATGTGAACCCAAGCTTTCATATAACAAGTGTATTTCACTGTTCATTAGATGGCAAGAAGATAAACTCTATATTATGGACCAGCTTCTATATGATGAGTTCTGTATGACAACACAATCTGGGTAACATAAAACCCCACTTTAATATAAGTTTTCCAGCTTCCTGGCTCAAATTCTTATACACTGGAGCACCTTTATCTGGAAGACTTTATTTCCTTAATCCAAGGTAAATGAATGACATTATTAAATAGTCTTTTCCAAACCTTCAATGTTCAAATATATTGGTACTCAATTTTATGAATACCTAATCAGTGTTAGCTTTGTTGGCTGAGAAATCTGTATGGGGTTATCCCATATGTCTGAATGGGAATGTCCTTAAAGATAGGTAAAAAGAGAATAAGATGACACTTCTATTAAGTACTTCAGCCTTTCATATTCTTGAATTCAGCCTTTTTTTAAACATAAATGTCAAATCAAAATGAATAAGCATAAATTAATATTTTAAAGGGGAATATTAAGTGAAAGTGGCAATGTGCTCATAATTAGCATTAGATTCCCACAAGGTCTATGAAAGAACTGAAGCATTCCATTGGGACAATTCAGCCAGATGAACACTGGCTTTGTACTGATAATTAATGGGGGGGAAGAAAAACTCCCAAATACTTAATATGCTTTTTAACTCTTTTATACAATGACTTTATTGAATAAAACTGATGTACCTAATGGGCAGGGAGCCTATTATCCATCTTCCTCTCCATATGTAGGGTTCTTAGTCTTTGTCCAATCAAGCCTGACAAAATCAAAAAGGGAAAAAATTGCTCATGCTTCTATAAGGATTATCTACAGTTCAGTTCCTAGATCCACTGCCAGGTATAATTTTTTTAAAATAATATTTATTTATTCATGCAGCTTATTGTTAGTATTGAAAACAATGTCATTTAAAATATTGTTTATGGAAATTTCAGATATTAAAAGGGAGCCACATTTCCTGTGAATTTTAATTAATAGTACACTAGCCCTTTCCTCATTGTTGAAAGCTAAAACCACACACTAGTGCAAAAGAGATAACACGTGAATATCATTTGCACAAACTGGCTTTCCCATGTTTTTGAACACAAAACCAATTTTGATGGGTGTAAATTTGTCTTTAAAACTGAAAAAAAAAAAAAAAACCAGAGCAAGTTTCCTAATAATGGTTGATAGAACAGCCTTATCTTTTACTTATTCTGATTTTTTTAATGTCTTAAAACATATTTGTTTGAATCCTGAGATTAAATTTGTAGAACTGGTTACTGGGTCTTCCAGCACCTGTGGAAACAGCCCAAGTCCTTTCCTCGCCAGCATAAGTGAGATTTGGAGTAAGGCAGAGACGAAACCGGAAAGACATTGTTTCTGATGCATCAAAACTCTTTCAGTCCGACTGCATGTCTCCAACCTTGGGGAAAATTTAGACCAACGTTTGAATTCATCTAAAGTATTTCCCTCCCACTGTGTATAGCAGAAGGAAAACATTTTTTTTTATTCTGTAATGCTGTGTAATTTCACAATCCTGCATCTCATTTCTTTATATTCTTTAAGGCTGCCTGTTATTTGTAATCGGTCGTCTAATAGTTTTAATTTAATATGTTTGATTTCTCCTTAGGAGGTATTTTGTTTTACAGAATGTCAGATCAAAACTTGTAGGGTTATTTGTAGGTATGATGATTTAATACTGAAAAGTTGACTAAATGGTGAGAGTTTTAAATTATTCATAAAAAGAAATCTTTCTTCCTGGAGAGGTTGTCTCCTTTTAGATCTACTTCCAAAATATTCTTCTTTCCTTCCCACCCCTTTTTTATTATCCCAACCAAGGGTCTTAAGTGTAGAGTGGTATTAGTAATTTTCTTGATCGAATCTACTTTTCCAGGCTTCATTTTTAATTTGCTAGAACAATGAATTGACAGAGTCAAGCCTGTTTCAGAGAAATAACTTCATCTACCAAACAATAATAAACCTACATTATACTCTCTCTTGTTGTCAACAATACGCTTAGCTACAGCCTAGTTGTTAAAAGGTAGAATAAACCATTTGGGTTCCCCTATGGGCAATCCCTTAACATCTCCTATTTTGTTTGAAATGCTTTGGGCCCATATTGGCAGTGTCTGAAAATATTAGGACAACATTCTGCATAATAAGTGGTTGAAAATGTATTTCATATATACATTAATTTCATATACATACATATACATATACTGTACATATACATATACATATACCTATACCTATACGTATACTCCTTTTTAAAAATGTTTTTTTTAATATATGTTTTGGCTTCAGTGCTTATCATTAAATAAACTTACTAAATTTCAGTCAATATGGTACTGCAGGACAAAATTCCTTTTATCTAGAGTCAGGATGATTTTACACCAGAAATTTCCTTATGATTAAATAAGCCAAACAAATGATGTTATATAGATCTAATTTAACTACTCTCATATAAATACATAGAAACAGGTAAGTCCTTTATCATTGTATATAAACAAAACAGTAGTCACTGAGGCATATTTTATGTATTTGTGCATTTATGTAGGACACTGATGGGTAAGCCTTATTCTGAAATACAGTCCCGCCTTAGGCGTAAAAGCCAGCTGGGTGACTTTGGGCCAGTCACTCTCTCTCAGCCCAACCCACCTCACAGGGTTGTTGTTGTGGGGGAAATAGGAGTTGTTGTGCCCTTTAACTGACCTCTACATGACCTTGAGACTTGGAGATCAGCCCAGAGATGGTAGCCCTTCCATAATACCAGCAGGGAGAGGGTAGAAGTTTTATCAGTTAAATCTTTCATACTTATATATTATATGCATAATTATCAAGGTCCCAGGAGAAACATTATAGCTATGCTATATAAGTGGGAAAGCCACTCTGGTATAGCGGTTAAGGCATCAGGCTAGAAACCAGGAGACAGGGAGTTCTAGTCCCACCTTAGACATGAAAGCCAGCTGGGTGACCTTGGGCCAGTCACTCTCTCTCAGCCCAACTCACCTCACAGGGTTGTTGTTGTGGGGAAAATAGGAGGAGGAAGGAGTATTAGGTATGTTCGCTGCCTTGAATTATTTATAAAAACAATAAAGGTAGGATATAAAATAAATACATAAATAAATAAATATAAAAATAATCATTATGATCATTATTAAGCAATCATTGTATCTAAGAGCAATGAATTTACTTTTGCATTTTTCTGGCTTTAAGCAACTTGTTAACTGCTGGCATTCTCCTAAAATTGAAAGTGATTGTAATTAGACAAACTTGTTTGGTAAAGAAATTGAACAGTAAGACAGAAATCTGGACTGTATGACTTCGGAACCATAAGGTAGCCACCAACTATAAGGCAAGGTGTACCTGTTCTGATTGCAGCCCGTTCCTTAGTTTCTACAGAGGAAGTAGAAATATCCATGGCCAATTTACATTGTTGTAACGATGAAACCTGAAGATCAGAGAGTAAGCCAAGAGTTGAGTCAATGTGGGATGCATATAATGGGGGAGGCAGGGGGAGGAAATAAAGAACAGAGATTAGGCAGTGCATGTTATGTAATTGAGGGCACACCTGAGGTTTTTATAGCAGTCTGGGCCTGCTTATTCTCCCTATGTTAAAATAGCTCAGGAGTTGTATCTATTTATTACTGGCTCTGCTTTGGTGTATATACAACTGCAGTAAAGCTAACCATTTCTTCTGAATCACTGCAACTCAGCAAAGCTTCTGGTCAGTCCATTCCATCATTGGTGGAAACTCTCACTTTTCCCTGTCCTGGATCCCCCATTGGTGAGAACACTTGCCTCACTCTGCTCTGTTCTGTTTCACAGGTTGTCTTCCCACTGCTTATTGAGGGACTGGGAGTGGAAATGGTGTAGTATGGAAGTTCCCTAAGAATAGAAAGAATGAATAGTAGTATAAAGAAAAAGAGAGCTCAGGATATGAATGCTGTGATACAGAGAAAGATGAAGGGAAAATAAAATAAAATATTAACACAGAATTCAGAGAGCTTGGTAGTGGTTCAGAAAGAATGCCAAGTTGTATAGAGAGAAAAAAGAGCACTCATAAGAAGAAGGCTGTAATTAAAACTATGTGTCATAGTTTTAATGTCTGAAATATCCTCCATGAGCAAATGAAAATGTAATTGCTGCCTGAAGGTGGATTTAAGTTGTGTAGTCCCCTATCAGATACACACGCACACACACACACACCCATTTGTGCCACTCAGTATTTGGCATTTATTTGCTGGAAAGGGGAGTTACAAATTTAACAAAGAGGGCTGAGAAAAAAAGGAATATTTGACAACCTAGGAAACAGAACAAACCTGGTTTGAGTCAGTGCTTAGGGGAGAGAATACAGCTCCCAATCATTCTCACAACCACATATTCTTATCCATATTTATAGATCTGGGCAAACCACATACTCAGAATTAGCACTAGATTATTGTGTGCTAGGATAGGAACTAGCTATAGGAACACAATGTTCATGGGCTTCCAACCAAACTATTTCCAGTCTGGTAAATAGTGTGTGGTAGGAGGATGTTTGGGCAAGTGAAGAGCTGTCATTGTCAATGTTGTTGAGGATGGGAAAAGTTACAACTGATTTTAATCTGAAACAGCAGAATGCAAGGGATTAGCTTGGCATGCTTCTAAAGTCTTCTTCAGACCTGGACTATGAAAGTTTCACTGGCATCTCATGTAAATATGGAGTTGATAAAACAAAAATAGATTTAGCATCTCTATAAAGAACAATAGCAGATATAATGAAGTTTTAAAATGAAGGTTGATATTGATAATTACTTGAAGAGAAAAGGAGGACAGAGATGCTGCATATATTTCAATACACAGTATGTATCCTGCTAATTACACATGGAAAGCAAGGAGAGAATTCAACCACCAACCAGGTGTTGGTTATCACTTTTAAAGCCCTGCATGGCATGGGGCCAGGCTACCTGAGGGACCATCTCATCCCCATAACATCCACCTGTCCCACCCGGTCATGCAGAGAGGGCATGTTATGGATCCCATCTGTAAGAGAATTTCATCTGGCAGGGTCCAGGAGGTGGGCCTTCTCTGCAGTGGCGCCTGCCCTTTGGAACATTCTACCCCCCAAGGTAAGGCAGGCCCCTTTGCTCCCAACCTTCCCGAAGGGTTTGAAGTCCTGGTTCTGCCGCCTCACCTGGGATGGGAAGGGCAAGAGTTCTTCCTGGGGGGTGGCTGGTGACGTAGAGTTCTCCCTACCAAATGGAAATTTCCCACTTGGATTCCATATTTATATTTATTTATTATTTTAGTACTGTAGGTGTTGATTCGGTGATTTTATGATGTTGAGGTTTTAAGGAGAATTTTATTGTAAACCGCCCAGAGTCCCCCTTTTTGGGGGAGATGGATGGTAATAGAAATGTGAATAAATAAATAAATAAATAAATATTCCAAAGATTAATATTCCAGAGCATTGTATCATAAGTGTTTTGTTGTTAATGTATTGCCTGTCCTGAGTTGCCATATCCAAGTATCCAAATCAGTTCGCTGGCACTACTTTCTGTTCTATCTTGCTGGTGGTATTTCCCACATAGCTTGTTCTCAGTACCTTTTTTTTCCTACTAGCCACTGTTGACTGAGTATCCTCTACATGGCCCTCTCTTAATTGAACTTCCAGCATCCATCACCACTGCTTCTTGGGAGTTGTAGTTCAACTCTATGTGGAGAATCACAACTTCCCTACTCCTTATTTAGGTGCAGCTGGAGTAGTGTGTATGGATTGGAGGGGGAAGGAAAGGAACAGTAAAGTTGCTAATTCACTTTTCTAGTTCTCTACAATCACAATGGGACTGACCTAAACCTGGCTTTAAGAGGAAATATGTGCAAAACATTTGCAAACTCCGACCATGTTTGAATGAGAGACAGCATTTGCCGTTCAGCATAATTTAAGAGCAGATGGGTCTGAAGCATGCTGTGGTATAAAGGTTGCTGTGAATATGCCGTGATAAAAATAATATGCCATATATGTTGCTTTCAATTAAAATCCTTTTGGATGATCCTTTTAGTGAAAGTCTGGCAACTACTATTTGGTGTCACAAACTCTACTTTTAAGAAAATATATTCCAGTACATCTGCTTATTCTGTATAAAGAGGGATAATTTATGCAGGTATAATTTATTAACATTTAACCGTGTTACATTGTGTCAGGGCATCAACTATATGCTGGTGTTTACTTTTCTAATTAGGTAAACATTACTGACACAGGGAATTAAGATAATAAAACACTTTTACAAGATAATTAATCTTTTCTTTCTGATCCACCCGCCCTATCTTGAGCTTGATAATATTATTTACTTCAGAGGCAAACCCAACGTCAAGATGTAATTGGAAATGCTTGCCATGACCGTTGGCTAGGATGAAAGATCAAGTAATTTGCATCTCATCTATTTAGAAATTAAAAATGAAGGACTGACCACTTGACACTATGAAAGTTCTTGAAATAAAGCCTGCTGAGATCTATTTGCAGGAGCTGCTAAATGATTTTGCTTGCCAATTTGAAAGCATGATGAAATTCCTATTAGGACTCAGTACTGCAATTATTGCCAGCATAAGGCAAGTATAACAGGCTATGTACAAAGAATCTTAGCATTAACCCTTTATCAGCATTGCATGGAAGGAACAAACTGGTTCAGCTATCTGATCAATATTTATTTTGAGGTTTTCTATCACTTTTCTTTCTGGACTGACTTAAGCTTAACTAAAGCCTATTTACAATGTGCAAATCAGAATGTGTTTTGTTTGATTTGGGTTTAGCATGATATGTGAATCCAGTCATAGTGGTTTGTAAACCATGGTTACATGGTGTGTTGTATGAACCAAACATTTGTAATTTGTGCAGAAAACCATAATAAAATACAGTTTAACCTAATGTGGAAATCCGGTCAGTACTAAACCTGCTGAGATGCTGAGATGCATGCTGAGATGCATTTTAAAAAATGCTGAGATGCATTTTAAAAAATGTCCGGGTATGACCATTACAGTAAGATGACAAAGGAATCCTTATTTTTAAGCAGGAGTATATGTTCAGTGATTGTCTCATGAATTACTTATGACTTAATTACTAATTCATAGATTTGAAAGGACATTGAACATTGAATCTGTGTTGCCGTAATTTCAAAACATTCTGTGTCCTGGATTCTGAGATGATAGGGAAAAAGTCTTGATCATGTTCTCTGTGATACCATTCAAGTTTTCAAAATTTCTATCATTCTCTTCCCACCCCTTTTCTCAAAGCGAATCGTACTATGTTCTCCTAATCTCTCCTCACAGAATTTAGTTCCCAATCCCCACTTCAACTCCATTGATATTCTGTGTGCATCTGTTCAGGTTTGTCTGAATCTTCCAGACCATCCACAAATTTATTATATATCTTAGGAGGCAATTCATTGGTCTTTGGACATTTGAGTTCATTCAAGGTCAGTAGGTGTTTCCTAACTATATTATTTTTAAACTCTAGTTGTAGCCTGGCTTCTTCAGACTGGTTTTTTCAGACTTTTCTGATGGAACACAGACCCTCTTCTTGGAGAGGGTTAAGCTGAAGTAGGAGTTCAATAATTTTGCCGTTTCTGTGTTATCTGTTAATCCTTTCCCATCTTCACTTAGTGGCTGGTGTATTGATTATTTTCCTTTTCCTTTGAACAAATCTGAACAAGCTATTTCTTGATGATGATGATGATGATGATGTTTTACTAACCTCAGTGCATTCTGAGCTTTAGCTTTCCTGACACCATCTCTGCAAATCTAACCTATGATCTTAGGTGACCTTTTCTCCTCTGTACATTCTTCTAATTTTCCAATTTTCTCTAACTTTTTGTGCTTAAAGCTTGTGCTTCTGTTGTCTTCCTCTCCCCATTCCCACTGACACTGTTTGCAGTTGTGTTTTAGTACACATTTTTTGAATTACAATTTCCCTGAATTCAGATATATTTAAATCAGAAATTGATTGATTTTTTTAAAGAACTGTCCTGTTCTCCAACTTGATGCAAACCATGAACTAACACAAATTAAGATATTATTAGGGACAATTCACTCAAGGTTGAATAGAGATATCTAACTCAATTGTCTCTGATACAAATCCTTCACAAAAGTCTTCTCTGATGTTTAACCGAAGTCTTTGATTGGTGAAAAGGGCTGGTTTATCAATATCACTTTCATGACCTAAAGTGTGATCTGTTCTCCACACAAGTCCTAAAACTAGATAAAGAGAATCCAGTTAAATAAATAAGTCAAAAACATTATACACTTAGCCCAGCAGCTCACCCCACAGGGTTGTCGTGAAGATAAAATGAAAAAAAAAAAGGTCCATTAGTAAGCTACCTTAAGAAAAGTCAGGGTATAAAACTAACAAGCAACACATTTCATTCTCTTGTGGAGGAAACTTCTCTACAAGCAGGGTAGGATTCAATACCTATAGAACAATCTTGAAATGCAGATTTGATTCCTCACACATCAAAATAATATGCAAGTACAGCTCCAAAAAGGGAAAAAAAAAAAAGTACATGCATCTGTACTCATGGGAAGAATATAGACTTCTGATCAATGACAAATTTCTAGAATCCCCAAGACAGATTAAACAAAATAAAATACTGAATTATTTTAGACAAACTTCTTTAATTTGACAATACCTTATATAACTCTGTCCAGTCTTTTTATTGATCCCAAGATGAAGAATTTTTTTTTCAAAGTTCATGAGGAAAATTAATTGTAATGTTTAAAATACAGTACTCCCTAGGCAATCCAATTTGTAGAAAATAAGATGTTAAAAAAATAGGCTGCAGGATTGGTGGTGCTATCAAAGCCACACGAGAATAAATTACAAAAGGTTCACTTAATTTTTAATAGTCATAATATTCTTTTTCTTCCCTTGAGTATACATGCAGAAAAGAGCAACAATTGACATTTTCTCTCACACTGCCAATAAAAACATATTTATTTATATCCTATAAGAAAAGCATTGATTTTAGAAGATTTAAGAACAGTAAGTAAAATTACTCTAATTTCTGTAGTATTTAAACAAATTTTGCACTTGTAACTGTGTTCAAAAACACTCAGTTATCACATTAAAGATAAATATTAGATGAGTCTTGATCCTCTACTATAGAAAGACTAATAGATTTGTTTTCAAAATATAAATGATATTTGCAGATATGTTTACATTAATTAGCAATTTTATATTTATATTTTCATTTAAGATATCATGTTTTTATTGTATTTTAATATTTTTTTCTGCAGCAAAGGATCGTTACCTTGTCGTGGTGCTGGAGCTTGAGCACCTCAATGATGCCATGAGCTAAACCGTGAAGGGCCACCCAAGACGGGAAGGTCATGACAGAGAGGTCAGACTAAATGCGATCCCTGGGGAAGGTAATGGCAACCCACCCCAGTATTCTTGCCATAAAAACTAAATGGATCAGTACAACCAGAGATATGTCGGTATACCATCGGAAGATGAGACCCCCAGGTCGGAAGATGGTCAAAATGCTACTGGGGAGGAACAGAGGATGAGCTCAACTAGCCCCAGACGTGATGACGCAGCTAGCACAAAGCCGAAAGGACGGCTAGCGGCCGACGGTGCTGGTGGTGAACAGCGAATCTCATGTTCTAAGGATCAACACACCATTGGAACCTGGAATGTAAGATCTATGAGCCAGGGCAAATTGGATGTGGTTATTGGTGAGATGTCAACATTAAAGATAGACATTTTGGGCGTCAGTGAACTGAAATGGACTGGAATGGGCCACTTCACATCAAATGACCACCAGATCTACTACTGTGGACAAGAGGACCACAGAAGAAATGGAGTAGCCTTCATAATTAATAGTAAAGTGGCTAAAGCAGTGCTTGGATACAACCCAAAAAATGACAGAATGATCTCAATTCGAATTCAGGGCAAGCCATTTAACATCACAGTGATCCAAATATATGCCCCAACCACAAATGCTGAAGAAGCTGAAGTAGAGCAGTTCTATGAGGATCTGCAGCACCTACTGGACAACACGCCTAAAAGAGATGCTATTTTCATCACAGGAGACTGGAATGCTAAGGTGGGCAGTCAAATGACACCTCGAATTAGAGGTAAGTATGGCCTGGGAGAACAAAATGAAGCAGGACATAGGCTGATAGAATTTTGCCAAGACAATTCACTCTGCATAACAAACACTCTCTTCCAACAACCTAAGAGACGGCTTTATACATGGACTTCACCAGATGGACAACACCAAAATCAGATTGACTACATCCTTTGCAGCCAAAGGTGGCGGACATCTTTACAGTCAGTAAAAACAAGACCTGGAGCTGACTGTAGTTCAGATCACGAACTTCTTCTTGCACAATTTAGGATCAGACTAAAGAGATTAGGGAAGACCCACAGATCAGCTAGATATGAGCTCACTAATATTCCTAAGCAATATGCAGTGGAGGTGAAGAATCGATTTAAGGGACTGGACTTAGTAGATAGGGTCCCGGAAGAACTCTGGACAGAAGTTGGCAGCATTGTTCAGGAGGCGGCAACAAAATACATCCCAAAGAAAGAGAAAACCAAGAAGGCAAAATGGCTGTCTGCTGAGACACTAGAAGTAGGCCAAGAAAGAAGGAAAGCAAAAGGCAACAGTGATAGGGGGAGATATGCCCAATTAAATGCAAAATTCCAGAGGTTAGCCAGAAGAGATAAGGAATCATTTTTAAACAAGCAATGCGCAGAAGTGGAAGACGACAATAGAATAGGAAGGACAAGAGACCTCTTCCAGAAAATTAGAAACATTGGAGGTAAATTCCAGGCAAAAATGTGTATGATCAAAAACAAAGATGGCAAGGACCTAACAGAAGAAGAAGAGATCAAGAAAAGGTGGCAAGAATATACAGAAGACATGTATAGGAAGGATAACAATATCGGGGATAGCTTTGATGGTGTGGTCAGTGAGCTAGAGCCAGACATCCTGAAGAGTGAGGTTGAGTGGGCCTTAAGAAGCATTGCTAATAACAAGGCAGCAGGAGACGACGGCATCCCAGCTGAACTGTTCAAAATCTTGCAAGATGATGCTGTCAAGGTAATGCATGCTATATGCCAGCAAATTTGGAAAACACAAGAATGGCCATCAGATTGGAAAAAATCAACTTATATCCCCATACCAAAAAAGGGAAACACTAAAGACTGTTCAAACTATCGAACAGTGGCACTCATTTCACATGCCAGTAAGGTAATGCTCAAGATCCTGCAAGGTAGACTTCAGCAGTTCATGGAGCGAGAATTGCCAGATGTACAAGCTGGGTTTAGAAAAGGCAGAGGAACTAGGGACCAAATTGCCAATATCAGCTGGATAATGGAAAAAGCCAGGGAGTTTCAGAAAAAGATCTATTTCTGTTTTATTGACTATTCTAAAGCCTTTGACTGTGTGGACCATAACAAATTGTGGCAAGTTCTTAGTAGTATGGGGATACCAAGTCATCTTGTCTGCCTCCTGAAGAATCTGTATAACGACCAAGTAGCAACAGTAAGAACAGACCACGGAACAACGGACTGGTTTAAGATTGGGAAAGGAGTACGGCAGGGCTGTATACTCTCACCCTACCTATTCAACTTGTATGAAGAACACATCATGCGACATGCTGGGCTTGAGGAATCCAAGGCTGGAGTTAAAATCTCTGGAAGAAACATTAACAATCTCAGATATGCAGATGATACCACTTTGATGGCTGAAAGCGAAGAGGAACTGAGGAGCCTTATGATAAAGGTGAAAGAAAAAGTGCAAAAGCTGGCTTGCAGCTAAACCTCAAAAAAACCAAGATTATGACAACCAGCTTGATTGATAACTGGCAAATAGAGGGAGAAAATGTAGAAGCAGTGAAAGACATTGTATTTCTATGTGCAAAGATTACTGCAGATGCTGACTGCAGTCAGGAAATCAGAAGACGCTTAATCCTTGGGAGAAGAGCAATGATAAATCTCGATAAAATAGTTAAGAGCAGAGACATCACACTGACAACAAAGGTCCGCATTGTTAAAGCAATGGTGTTCCCTGTAGTAACATACGGCTGCAAGAGCTGGACCATAAGGAAGGCTGAGAGAAGGAAGATCGATGCTTTTGAACTGTGGTGTTGGAGGAAAATTCTGAGAGTGCCTTGGACTGCAAGAAGATCAAACCAGTCCATCCTCCAGGAAATCAAGCCAGACTGCTCACTTGAGGGAATGGTATTAAAGGCAAAAGTGAAATACTTTGGCCACATAATGAGAAGACAGGACACCCTGGAGAAGATGCTGATGCTAGGGAGAGTGGAGGGCAAAAGGAAGAGGGGCCGACCAAGGGCAAGGTGGATGGATGATATTCTAGAGGTGACGGACTCATCCCTGGGGGATCTGGGGGTGTTGATGACCGACAGGAAGCTCTGGCGTGGGCTGGTCCATGATGTCACGAAGAGTCGGAAGTGACTAAACGAATAAACAACAATCTTTTTTTAGCTTTACTGTAAACCACGTATAGTCTCTTTTGAGGGAGATGGTGTAAGGTTCAATTCTGACTCTGACTCCAAAAACAAAACTTATGCTGAGCCAGAAGGGGAAAACAAAACCCATCTGGAAGGAATTGAGGAATTAGAAACCAGGAGTGACTCAGCAGAGCAGGAAAGTTAGGAGATGCTGATTGGGCAAAAACTGGAGGAAGGTTCGAATCCTCCAATCAGCACCCACAAGAGGAGAGCTGAGAAGCAAGTAGAGCAAAAGGCAACCCAATTCACTACAGAGGAGAAACAGCACAAAAAGGATTGGATAAAAAGGCACCAGTGCAAGGAGCAAACTGCCAGAGACAACCGATCCACTGAGCTAACAGCTTCTTCTCGAGAGTCCTTGCTGGAGCCCGAAGCCTTGCCTGTAGCCGACATGGAATCAGTGCCAGCTCCTCCTATCAACATGGACTTACCTCTTCTGCTTGCCATTCCAGCTGAGTCCAGCCTCACTTCCAGTTCCCAGCCTTGTCTTGCTGTTCCAGCCAAGTCCACCCTTGCCTCCAGTCCCAAGCCTCATCTTGTTGTTTCCACCAAGCCCAGTCTTGCCTCTAATTCCAAGCCACGTCTTGCCTTCTCCCTCAAGCCCAGTCTTGCCTCCAGTTCCAAGCCACATCTTGCCATTCCAGCCAAGTCCAGTCTTGCCTCCAATTCCAAGCCTTGCCTTGTCACTCCAGCTGAGCCCTGCCTTGCCTTCAGATCTGAGCCTTGTCCTGCCACTCCAGCAGAGTCTAGCCTCATCCATTAGTATGGACCTAGCCTTGCCTCATCTCTCCAGCAAAGCCTTGACCTGCCTCCATTGCTGAGCCTGGTCCTCTCTCCATGCTGAGCCCTGCATTTGAACCTCAAGCCTCCTCCTTGCCACATGCCTTAGACACACCCTGTCTTGCTGCTTCATTGAGAGGGTTAGCCAAGTTCTGTCTTGCCATACTGCCAAGAACTTCTGCTACTCCAGATCCTGCAGCCTTGCCTTGTTTCCATCCTCTGCCTGGGTGGACTTGAGTGAATTGTATTGTCTGATCTATGGACTCTTATTTATTGTAAATAGTTGACTGTAAATAAAGGACTTCCTTTTGTATTCTGCCTGGCCATTCTTTAGTCTGAACAGGACAGATGGGCAGTGATGAAATTTGATAAATGATTAAATAAATAAAACCACCTTTCAAATAAAAGTTCTCAATTTATAATTCCATTGTCTTTGTGTGCATGCATGCCTTCAAGTCATTGTTGACTCCTGGTGACTGTCTGGAATAGTCCCTGCAGTTTTCTTGGCAAGTTTTAGGAAGTGGTTTGCCATTGCCTGCTTCCTAGGGCTGAGAGAGTGACCAGCCCAAGGTCCCCCAGCTGGCTTCATGCCTCAGGTGGGACTAGAACTCACAGTCTCCTCTTTCCTAGCCTGGTCCCTTAACCACTACACCAATCTGGCTCTCATAATTCTATTGGGTTATTCAATTTTTAAATTACGTACTAAAATGGATACCAGACCACTGCATCAGAAAGTAACTTAAAAGATATCTTTGAAAAACTCAGGCATCAACTATATGGGTCAAAATAGTAAGTTTTGCAAAGGAATGTGTTTAAAAAGAAGGATTTCTAATCATCTGGGAAGATAACTGCATGAATTATGGTATAAAATGGAGATATACAGGCACTTTATGAGTCTTTCCTACTACATAAACGAATAAATATTAACTTCTTTTGCTAAGAGCATTGTATGCACTGCAACATGTTTCTAGAAATGGGGCAAAACTGTGTCTTCGAGGAAGGGGGAGAAAGAGCAGGGGAGATCTGGAAGGAAAGCCTTGCATTGGCCAGCATGAGCTCTTCCGACCCTTTGTTTTTTCCCCTGGGACTTTAAGGCAGCCTGAAGAGCACTGGACCATACCTGGTTTCCAATCATAAGAGGAAAATGTAGGCAGCACCACTGTGTGGTTGTGTTTGGTGGGAGGCTTTATGTCCTGTGGGAGAGCAGAGAGGAAGACTGTGCAGGCCAGGGAGTGGAGCAGCTGCCAGCTCAACAGGCAACTGATGGAAAGGAGGAGCAGGCTTGGACTGCACCAAACCAGCAGCGGACAAGCTGAGAGGAGAAGCAGAGCCCAGAAGCTTCACCACTCTGGCAGCAAGGCTGAGATGCTACAGCCAGCCATTCAGCAGCTCGTAATTCCCCTTCTTCTTCCCACCCCAGCACAGACGGAGAAACTGCCAGGCGAAGGCTTCAGCGGCCATTTAGAATAGCTGACAACAGAAGCCAAGCTGAAGGTGGCTAAAGACTTTGGTGTAAACTCAAGCAACAAAGAAGAATAAACTGTTTAGGAATAAGATATTCGCATAGGCATTGATGTTAGTGTAGGCACAGTATAAGATAGCACAGGCTTAAGTGGTATAATAACTGGTAAGGTAGGAATTAGGGAAATATTGTAAGCTAGTTTGTTGATTTGTATATAATAAAAGCCTCCCTGGAAACACCAGAATAAAATAAAAACAGTCTGTACCATTTCCCAAAAGTTTTTTTCTCACAGGAGAGAGGGGGGAAAAAAGCTGCATATGATCACTTAGAACTATTTCACTCAGTAGTAAATAATTCACACAATTATTTATTGCAATAATTGCCCACTATTTCTCTAAGAAAGGAATTTGTGAAAGTTTCCTTCTCATTTTATCTTCAAAACATTCTTATGTGGTATGTTCAGCTACTGGCTTAAGATCACACAGTAAGTTTTTTTGGTGGAATAGCAATTTGAACCTGGCTTCCCTGGTGTAATGGACCCCCCCCCCCCCCCGTTTCATCAGAAATGCTCTTCCTTTTAGTTTGTCCTTTGAAACACTTTTATAACTTGGCAAGTATTGGACTAGATATACAGTTAGTACAAGGCGATGCTTATGAGGAATACTTTCCTGATTTCCCCTGAACCCACAAATGTCATCTTTTAGAGATAAAACTTGGGGAGATAGAGCAGCACATGGGCATCTTGTTAAAAGGTTGGCTGGATTTCAGTCAGTTGGATTAGAATGATCACCTCAAATCTAAAATGAAGTAATAATTTTGAGACATGCAGAACAGGTCATGGAATGGCTCAACAGCCCCTCTAGATTAGCTGCAGGGGGTAGACACAGTATAAAGCACACATCATTTTTACCAGTCAGGGAGAGAGCTAAGAACAACCCATTTTGAGGTCTTCACTTCATACTGAGGTGATATCAACCAAGGGAAACTGCAAAGCTGGATGACTAACTCTGAGTTCTCCCCTCCTTGCAAGCCTTTGATTATTCCAAAATTTTCTTTGAGCTGTGTGAGATAGGATTAACTGGATCTAGATTAGACAAAACATGGTATACCAATGCTCGCTGTTGGCCTGATTTGAGTTCCCAGCTCCTTGTAGACTAGGAATTAAGGAGCATTCTGATCTGATCAGCTCAAATGAAATAGTTGATTGCTATAAATACATCTGCCTTCTCCCCCCCTTTTTTTTCCCTTTCTGTCTTCCTATCAGTGTCTGAAGACACTGTTCCACCAGTCTTATATTCTGCATTATGTACCTTAATTATATCTTGAACAATTAGTAATTTTAAAAAAGGGGAAAAATCAGGTCTGCATGATGGAAAGCTATACCAATATTTTATTTGTCAAATGTTGCCACCACCCATCTCCCCCCAGAGGAGGGACTCTGGGCAGATATTCCTTTTTCTTCTCCTTCTGATCCATTATCTTGTTTTTAACTGTTAGCCAACCAGAGTCATTCATTTGAGATGGTGATCATATAAATTAAAATAATGAAAAAAATGCATATATATATATATGCCCTAGTCATCTCCGAAATAGACTATTGCAATGTTGTCTACGTGGGACTACCCTTGAAAAGTATCCAGAAGCTACAAAGGGTTCAAAATGTGGCTGCACAAGCAATTTTGGGTGCCCCAGGGTGGCACATGTAACACCTTTGCTGTGGGAGCTGCATTGGGTGCCAGTCATTAACTGGATCTAGATTAGACAAAACATGGTATACCAATGCTCGCTGTTGGCCTGATTTGAGTTCCCAGCTCCTTGTAGACTAGGAATTAAGGAGCATTCTGATCTGATCAGCTCAAATGAAAAACTGCATGGGTGGAACCCTGCATGGCATGGGTCCAGGTTACCTGAGCAACCGTCTCATCTCCATTACATTGACCTGTCCAACCCAGTCAGGCAGAGAGGGCATGTGGTAGGTCCTGTCACCAAAAAAATGTCATCTGGCAGGTCCCAGGAAGAGGGCCTTCTCTGCTGTTGAACCCGCCCAATGGAATACTCCTCCCCTAGAGGTGAGGCAAGCCCCCACTCTCCCAGCCTTCCAGAAAGGAGTAAAGACCTGGCTCTGCCATTTTGAATGGGGGGTGAAGAGGGGTGGCCAACCTTGGGAGTGGTTGGCTCCCTAAAGTCACTCCACGGAATTTAAATCAAGAACTTTTTACCAGCCATCTTTTTGGGACATATTATTTATTAAGAAGACTGTTTTTACTGTACTGTTTTACTGTTTTATTGTATTTTAATTAATGTTTTATTCCTGTTTTATGTAACCCACCCAGAGTCACTCTCTGAGTGAGATGGGCAGGGAATAAATTTGATATATAAAAATAAATAAATAAATAACTTAATAATCTGTTTTTATATATACATTGGCTTTTTTGATCCCTTTTTTTCTCTCTTCCTTTTAACTTCCCCCTTATATTTCTTAATTTCTGATTCCCAAAGCTAAGACACATGCACCTTTCATACTTATCCAAAACTCCTGTGTGCCCCCACTGCCCTTCTCTCTCTAGGGAAAAAAAAAGGCTTTTACAAAGCTTATGTTGAACTTGTGCTGTTTCCTAAAACCTCCTATGTATGTCCCATCATTATCCTCAGGAATTGTTCATTGTATACCCTCAATAATGTTTAAATATTATTTCCCCAACAAATTCTACTTCCTCACTGATTGGTACTTCATTGCCATTTCCCAATTGGCTATTACTTTCCCCAACTGAGAACTTTATGTTTTTCATGTTTTCACTTCTATTCAGTCAACACTGTTCATTGTTTTAAAGGCAACAGTAATTGCCCATTGGATGCTATTTCCCATAATTGCTATTTTTCCCACTGAGATTATTTCATTGTGTTTTTGTTCAATATAATCCAAGGATTTTTTCTGACATGTGTGTGATTGTCATTTTGAGGTCAACATTTTCTCTGGGATATATAGCTTTCAAAGCAAATATTTGTAGCTCAGGGTTGAACTGTGGAGCCCTTGGTGCTCTCTGAGCCTTGTTGTTTTCTTGCAGACATTTCATTGCCAGACTAGGCAACATCTTCAGTGCGAAGAGAGAGTGGACCTTGTTCTCAGTTTATATACCATGGCTTGAGAACTCCTTAATCTCACAACACATGAACAGACTCAACCAGTTTCAACTGGGGAACTGAGCATCCTAAACCAAGCCAAATCCAAAAACGCCAGAGAATTCCTGGAAGCCTGGCACTCAGACAAAGCAGCCATCAACAGACACATAGAGGTAAACAACATTTACATACCATTCAAAAGAGACAACAGGAAAGCCAAAAGACCAGTACACTCCCTTGCCAGCAATCAACACCCAGATATGCAAAGATTAACACTAGGATTAACAGCAGATGAACCATCAAATGGCACAATATACCCTAATCAAGGAACTATTAACTCAGTCAATCAACCAAGCAGCAAACAACAGCTCAATCAAAGAACTCCCAAGGAGAGAACAACACCCCTACCAACACAAGCAGGGCAAGCCAAGGTATATGAACTGAGAGCAAGGCCCTCTCCCTGTTCGCACTGGAGATGTTGCCTAGTCTGGCAATGAAACATCTGCATATATAGCTTTTAAATATTTTTAGCTAAAATATCTCACTTGCCTACTGGTCCCTGCTGATGGTTCTAGCATATCTTGGACCAGTACTTGAATTTGTAATACCAAGCCAGTTTCTGTTATCACACATATTTAATATCTTTAAACTGTATGATGTGTACCATATAATGTGTATGTTCATCAAGAAATTATAGACATTTTTCTATAGTTTCCTAACATTTTCCCGAGTGAGTGCAATGAACTTACATACAGTTTGTGGAACCTATAATAAAAACTCTGTCCAATGTTCACAAGGCTTTAAGAATCAGTGGTGTTTTGTTTTTGTTTTGTTTTGTTTTTGTTTTGTTTTTGTTTTTGTTTTGTTTTATCTGAGGCTAGCCCAGAGGCAAGCCACATCTTATTTTAAAACATGGGTGAACAACTTCCAATGGATCAACAACTGTAGCAGGTTTTAGGTTGCATATGAAGTGCCACACTCCAAAAATGAGTGAAATAAGGGAATTCAAAGGGGCCCAGTGGTACTTTAAGCATCTGCAATGCTTAAGGAAGCCACTTTGTCCCTTTAAACCCATCCAAAAATATAAAACCAAAAATACCAATTTTTGGCCTCATCCATTCAAGGGGAAAAGATTCTTTAGGCAACAAAAGTAATAATGGTGGGTCCATGTGGCCCCTGGACTTCTTTTTTGTTCTTTATTGTTCTCTCTCTCTCTGTCTCACCCCCTGCTCTGCAGCTGGGAAAGAATTCTTTGAGCACTAAAGGCACCAGCTTTGCTGCCAGGGTAGAGCATGGGGAAAGTTCATTCCTGAAATCCTGGAGGAATATTGCCACCCAAGGTTTATGGAGTTGTGTTAGATGCACCAATGTTTGCTGTATTTCTGTGTGTAGAAATCTTTTATCCGTGTATATGTGCATACTAACAGATATGCTAATAAAAGCTAATGCATTATTCTCTTACTGAGTCCCTGGGATACACATTTAGGAAGTAAATTCTCTCATGCTTTTTAAATAATAGCTATTAGACAATATCTATACACATACCACCTTGTTTTTGAATAATATAATTGTTGAAATGATTCTGTTCATTCCCCCTACATGCTTGCTATTATCTAATGCTTACAGCTCATTTCCTGTGCCTTCTCTTGATTTCTTATATCTCCATATCCTCTATTTCCGCAGAAAATTAATAGATGTTTTAAAAAGCAGGATTTGAAAATGTCTTGGTTATTGTGTTCCCTGAAAACAGTCACTTAGTTATAGAGTACACGGAGATTAAAAAAAAAAAGAGCATGTAGTTATGAAAACTGCATGTTGTGATAATAATGTTTTTAACTACATCTAAGAAAGCATAAAGCTCACTGCATCTATCTATAATCAGTCTCCATATATACTGCCCTAAATAATAAAGTACAGTGGGCTAATAAATCCATTATTTTCAATACTATTGATGGGGTTGGGTATAACAAGCCAACTGCCTATCTAATCATCATCTATCTAACATTTAGTAATATTAAATTTGGGAGGAATGTTTGTTATTCCAATAGATGAAGATAAGGAGACAGCAAAGCATCATTGGGACTGTGTGTAAAAGAAGGACATCTCTCTATGTTACTATTATGGAACTCAAATTGGCTGCAACATGCCAATGCTACATATCTCCAAACTGTTCAGCACCAGGGAGGCAACAGCATACAGTTCTGCCTTGTGGAGCTGTGTTTCAGATTTTAAATTCCAGTGACAGTTATTTCTTTATAAAGTTGGCCCTATGATCAGTCACTGGAACATTTGAGATTCTAGCCCTGACCATCAACGTTGTTACTGAGGTGCCCTTAGATTTCTGTATGGCAGGTTTTGTGTTGGGAGGAAAAAAACCTCACACTTTCACACTGACAAGTCTAAAAACAACTCTTGGGTATCCCTGCAACAGCCTGGGGATGAGACAAAGGTGACATTTATTTATCTATCTACCTAATTTATATAGCTGCCCATCTCACAAATGTGACATCATGAAGACAAGTCCGTTCAAAATAGTTATCATTTGCTGCCGTAAACAAGAGACATGAGGATGATCTCATAATATTTATACTTAGAACAGTGAAAGATAATTGCAGAAAACTGCTCTAAACTCACTGAATATGTTTTGGAACCTACCTATGATTGCTATTGCCTGGACTATATGACACCTCAGTTTGTAAACCTGCATACATTTGACACTATTTTCCCAACCAAGTTGGTTAAGTTTCAGGATTAAATTACAAAAACTTTGAATATGAAAGGCGGGAGGGCTGGGAATAATAAGCAAACTGTGTAAGTTAAGATGGCATTCCAAGCAGGTGAATAATCAGAGGAGGAACAGATGTCTCAGTTTTTGCCAATAGTGACTTTGGCTTCCATGTTGATAGAACAAGGAACATTTGTTCTATTGGCCAAAGGTACTTTTTAAAAAAATAGCCAGATAAACTTTGGAGATGAATCTAAGAGCTAGTAAAATTGACTGCAGAGTGGTGCCTTTTTCTGAGCTTATTTACAAGTCTTGTATATTTAATGTTTTAGAAATGTGGCCCTACTGAGAAATGATTAACAAACAAAGCAGAGATACGATATACCGTTTGCACTCTGCAATATGTGATATTTATTATTCATATGTATGTGAAGAGACAAGAGTAAAGACAGACCACTTTCAACAGCTGCCTGGGCACTTGATTCAGGGCACAGCTGCAAAGGGATGAAGAATTCTTGAAAAGACAAGTAAGGGTAGATAGTTCAATCTATTTCCAGCTATGTCTGTTTCTCATTTGTTCTCCACCAGGTCTATTCCATTATATTTAAGAAAAATACATTAACGTTCTGACTTAATTTCTATTTCCTTCATCAATATGATTTTTTAAAATATATATTTTATTTCAAAATACATATTTTTGTATGCATTTTGTTCTAAGGACTTTTCTACACTGCAGGCTTTAGCTCCTGTGCTTAAATCAACTGGAAATAAAGCTGGAGTAAGAAATTTCTTTTTGGGATTTCAATTGCTTCTTCTACTTTTGACCACAATTATGGCCAGGTGTTTTGTCTAGACCAGTGTTTCTCAACCTCAGCGACTTTAAGATGTGTGGACTTCAACTCCCATAGCTGGCTGGGGAATTCTGGGAATTGAAGTCCACACATCTTACAGTTTCTGAGATTGAGAAACACTGGTCTAGACCATGGATAACATGCCCACCTCCCCTCCTTGTTGGTGGATTCCCCTGATTGTCCTTTCCCTTCCATGACACAAAAGCAAGCACCACTTGGTGCTTTCCATTCTGTGGACATGTCTTTTGAGGAGCTGTGGAAGAAAAATAAATGAAACACGGCAACCATTATGTGGTACTTCCTGTCACTTGGGCTGGAAAAAGAACCTGGACTGAACTCTACTTGATTTTGCCCTCTCAAATCAAAACAAATCAAGAAATGGCCACCATTTCTCCATTCCACTGTGGAAGCTGTAAAAACCAGAAAGCCATTTGCAATAGGCATCCCAGAAATCCAGTACAAAATGGTTTTTGAAGGCAGGGAGTGGAGACTAAGGGAGGGGATTCCTCCCAGTGCACACAACAGCCAATTGGAGCAGAGCATTGGCGTAGGTTGGAATGATGTGTAGCAGATGGATCAGAGAAGAGAAGAGGAAAATCCAGAAGAAACCTGCATTTCAATCTATGTATTAGTCTAGTAAGCATGAATTAAGTCAATTGGCTTAAAAATGCATTAAGCATTCTTAAACACAAGTATAATATCTCAGGAAATTTCTGCAGACACAGGAAGTTTGGCCACATAGACTGACAGCACTCAACAAGAAATCTTGCTCGTATAAATTAATGTTCCTACTTGTTATGATTTGGAAACATAAGTAAGGAATGCTAGAGGAATGCATCGGAATGCAGGCTTGCAATGTATTGTCAGGAGGAATTTATTTGGATGAGCTTGCAGCAATTTTTTGTAGCAAAATAATGCATTTAAGCTATTCTTCCACCCTTGTTTTAAAGTAGTGTACTTTGTCTTGTAGATGGGAGACAAATCTAAACTTGAGATTTTAACCAGATGAGACAAACAGAAGTAATGAGAATTAACTCTGACAGTTAGAAAGTGAAATTGAAAAGGGAGGGAAATTAAACATAAAAGGGAAATCTAAAATCTCAGTGGAACACATCATTCCCTTGGCTTTCTGAATCTGGATAAACCAAGCGCCCAGGCACGTTGCAGATGGGAAGAAACTTCATTAATCTTCCATGACAAGTTACTTAGGAGAAGCAAATTTGTAAACCCAATAACTTGTATATTTCTCAGCAGTGAAGGCCATCAGGAAATGATTGCCATTCAAGTTTCAAGCAGTAAATTGTGTGAAAGAAGAAATCACTGAACTAGCTTTCAGGATCTGCCTTCATATACATGTATTGCGAAGTGAAGGTAGGTGCAGCTTCCTTAGCAAGCTTTTTGCATTGTTAGAGCCAATAGTGATGGGCCTCTTAATTTTAAAATCTACAGATCATTTTTCATCTCTGTGCTAGAATGATCAGCTTTGCAATTCTTTTCCCAAGATGCCATTTGCTGACACTTTGGTGTGAAATTCTTCAGACTTCTTACCTTTTAAGTATGCTGGCTCCAGTTTAATCAACAAAGCACTCAGTCAGCAGCAGTCTTTTCTCATTATTAAGGCTCAGGTCTTGCTTGCTGAGCATTTATAATGGAATTCAAATTATTTTTGGAACTGTTATCACAATCTATCACAACTTAGTCTGTGATGGTTTTCTCAAGTTCCAGTCTAAATACAGATTCCAGGCACAGCCAAACAGCTGTGTTAAAGTACTATCCAAACAGTCCTTGAGCCGACAAGCAAGTATGCCAGCATAAAATCTGCTGGAGGGGGTCATGCATGGAACATTTTGTACAGACATAGGGGCCATGTCCCAGAAGCAACCTGGCTGGAACTCAGAAAAGACATCCAAGGGCCAAATGTGTATGGGTCCAGAACCCTCCACTTCTGCTTACCCAAGTTTGTACTCCATCCATTATCTTTAAAAAAAAAAATCTACATCTCTACTCCACTATTCACATGTAAAAGCAAAAGCACATTCATTTATTAGAAATCCTGCTTGTTGTTGTTTATTCGTTTAGTCGCTTCCGACTTTTCATGACTTCATGGACCAGCCCACGCCAGAGCTTCCTGTCGGTCATCAACACCCCCAGATCCCCCAGGGACGAGTCCATCACCTCTAGAATATCATCCATCCACCTTGCCCTTGGTCGGTCCCTCTTCCTTTTGCCTTCCACTCTCCCGAGTATCAGCACCTTCTCCAGGGTGTCCTGTCTTCTCATTATGTGGCCAAAGTATTTCAGTTTTGCCTTTAATATCATTCCCTCAAGTGAGCAGTCTGGCTTTATTTCCTGGAGGATGGACTGGTTTGATCTTCTTGCAGTCCAAGGCACTCAGAATTTTCCTCCAACACCACAGTTCAAAAGCATCTACCTTCCTTCCCTCAGCCTTCCTTATGGTCCAGCTCTCGCAGCCATACGTTACTACGGGGAACACCATTGCTTTAACTATGCAGACCTTTGTCGTCAGTGTGATGTCTCTGCTCTTAACTATTTTATCGAGATTTATCATTGCTCTTCTCCCAAGGTTTAAGCGCCTTCTGATTTCCTGACTGCAGTCAGCATCTGCAGTAATCTTCACACCTAGAAATACAAAGTCTTTCACTGCTTCTACATTTTCTCCCTCTATTTGCCAGTTATCAATCAAGCTGCATGCCATAATCTTGGTTTGTTTGAGGTTTAGCTGCAGGCCAGCTTTTGCAGTTTCTTCTTTCACCGTCATCATAAGGCTCCTCAGTTCCTCTTCGCTTTCAGCCATCAAAGTGGTATCATCTTCATATCTGAGATTGTTAATGTTTCTTCCAGAGATTTTAACTCCAGCCTTGGATTCCTCAAGCCCAGCATATCGCATAATGTGTTCTGCATACAAGGTTGAATAGGTAGGTTGAGAGTATACAGCCCTGCTGTACTCCTTTCCCAATCTTAAACCAGTCCGTTGTTCTGTGGTCTGTTCTTACTGTTGCTACTTGGTCGTTATACAGATTCTTCAGGAGGCAGACAAGATGACTTGGTATCCCCGTACCACTAAGAACTTGCCACAGTTTGTTATGGTCCACACAGTCAAAGGCTTTAGAATAGTCAATGAAACAGAAATAGATCTTTTTCTGAAACTCCCTGGCTTTTTCCATTATCCAGCGGATATTGGCAATTTGGTCCCTAGTTCCTCTGCCTTTTCTAAACCCAGCTTGTACATCTGGCAATTCTCGCTCCATGAATTGCTGAAGTCTACCTTGCAGGATCTTGAGCATTACCTTACTGGCATGTGAAATGAGTGCCACTGTTCGATAGTTTGAACAGTCTTTAGTGTTTCCCTTTTTTGGTATGGGGATATAAGTTGATTTTTTCCAGTTGATGGCCATTCTTGTGTTTTCCAAATTTGTTGGCATATAGCATGCATTACCTTGACAGCATCATCTTGCAAGATTTTGAACAGTTCAGCTGGGATGCCGTCGTCTCCTGCTGCCTTGTTATTAACAATGCTTCTTAAGGCCCATTCAACCTCACTCTTCAGGATGTCTGGCTTAGCTCACTGACCACACCATCAAAGCTATCCCCGCTATTGTTATCTTTCCTATACAGGTCTTCCGTATATTCTTGCCACCTTTTCTTGATCTCTTCTTCTTCTGTTAGGTCCTTGCCATCTTTGTTTTTGATCATACACATTTTGGCCTGTTATTTACCTCCAATGTTTCTAATTTTCTGGAAGAGGTCTCTTGTCCTTCCTATTCTATTGTCTTCTTCCACTTCTCCGCATTGCTTGTTTAAAAATGATTCCTTATCTCTTCTGGCTAACCTCCGGAATTTTGCATTTAATTGGGCATATCTCCCCCTATCGCTGTTGCCTTTTGCTTTCCTTCTTTCTTGGGCTACTTCTAGTGTCTCAGCAGACAGCCATTTTACCTTCTTGGTTTTCTCTTTCTTTGGGATGTATTTTGTTGCCGCCTCCTGAACAATGTTCCAAACTTCTGTCCATAGTTCTTCCGGGACCCTATCTACTAAGTCCAGTCCCTTAAATCGATTCTTCACCTCCACTGCATATTGCTTAGGAATATTAGTGAGCTCATATCTAGCTGATCTGTGGGTCTTCCCTAATCTCTTTAGTCTGATCTTAAATTGTGCAAGAAGTTGTTCATGATCTGGACTACAGTCAGCTCCAGGTCTTGTTTTTACCGACTGTATAGATGACTGCCATATTTGGCTGCAAAGGATGTAGTCAATCTGATTTCGGTGTTGTCCATCTGGTGAAGTCCATGTATAAAGCCGTCTCTTAGGTTGTTGGAAGAGAGTGTTCGTTATACAGAGTTCGTTATGCAAAATTCTATCAGCCTATGTCCTGCTTCGTTTTCTTCTCCCAGGCCATGCTTACCTGTAATTCCAGGTGTCATTTGACTGCCCACCTCAGCATTCTAGTCTCCCATGATGAAAATAACGTCTCTTTTAGGCGTGTTGTCCAGTAGGTGCTGCAGATCCTCATAGAACTGCTCTACTTCAGCTTCTTCAGCATCTGTGGTTGGGGCGTATATTTGGATCACTGTGATGTTAAATGGCTTGCCCTGAATTTGAATTGAGATCATTCTATTGTTTTTTGGATTGTATCCAAGCACTGCTTTAGCCACTTTACTATTAATTATGAAGGCTACTCCATTTCTTCTGTGGTCCTCTTGTCCACAGTAGTAGATCTGGTGGTCATTTGATGTGAAGTGGCCCATTCCAGTCCATTTCAGTTCACTGACACCCAAAATGTCTATCTTTAATCTTGACATCTCACCAATAACCACATCCAATTTGCCCTGGCTCATAGATCTTACATTCCAGGTTCCAATGGTGTGTTGATCCTTAGTACACTGGATTCACCATTCACCACCAGCACCGTCGGCCGCTAGCCATCCTTTCGGCTTTGAGCTAGCTGCGTCATCACGTCTGGGGCTAGTTGAACTCATCCTCTGTTCCTCCCTAGTAGCATTTTGACCATCTTCCGACCTGGGGGTCTCATCTTCCGATGGTATACCGACATATCTCTGGTTGTACTGATCCATTGAGTTTTCATGGCAAGAATACTGGGGTGGGTTGCCATTACCTTCCCCAGGGATTGCATTTTGTCCGACCTCTCTGTCATGACCTTCCTGTCTTGGGTGGCCCTTCACGGTTTAGCTCATGGCATCATTGAGGTGCTCAAGCTCCAGCACCATGACAAGGTAACAATCCTTTGCTGAAGTAGAAATCCTACACCCTGCTTTTTCATTCACATGTAACCCAGTGATTTATTCCCCGGTCACCTCCTAAATCAGAGATACTCTAGTGCAGTGTTTCTCAACCTCAGCAACTTTAAGCATGGCTGGCTGGGGAATTCTCAGAGTTGAAGTCCACACATCTTAAAGTTGCCAAGGTTGAAAAACATTGCTCTAGTGGAAAAACAGGTACTTTGGATAATTGTTCAAAATATTAACTCCTGTATTCATCTTCCAGTGATGGCAATGGTAGCAGTAGTATGAGTTAGTAAGTAAAAGAAAGTAAATAAAGTTTATTTTGAGTCCTGACTCCTGATACCATCATGTCCATGTTGTTTTCTTAGCATCTGGTTTGCTATTGTCTTCTTTGGCGGTATTTTTCCAATTTCCCAGGCTAGCTCTGAGATGTTCTGGTCCTCTCTCAAGTGCTAACCAGGTGCATGTATCAAGGCAGAAGTCAGAGTTGGGACTGAGGATAAACATAGATGCAGAGATGGTCCCATGAAGCCCTGTAGATGATATACGGTCCAGTAACGTCTCCTTAGACTTTTATTGGGCCATTGCAGCCTTCTGCTACATGGTCATGTTATTGAATAAAGCCCTTCAAAACTTGAATTTCAGTGGCTACAGGGTTTCTTCCCCATCCTTTACTTAGCAACCATACAATGACACAATAGCTCCACACCTCACCAGATGTCAGGCCCTGGAGGGCCCAGTGCCAGACAAAGATTACATCCTCTAGAGGTTTACACCAACATGAAGTAAAACATTCTGTTTATATAAACAGACTACAAAAAAAATGTTGTCTGACAGCACACATTAAATAGGATTAATTCAGTAGGCAGAAATTGCGAAGGATTCCCATTCCACTTGCTAATAATCCCTTCTATAGACTGCGGTTTGCAGCTCTGGTAATACAAGATATGGCTGTTTTGCGACTACCCTGGCTTGCCTTCTTTAAATCACCTTTGGTTTATCATAGGATGGATGCCTGCAAGGCAGCATTTTGTAAACCTATTCCTGGGAATCACAGATCCAAAGGTGTATCTGAATGCTTGAAAAAGAATATCCAAGAGCTGTACTGATACTCTTGCTGGAAATGTTGGGCCACCTGTTAGAGGAGTCTTCTAAAAAAAAAAAAAGAAAGTAAACTGGGTAATGAAAGGAGAGAGTGCTCCATTATTGCAAGTCAGTGTGGCAACATTTCATTCGCCATCCTTTGGCAAGGCAATTTAACCAGAGGGATTTCTGAATTCCACTGATCATCTTTCAGTCTCATTTAAAACTTGATTTTAGAACAGACACAGGCTTGGTATCATCACACTGTTCAGTACGGACATCCCTGATTAACTGTTGCATTGCTCTATTGGGATGGGTTGGGAAGTATTTTAAGGACTTTTTTCCCACCATTGTTGGAATTATTATTCACCATGACCTTGGATCTATGGAAAGAGTAGACAAGATTTTTGGTCTGAAACCCACACTTTGCTTTTTTGCTACTCCTAATCATATGGATGGATTAGGGATATGGGTGGGCAAGGTTTTGAGACTTTCTCCCCATCTCTCAGGGGGAGGGAGGGTCTTAAGGGACAAAATGCTTGAGGCATCCATTTTGAGGGGTCTTCTATTTTTTAAGGAGTGGAGCAGATTCCTTAAACCTTCACAAGTTTCCCATTTCATCCCTCCAAAACCTGGAAAGAGTGGTGGGAGACCACCTGCATTTTGAAGGTTGCCATTCCTGGTTTAATATGTTCCCATGTTGTATGACAATCTGCATGAAATTTAAAAATCAAATTCTTGAAAGGATTCCTAAATTATCAATGCTTCCTACAATTTCTTATAAATTGCATTCCTCCATGCATATTATCCATCTCAAATTGCAATTGAAAACTACACAATTGAAATCTGACCAGTTGGTGATCCAGACATCAATGTACAAAATCTTCTCCAAATGCCTCAGTAGAGTTCAGTGTGTTTTTCTTTAAAGAACCTGGCAAGGCAGTCACAAGAATGTATAATTCTTAACAGACTAAGTTTAATGCAACCTGTTAATCTTAATTTCAGCTATGATCTTAAATTTCTTATTCTTGGGCTTCCAGCTGAATGGATTTGGTGAAAAACAAACCAACCAACCAACCAATACAATCTTTGAATTACCACATTTGTAGAGGCAATGAAATGCTATGGTTGAATTATTTACTTACTTGTAGGGATGTGCAAAATGTTCAATGAGTGGTTTGGGTTGGCCGGTATCCAAGAGGTACCCAAGAGCTGAATGGGCCAGCACAAACAAACATGTTTTGGAAGTTGGGGTCCATGTATGGGACTCCCCCCCCCCCCCCCCGCATAGGTTAAAATACAGTTGTTATTGGTATAAATGCTTTGGAGGGAGGATGAAAGCAGAAAAAAAGAAATTTTTGAAAAGCCTAGGCTGAAGGATTTTGATGATTTCTTTGACATTGGCAGTGGCTGAGGGGAAGGGGAAGAAAAGTGCTAGGAATATCAGGGGCAAGCAGGGTAGTGGGATAGGCTGTGCTCAGACATTCAGAGCAGCAGGCGAGGTGAGTCAAAGAAGGGAGGAAGGGAAGCACTTGGAAGATCAGAGGTGGGTGGGCCAGCAAACAAACCACTTTGGAGGCAGAGTGAGTGATGTTGCCCACCAGCCTTACCAATTTCACCTCATAAAATCAGTCTGAAATCCTTCAGGATTTTGTTTTGCTGAAACCAGAATAAGCAAAACATCCAGGTTTTGTTTATGCCAAATCACAGCTGATCCAAAACAGAGTTCACAACAAAACATTTTTCCCATGTTGTGGATACTTCTTCTTAAAAGGTGTATCTCCTGTTTTGCCTTGAGAAACCCAATATGGCCTATATGGTATTCACTTTTCCAGTTTTATTCCCAAAACAGTCACCATGTGATATAAGCTGAGTTGAAAAATAACATCTGATCCAAAGTCTCCAGTTCGTCTTCTATGGCTGAATATGGCCTTGAACTCAGGTCTCATCTATCCTATGCTACACCTTAACCACTATATTATTATTGTATATATTGTTTTATTTTATAAAAAAAAAATATTGACCCTTATCTGCAGTATGTGTTTGCAAATGTCATTGATTTAAACTTTTTCTCAATCAATTATTATATCAAGAATTGTAAAGAGTTCTTTTTAAAAAGTGTACAAAAACTACTTATTTTTTTTTAGACTTGTCCTATAAAAATGATCTTAAAGACCCCCGCTGGCTGATTAACATTTAAAATATTCACCCCAATATAAATCAAGTGTTAACACTGATTTATTTCCTCTTGGTAGAATAAAATAATGAAATCTGTGAATAGCAGGCTGTTGACTGTCGATCTCAAGCTCTGATAACTCAATGAGCATTGCTATTTCTGGTCTTGAAAATCAAGGGCCAACAGAGGACACTTGAGCATTTATCTTATTATCTCATGTCCATGTTTTAATGTACTTAGAGTCAGAGTGTATGGCCAACTAAGAAATGGTTTGCTTTATATATAGCTCTCCTTTAATGCTTTTCTTCAGGATATTAATAATAGATAGACACTTCAGGGCTGTGAATCATAGTAAAGTGGCATTTAACATTTTTTTAAAAAAAAATCATACATGGCTTCTACATAACATAGGAACTAAGCTTTCAGTACAAAAAAGTACATTAAAAGCCCTGATAATAGTATTACAAGGCTGTATTTGATTTTGCCCTATCTTGTACATTCATGCTCTACCTAGCTGCAAGATTTGCCACACTCATTTGAATTAAATAGTTTCCATCTTAAATACGAAGAAACATTTATATGAAAAGGAAAGATTTCAAGGTTGTGTGACCTAAATGTTCCTGCAAGTCTCACATAATGGATTTTCTTTTTTATTTTTAAAAAGAAATATTTAAAGCAGAGACAAAATAAAGTGTAACTCTTGTTTATGTCAATATCAGCTTGCCAGAGGTATACCCTGCTAAACTTAATCTTAATGTTTAGGACTGGCTAGAGTCACAGATTAGATTAGAAAAGGAGATTCTGCAATCACAGCCTGGTCTTAACGTCCTTCTCCTCATATATCAGCAAAGATTGAATTTGTCCACATTAAAATCCACATTATTTTGTTTTAACCAAAAACAAATTAAAACACTTCAAACTACAGAATAATAAAAAAGAAAGCTTTAAAGAAACTCATATTAATTTGATACAACACATAACAATTAAAACATTATTCTAAAATACAACATGAACAATAACAACTTCAGCAACCAAAATGTATCTGAAATATTATAAAGGTTGTTAAAATAGCATGATTGCCTTTCAGAATTGTGTTGGGACAAAATAAGATGGCCTCCCTTTAGAAGAAAATTCCACAACCTGGGACAGCAATTTAAAAAAGGAAGGAAAATTCTCTCCATGGCTCCAGTCAAAAAAGTCTTAGGAATTACTGAGACATAGCCAAAGATTATCTTGGTAGAGAGGCAGATTTACATGGAAGAAGCCTTTCAAATAGTCTGGTCTTAATGCATTCAGAGCTGTAAAGGTCATCACTAGCTGCAGGCTATATTTTGCTATTCCAGTCTCTTTGGTAAAAGAGTCACAAATTTTACACTGACAGCTTCTTTTAGCAAATAGGTCACAGCATTTTGGGCCATTTTTAATGTCTGAATACTCTTCAAAGCTAAATCTACATAGAACTCATTGCAGCCACTGAGATAAAGTATAACCAAGTATTTTATCACTCTACCTAGCTCTGTATTTACCATGAATGGGCATTGCTTGTGCACCAACCTCTTCTAGTCAAAGGTGCTTCTGGCCATTACTGACATCAGATTATTTGGGATCAAGAACAATTCCATTGTCTCCAAGACAATGAAACTATGTTTTCAATTGGTTTCAGGTAGGATGTAATTTCTGATTAGCTGCATTTATCAAGAGAACCCCCAACTTGTCAAGATTTGGCCTTACTTTGTCAGATTTATTCAGTTCCAATATTGTTGCAAGACTATGGTTTAAGTCTCAACAACCTTCTTGGAATGAGATGGAAAAAACAACTGCAGTTATGTATCATTCACATATTGATAACGCTGAACCTCAAAACTACCTCTCCAATGTTTTCAGGGAAATGTGGAGTAGATAGAGGCAAAAGACATGTAGAGGCAAAATGTGTGTAGGATACAGGCAAAAGACATCCACTAGCATTACTGACTACAGAGGTCTGAAGCTATCACAATATCAGGCTTCTAAAATCGCACCCTGCAAATCAAACATGAAGGCAGCATGGTCAATACTGTGAAAAGTTACTGTGAGATTCTCCATAATTAAAAGGAAGATATTGTTTCTGACTAGTTCACAACTCTTTCAGTCCCAAAACTGGTCCCAGACCAGATTGAGGTAGATTAAATGTATACTATTTTCTTAAAACATCTTGATTTGATATGCCACCATACCCCTGACATCTTTTCCAAGAATGGAATATTAGAAAACTGTTGGAAATTCATCTACTTTGCTGTTTTTGTCCAACAGTATTTTTCTTCAAACTTGCAGAAAGACAAAGGAAAAAAAAAAAAAACACTCCCACCATTTTTGATTAGCAAAGGGAGTACATGAATATCTCACTAATATATATAGAGCACCTCCTTAGGGGGAAGATGGGCAGTGATAAAAATTTGACAAATAAATAAATACATACAATATGCGTTCCCAGAGTTCCTTTTGATATATCAGCAGCTATAAATTAAATAAAAAATATATGGAAACATTTTGTCCAATATCTCTACTAGATGGGTATCTCACATCTCTACAGCATTCTTCCTTTGCTCCTTTAAATTTAACAAATGCCCTGATCAGCCCTTGCCTGTATAAATGGTTCTGTATCAGCTCTGCAGCCTGAGTTAGCAGGGCTGATTTTTGCTGCATATTTTTTCCCCATTAATCCATTAAAAAGCTGTATTCACTTTTGCCTGCAATATTTCTGACCTAGAAAGATGTTGAATGAGACTGGGTGTGTGGGGTGTAGAATGGCAATCAAGCTCCCCTCCAGTCTTAGAGCACCACTGAACATAACTTTATAAAATTTTCATTCCAGTTAACATGTATTTCCAAGTATAAAATTGCATGAACTGCCCTGAAACAAGAAAATGTCACATGGAACTGTCAAGTTCCCTGTTTTTTATTCTTGGTCATCTGACTCTCAGATGCACAACTTAGGCACGTAGGCAGTTACAAAGAAACTGAAAAAAAATTAAACTCCTTAGAAGCACCTGCCTATTGGTGGAAGGTTTTGAACAAAGCAAGTGTAAAAGAAGCCAGAGCAGGTAGAAAAAACGTGGAAGTTTTCTTCAAAATTCAGTAGGAGCTGCTACTGGAATGAAAGACAATTGGAGGGGATATGGATCAGTGGAAGCACTGGCTGAGAGAGACAGGAATCAGATAATCTCCAGCCAGGGAGGAAGAGATCAGGAGAAAGCCTGAGGCAGATGAAGCCAGAAAGAGAATCTGCAATGTGCCAAAAGAAAACACAGCCCTGGACTCCAGACTATGGTGGAACAAAGTGGTCTAGGTACAGGGTAACTGGGCAAGAGGGTGTTAAAAAGAAAATTTGTTAGTATTTCTAAGCCTCTGTTGTCGATAAGAATGTGTGGAATTGCAGAAATTTCATCATCAGAGGTCTATTGCATTCCCAGCAGTTGTAGAACCACAAAATATATATTGGAACCACAAAACCAATATTAATGCTCGGTTAAAAGAAAATGAAAGGCAGTGCCATCTAGAACAACCTAGAACATGCACTACTTCACGTTGGACATAAGGTCCTATTTGAAGTTGCAGAAGTACTGGCAACCATGTCAAACTACCATGTGAAAGCCTACATAGGCTTTCAAGATTCATAAACATTCCAACAGTGGGAAGGAGAGTTTGTATATCAGCAAAGCATGAATCCCAGCTTTAAGTCACACCAAGACTAAACAGTCTTTAACTAATCAACAACAAAAAGGATTTGCAGTAGTCTCACCAGAAAGAACACTTATCAGTAGTCTGGCTGAAATACAAACCAATCAGGAACCAGTTCTTTTGGATTTCTCCAAAAACAGACCAATCAGAAGTTATCTACACAAAGAACAAATCAGATCCTGGCTCAAGGACACGCCGATCAGGAACTGGGTCTCTTGGAATTTCTTCCAAATAGACCAATAGGAATTCTATCTAGACAAGGAAGCAATCAGGAACCAGCTTTCTTGGACTCCCATGACACAGACCAATCAAAAATCAGCTTGCCAGTTCAAATACAAGAGCCCAACCCATCCCTCTTCAGTTGTCTGTGAGCTGCCAAGAAGTACAATATAAAGCAGTTAATTCTGCTGGTGAAATATCAGGATATCAGAAAACTACACCATGCCATTTTACCCAAAAGTTCATTATGACTGCTCATCTGTTTGTATTTCTTCTAAGTAGATTTTGTTAGTACGGTGTGTGTGTGTGTGTGTGTATGTATGTGTATATGTGTATGTGTATGTGTATGTGTATGTGTATATATATATATATACACACACACACACACACACACACACACACACACATATATACATACATACATACATAGACACACACACATACATTTACATTTATCCATGGCTACTGATACCAAGTATATGGAAAGAACTATATCATCCTACCATATTCTAGCTGTTTAATGACCAGCTATTTATTGAAGTCTGCATTTATACTATACAATAAGATTGATAGCATCTGGATATTTACTTGCATCCCTGAATTGTAGTTCTCTCCTTGGATAACATGAGGAATCCTTTAGAAATAGTCTAACTATACGAAGAAGAAAAAATGGAACAATGTGATTTCAGAAATAATTTTCAGTAGGAATTAATACTTCCTGCAATTGTTTCAATATTAAGAAAACTTTAAATTAGGTGCACCTGGAATAAAAACAATCCATTCACTACCAAATGCATACAGTGTCCATCATTATTACAGATTTAAGCATCACAAATAACCTAAATTGTCCTGTCGCACACAGGAACAATATGAAGAGCCATTTATCCCCATAAAAGACAACCTTAGAAGCCATCAAGACATTTGGTTTTGCTCTTGCTTCAAAATGGTGATACAAAACTGTATGTTTTTAATGTTTCCGCAGAAAATACAGAAAATCACAGAATCACAGAAAATAAGCTGGAAAACATGTCCTCGCTCTCACCAAACTGCACATGATACTCATTTGCTTCTTCTAAGTGATGATCTGCAAATCTGAGTGTCTTACCATTGGAGAAAAGTTTGCTTGCTACCTTCACTTCTCGTCACTTAATCAATACAAACTTTCCTACCTCTCTTCTCCCAGTGGTGCAGATGATATTTCCGCACCCAAATGGCAGGAAGGTGAAGTTTAAGATTTGTACCATTATTCTTCCTCCTGTCTATCACAAAGCAGTCACTTTTACAGAGTGACCCTACAGTTGAGGTTTGCAGTTCATACCTGTTACTTGGGCCAGTGCTGAAAATTCAATTCTCTCTCAGAAGGAATGACAGAAACCCCATTTCCTGCTGTTTATATTCTTGAACATTTAAAATAGCATTGGGTGCAAAACATGAGAATGGAACCTAGGAGAAAGTCCTCAGAGATCAAAAACTGAAATGGAAGCTTAAGATATACAATGCAAATACAAATCACAAAGGAAGCATGATAAGCCAGAGACCAAAGGGGAAAAAAAAGGAACAAAACAAAACTAATGGAAGATTCCTTGAAAATTGTCAGGGGGGTAGGGACAGAAAAGAATAGCACCATATCTGTTATCAAGAAATGAGAGTGGCCATATATTACTATTCTCTGAAATTTATGGAGTTCAACACAAGCCTGAAGAAACACTGTGTGAGAGAGATATCCATGTCAGGAATGGTAGATATAAATAATGAGTGTGAGAATGAGTAAGATAAATGTTGGACCGCTAGCGTATCCACATCCGCATTATAAATGTTCTGGTTTTGATATATAAAACAAAAATGTGAGGAAATGTGAAGGAAAAGTTAATTAGGAAAAAGCAAAACATATGCAAAAGACAGAGAGAAATGCCAGATTCACAAGGACCTTGTCGCTTTCACTTTCTATAGAATTTCATTTCAATCTAAGAAGTGTTGTGAGCAGAAAGAAATTAAAGAAACATCACTGGCATTTCAAGGATGGCAAGACTAATTATAATCATTTTTTGAAGGAACAGATGAAGGCTAGGCAAGGGAGCAATGGATAAAAGAACATGTGTGGATACCAACAAGAGTGAGAAAAGTACATAAAACAGTCAAAGGGATATATGGAGGAAGTAAAACCTAATCCTGAAAAATAAAACAAAACCTGCTGGATACATGAGTGGAATTTGTCTGGGCTGAAAGGCATTCAGGGTTAGATAAAGGAAAAGTAAGACATTTCTCCCTATTGCTGGAACACTAATCTAAGGCTCCCAGGAAGTCATTCCAGGAACCACTGGTTATATTAGATTTTCTCTTTAAGGTCTGTCATAAACTTGAGGAGGGAATCCTCAAATCTCCTTGCATTTTTCTACCATTTCCCTGCCCTAAACATCCCTGGTACTACTAGGAAGATACCACTTAACCTTTTTGTTCTCTAGAATAGCTTTCTAGATCGCTCAGCATCACGCAGCTCAAGGCTTCATAAAGAGATGAGTGAAGCACTCATCCCTTTTCCTGCAAGCCTCAAACCATATATTGTTGAGAGGCCTGATATTCTTTGTGAACTATATTAAATTCCATGCAACAACAGAAGAATCCTCCATGAATGCTTATTCTGTATGATTAGGGATGTTCAGACTCGTATTTCATAAATCTTAAAAGAAAGAAAAGAAACCCTAAGAATTCATTTTAATGTTCATTTAAACTCCTTTGCCTTCTTCACACATTGCTTCATGAATACATAAAAGGGCTGCAAGAATGACAGGTCTAGCCTCTTTGATGACAACCCACCTGCTAGCAAGACTCCCCATAGAACACTGCTTGAGTTTGAAGGAAACAATTTTTATTGCATGTAGGCTTCACAATACAAGAAATGAGAACTCTGATTTGCTTATGCATTATGAATCTTCCCCATTTTAAACTGAAGATGATCTTGTATCAGTTTGAGACTGCTGCTGGTGTCTGTGTCACATCATATCAAGGGGACGGATCTAGTTACATGCAGATGAACAACTTCAGACATTTATAATGAATATCTGAAAAGAGCTTTGGTCTATTTCAGAAATAAGTATGATATGGCAAGAGAAGAATCTCCATCGGTTTTTGATTGCTGTATTGTGTGTGTTTGTACAGACACAAACACTATGGGTTTTCTTAGAGTTATAAATTAAATCTAAATTTCATACACACATGAATAGAATTCACTGGAGAGACTGTTAAAGGAAGAGTGAGAGAGGGAATCCAAAGACAAATGGACAAAATTTCTAAGAATGGATCTTATCAGCCAGGAGTAAGAAATGATGATAGATCAATATTGTTCCAGTGACCTTATTTAGCCAAGGTTTGTCTTTAAATACCATCATTATCTGACCCTATTCTTTGCTTCCTTTAAAAAGTTACTCCTGAATAGCCCAGACAGATTGACTGTCCTTTGGCATAGCCAAGCCCTCTGCCTTTTAATGCTAGTATTATTGGACAGTGGCTGGAAGAGGGTCCTGATGGAGAAAGAGACTGCTGGATCCAGGGGAGGAATGGTGGTGCCAGTAGAAGCTTCAGCATCGTTGCTGGGAGATGGCAATATAGATTCTGCTTCTGGGGATGCCTTCTCTCGATCCTCTTCATCTCCTAAGATCAGGTGATTAAATACCTGAATTCCTTTGATATTTGGCAAAATGCCCTGTATATTGTTTCAAATATATGACTGCAATAAAATCGTTTGCTTACATTCCATAATTAAGGAATTTAATAACCGCAAGCACAAAATAACTGCTTTCTGTTATAGCTTTTGTTGTTTATTAGCACTTTTTAAGCTAGGTTTACCATGGTGGTGCAAGAAGCAAATGTTAGTGATTGATGGTATCTTCAAAGCTGAACTGAATAAATATGACTGGGGGCGTGGACTGCAGATGGCTATTCTGGTATGGAGCTATTCTAGCCAGGACAGAAATCATCATCCCTGCTACCATAGGTCAGAATATCCTGGGTGAGACAGAGTGCTGGATTTATGATCTTTTTATTTTTTTTTCTTCTTTTCTAAGAATTTTGTTAGTTTTAAAACAAAGATGAAAACTACAAAAATAAAAAAACTACAAAAATAAAAAAACTAAAATGCATGAAACACAAGAAGAAAAGAATTTTAAAGATTACATAAAGAGTTAACTTCTGACTTTTAACAGCAAGAATATACAGCAATTTCTATAATCAAACCCTTACTCTATATCAAACCAAAATCACAATATGTCTGTAATCATTCCATTAGCACATTATGAAAATCACTAAACACAATTGTTCCCTCCCCTTATATTAAAAGAAAAAGAAATATATAAGCCTCCTAATCAATTTCCTCCCCCAAAGACATTTACTTAATTATTTCCTGTCTACTATAATAGAAATCAAACTAAAAAAAACTTATAAATTCTCTACTTTTATAATAATGCTATAACCATATTAACCCTATCAACCCTAAAATCAAACAATTATTATTATACCTTATAAATCTTAAAAGCAATCCAATTAATCTTAATCCAAATCATTAAAAAAAAAATAGAATCATACAAGCCTTAAAAGCAGTCCAAATAAACATACTTAAATTTACCCCAAATTTAAGTATTCAAAATATACCAGAATATTTACATATCTCCATAATACACACAAGGCATTTTTCATACAGAAATCAAACAGCCCAACTTCCCCCCTTAGAAACTCAGACTTCTCTGTAGGAAACCTCCCACAGAGCAAAGCCTCTTCTTTCCCATAACATTCCACCAGAAAAAACAATTCCATTTATGAATTGCAATTTGGTCTGTGCCTTTAACTCCTTCAGCACCAGAATCTGGTCATCATAATCCAGCACAACAAAAGCTTCAATTTGACTGTCAATAGAAACATCTCCATCTTCACTAGAATCAACTTTTTCCACAACCTCCTCAGCCAGATGAAACATTTTAAAGCTGATATTTTCTACAATGTCCCAAATGCATAATAGCTTGACAGGATTCAGAGAAAATCTCTTTGATCTCCCAACAAAGCTCTGAGAATGTCTGCTTAAGATCCTCCATGTTACAGGCAGTAGATCATGGCGCCACCTAGATACTTAACTGCCAAAAGTGAGAGTTAATAGAAGATTTCTGGCAATGTTTACAAAAAGTAAAAGTGATATGGGGCAACTTCCCAGAGAAAGTAGCAACAGAAAGCTGATGATTCAAAATAGCAGATTCAGTGTGTAGGGAAAAATCAAATTCTTCAAATTCAATACAAAAATAATAGCAGGGATGCACTTATTTATTCTCAGTCCTCCTTAATATTTAAATGGGAAAACAAGCCAAAACTTTGAAAGATTTTTAAAAATTATTCCAAAACAATAAAGATAAGCACCAAGAGGGAATGCTTCTCCTTGCTGTAGAAAGCCTCTCTTGGGGTACATAAACTTAAAAGATATAAATTGGGTGATTTAGAAATGAGGTGGCTTGACTTAGTGTCCCTTTAAGACTATAGTGTGGTTTGGAGATGGTGATGACCCAGCTTCCCAGCGTCTCTTCTTGGATTAACGCTAATGCTGTGTGCGATCCTCTGGCTGCAAAGCACAGCTCTGGAATACAAATGGGAAGTTTCTGAGCATTTTCTGTCCATGGAAATGCTCTAGGGCTTCAGGGAAAGCCTGCCTGAGTCCATAAAAAAGCCACGTTGTCAGATCTGCCCGCAGAGCTCACAGGCACAGCTGTTCAGTCGGCCATGTCCCCACCAGAAGTCAGTGCTGGATTCATAATCTGACAGCTATGTACTATCACCAGGCTGACCATACGTCTCGTTTTGAACGGGACAGTCCTGTTTTTTTTAATATTTCCAGACCATCCCATTGTTTTAATATAAGTAAATATCCATTTTGTCCTGTTTTCTTAAAAACCTTACTTAAAAGATTGAAAGTTCCCGTGAACATGTCAGAATGCAGTCTGACTTTGAATGGAAGGAGGGGGAGCTCAGCAGAAATAGTGGGAAAAAAGCCACAGAGCTCAACCCTGCAGGAAACCTAAAAAAAAATTAAAAAAAACAGAATCAGCTGATAGGCAGTGATCAAAGGGTGAACCAATTGGCTCCTGCCTTGAAATGGTGGGAAGAAAAGAACATAAAAGCACAGCCAGAGGAGGAATGGCTTGTCGGGGACAACCGTTCACTGGATTCTCCAGTCCAGCCTTGTCTCTCGCAAACAAAGGAATCTGAAGATTCCCAGCCTGAGAAAACCAGAGAAGTTCCTGCCTGCCGATCCAGCTGTCGCCCAGCCCTGCCCCATATTTGTCATCCCAATGTCCCATTTTTGTCTCAAGGAAATATGGTCAGCCTAACTATCACTCAAGCAAAGTTCCTATATTACACAGTTTTGGAGACCTTGCAGTATAACTTTCCCCCATTTCATTATGCAGAGCAGAGTTCCAAAGTAGTGGTATCAAGGAAGCCAAGCCACCAAAAATTGTGGATGACTTAACATAACAGATATCCCATTAATATTGTGGTGTACCATTTTCTTGTTGGACTGGACCCAAGAAGCTCTTGCTGCATGATGTCAGCATCATGAAGCCCGAGAAAGAAATATTTCCCATTATTTCAGAGCAGAAATTCACTAAAACAGAATTACCCATGCCATAGTCTATCCTTGTGGCAAAAGCAGCTTTCAGACATCTGTAACAAAGAAATCAATATCCTGTAAAAATGTCTCATGTTGAAGTTAGAAAAAGTTATTAATTAAATTATTGATTTAAAAACAAAACAAACACAACCACAAATATGAATGGGACTAGAGACATAGAACGGACCTTTCTATCCTTGGTCACTTAATGGAAAAAATCTAGAAAATAGTGAAATTTCTTTTAACTCAATGAACTCCAGAGGTTAGGGACTCTGGGGCATGCAAATAATCTAAGATTGTCGTATATTTCTTTTCCTCATCTTCCACTTCTTCTACTATACGTTTGTATATGATTTGCAACTATTAAAAGTCTGAACAGAGGGTAAGTCTATTGTAGCTATATATTGATGACTATATATTAATTTCTGTTGGGAGGCAGTAAACCTCTTGATACCACTTTCTAGAGAAAAGAGAGTGTTGTACTGCTGATATGCTGCTTATGTACTTCCCAGTGACATCTAGCTGACCACTGTGAGAATAGAAAGCTGGACTATACATTGGTCTAATGAAAGCACTGCTGATGCACCTCTCAGAATCCCATTTGCTGTGCATCAGTAATTCCTGTTAAGTATTATAGAGATGAACATTAAAAACATTCTCACTGAATTTCTATTAATATGGACACCATTGGATTGATCCAGCTGGATTTAAGGGTTAAATGTGTGGTTTAATTGTGGCTGAATCTTGTTTGTGATTTGTATTCAAAACTCGTGTTCAATATTTTCTTTTAACAACGTGGGCAAAAACTGATTTCATGAAATTATCTCTTATTCTTACGGCTCTCCATATTTAAATCTTGTTTTAAGATGGTTAGTTAGCCTAGGATTTATCTAAACTAGAGCCCTGTTTTTCAGTAGAGCCTATAAGCCTATGCATCAAAAGAAACAGAGATTATCTGTAACAAAACATAAGCAGACTTTTAGAAGGACTGTTATCTAGCAGCAATACCAAAAGTTTTTTTTTTGTCTATAATCCCTGGTATATACTGGACTGTGTTCAATTTCTCAGAATAATAAAATAAAGATGAATTGCCTGAGTGACAAATGCATGACAACATTAAAACTTCAAGCAAAAGTTTCTTGAAGGAAATGTGGGACCCAGATGTTTCATCAAATCTGAAATAAAACAATCTGACTGGCAGTAAAATAACTACTTGCTAAGTCTGAAAGATACTTTAGTATGATGGATTCTCAAAAGAAAATTTGATATCAACATTCAGTGAAGAATAAATGTTCTTTCATGGAAAAAAAGGACCGTTATGTGGACAATTGTCATCAATGCAGGAGTTAGTTTAAAACAACATGACTTGATTAGTTATTCAATATGCTAGTAATCTTCAGTTATAGTTTAGCAAATAAGACTGCAGTGGACACACACACACACACACACACAATCCATCCAGCTTTACAGAGTTTTATCAGGTCTCCCATGCCTGCCTTATATGTTTTCCCTACATCTCATCTTTTTTTTTCTTTTTTTTTTTCTTTTGCATTAGGCAGGACCCAAGGTGTAGACTGTGCAGAATGGCCTCAGGGACAGTCCAAGAGTGGCAGCGTGTAAGATGCAGGCAGGAACAACATACTCTGAACGGCACAACCAAGTAGTTGGCATTGTGTACAGGAACATCTGAACAGCGTATGGGCTAGACTTTCCCAAGTCCAAATGGGAGATTCCACAGAAGGTCATGG
Source organism: Candoia aspera (assembly GCF_035149785.1). Classification (NCBI taxonomy): domain Eukaryota; kingdom Metazoa; phylum Chordata; class Lepidosauria; order Squamata; family Candoiidae; genus Candoia; species Candoia aspera. The sequence goes on from NC_086154.1 coordinate 94,772,836, forward strand.
AGAATGACAGGGCTAAGGTCCTGTGGGACTTCCAGATCCAGATGGACAGGCAGGTACTGGCCAATCAACCAGATATTGTGGTTGCAGACAAGGACCAGAAGACAGTAGTGGTGATTGATGTAGCAGTGCCAAGTGACAGCAACATCAGGAAGGAGTATGAGAAGCTGGAGAAGTACCAGGGCCTGAAGGAGGAACTAGAGAGGATGTGAAAAGTGAAGGCCAAAGTGGCACCAGTGGTGGTAGGGGCACTCAGGGCTGTGATCCTAAGCTGGGAGAGTGGCTTCAACAGATCCCAGGAACAACATCAGAGCTCTTCGTCCAGAAGAGTGAAGTGCTAGGAAGAGCTAAGATACTGCGCAGAACCCTCACAGTCCCAGGCCTCTGGTAGAGGACCTGAGATTGAGGAAGACACATACCACCCATAGGGGTGAGAAGGAAAATTTATTTATTTATTTATTTACATATTCATCTCGCTTTACTGTGTTTTATCAGGTCTCCCATGCCCAGCTTATATGTTTTCCCTCCATCTCATTTTTTAAAAATTTATTTATTGAAATTCCTTAAACTGATACGTTGGAGTTCATTTCTTAACATTATCCATCAGCGCTAAGTTGATGTCCCACACCACACATCCAGAAAGCACCAAGTTGGAAAAGAGTAACTGAAGCCTTATTCAAAGAAATGTATGAAATCACAAAAGCCAGTCATCCAGAAAATTTGAAGCTCCTATTTAGAGAAGACTGCCTGCTTTCAGATTCAAATGGAGAGAACTTCTGGGGAACACAAGGATGGATGAATAGATCTGACAGCAAAGAAATAAGATATTTTTTCAGGCAGCTATGATATTGACTTGGTACAACAGTCTAGATTCAATTTCAAAACAGTGTTGAGCTCATAGGAGGATGAATGCAGTATCTGTCTGTAACTTTTTAAAGTTGCTGTGTCTTTTCCCAGAATCACATTGCTGCCCTCTGCAGTTGCCGCATGACCCTAGGAAAAGACATGGCTGCTTTAAAGAGTTGCAGAAAACTGTTATGTTATAATACAGCATTTTGGAACTGAACCAAGGGCACTGCATATGTCTAACAGGTATAACTATTCAGATCAGTATAAGAAAGATGAGTGGGTATCCTATATATATTAAGTCTGAGAATATGAATTGTTTCTCATTTGCTGCTTCTCATAAGTAAAGCAGAGAGAGGATCTCTGGATTAAATCCAAAGCTGCTATCACTATTCAGACATTTTTGACTCCATGGCCTTTTCATAACTTGACAAATGTTAATAAGAACCCCATGTAGTATAAAAGAAAATAAGCAGGATGGGTAGAGGCTGAAATTGTTAATGATTCTTCTGCTACTGTTTAAATCACTGAGAATAAAAAAGATTGATGCAGTTAGAATGTATGCTAGGATATCATTTTAACAGTTGAAAAACTAATAGTTGAATACTGATGAGCTGGCTTTCTATACAAAAATAACCTAAACATTCTCTAATAATTTGTCAGAAAAAAAATGGAGGTTCTTAGAATAACATGAATTCAGGATAATTGCTAAGTGTTATTGTACAGATGAAATATTTCACTAGACTTAAAAGCAAAAGTGTTATTCTCAAAGTGAAGAGACCCACCTTCATGTATAACTGCATTTTATCTGACCCTAACTAGAATCACAATAATTCCTTTTGTAATTTCTAAGTCAAATTGATCCAGAGTTCCACAGTACATATTTTAACTTTATTCATATGCCCTGGATTATGGTATTTCTATCCCCCTGTTCAATATAACTACATTCTTCCCTCTTAATTATGAAGCCAAATGCCACTTAAGCAATTTGTTGATACATAAACAACTCAGTATTACTTTATCTTCCATATCTTCATATCAGGTAAAATATGCAAGTCCATCCATATTGCTAGTAGCACACATTTGATAGGGGCAATTAGCAAAGAGGGTTTAAATCCAAATGGTTCCCACCTCCAGGTCTTCTCATCATTAGCATTCAAGGTGGAAATTTCAACTCATCTCAAAGAAATACAGACCCTTTCTGGATGCCAGCAATATTCTCTTTGCCCTTCTCATGCATTTCTCATCTTAGTAGGTCAGACCATTACTTTATAAATAGAAGAATCCAGGTGCTTTTCATATCAAAGTAATTAAGCAATTTAATGAAAATGCATTAAGCTGTGTCCATCCCATTCTGTGAATGTTTTGAGCAGCAAGTGCTGTGTATTTGCAAGCATTCTGTTACATGGGTCTCTGCTGTCACCAACAGGTTATCTTGCCACATGAATTTGAAGGGTTCCTTCTCAACTGTTTTTCCCCCCCTTCCTGGAGAAAGCAAAATACAAAGAGCAGATTCACTTAGCTCAGAAGCTACCCTTACAAGTGTCATTGTTTTTTTTAAAAAAGAAAGGAAAGTAAGTGTGCAGAAAGCTCGCTTCCTCCTCCTCCGCCTCCTCATCCTCCAAAAGCAGTTTGGGGAAGGCGAACCAGATACAAAGAAAATATCAGAGCTCATGCATTTTATTTAGATGTGTAAAAGAGGGGAATTCAGCAGCTGTAAATTGTCATGCAAACTGTATCTGCCTGAAGTCCTCACTCTTACACAGCTATTAAAGACTCAAGAGCCTGACCTGTTTTGCATTTGGCCATCCCATAAGCCAGGGATCAAAAAGTGTTCATCTTCCACAGATTGTTGTATTCCAGTTTCTGTCATCTCTACTATTGGGTGAGCTGACTGAGGTCAATCAGAGTTGGAAAATCAGAACTGAAAAGCCACAGGATCCCTATTTCTGCTATAACCCCCAATTCAAAGGGGTCTTCAAAATTCAAGTTGACAAAATGACAGGGATACTGAAGCACTGTGTAGGAGAAACTTACTTTTCCAAGCATTTGATAGAACAACTTTCTTCTTCCCATACCCACCTCCCTCTGCATACAGTCTCTCATATGTCCTGTAGGTAAAGTCCAGAGGTCATAAGGTGATTTCAGACAGACAACTCCTAGCAAACAGCAGTTACTAGGTCTCTCTTAACAGATTGGAGGATAATAGAAAATCATTTTAAAATGTGGGAGCATTACACAATGTTATATAAAAAGAGCCCTGCTTGATCAGGCCATGGTCCATCTTATTCCAGGATTTCATTTCTCTCAATGGCCAGCTAGATGTCTCTTGGGTATTTGCAAACAGGAGATGAAGTTATATGTTGTAGGGGGATATGTTTTGGTTTTTTACTATTGTACTATTGCATCTTGGAAGAAAAGACAAGAAGAGGATGACCAGCAGCACAGTGGATGGACTCAATTACAGTGGGGATGTACCATTGGAAGACCAGAAGGACCAGCTTGGGGACAAATCATCCAGGAGAAAATACATCCATGTGGTAGCTAAGAGTCAACACCCACTTGGCATATAATTACTGCAACTGGCATTTGGAGTAGCACTGTCCCCAGTTTGAATGAAACAATATGTCCTCAAGACTGAAAGCCCTGTCCTCCATGAATTTATCCAATCGTTTGAAACCATTCAAATTAATTGTCATCACCACATCTTGGGGTAATGCATTTTGCAGGTTAATTATTCAATGGAAGATGATAATATCTGACTTTCCCATTAAATTCTGTGAAAGAAACAGGGCAATTGTCAGTTAAAATCCTCATTTGGAATCACTCAAAGAATGTAAAGAAAAGGTACATTTTGCTCCCCTCAGATATCTGCAATTTGGAAACTATATGTTGGGATGCCTACCCAATTTCAATAGATGAAAAGCAGAAAAAGGAATGTTTCATTGCTATTTACATAGGATTGGATCTGGAAGTATTTAATCTTAGAGTAGCACCAAGGAAATTGTGATTAACTGGATTCCCACCTGGCTGAACAAGTCTGCTGTAAGCACGATGCAACTTTTGGGGGTTGAGGGGATGTAATTCAATTGCATGTAAGGTAAAAAGACCACATTTTCCCGTATAAAACTTGCTTCAGAAGGCAGCAGCTCAGCAGGATACAGCATGTGCTTAACCTTTTCCCTCCCCACTGCTTCTTTGTTGCAAAAGCCACACAAGAGGACTTTTTTTAAACCCTGCAGGGGGACAGCGGGGAAAGAACTGATTAGGAGCAGAGAAACAGCAGGTAGAAATAATGTCAGTTGCACCACTGATATGCAAGACCCTTGATGCTGCAGCAGGAAGAGGTTTCTTTATCTGAAAAGAAGGGCTGTTTGATCATCCCCAAGATAGAGATGTCCAGTTATTTTATGACTGATCATTATACCTGTGACTAGAAGGAAGGTCATGCATAGATCTGAACAATTTTGAGAATTGTGTATGGTGTGGAGTGGGACTAAGAAACTAATTGTTTCGAAATGTCAGAATTAGTGCTGGGGAGAAGAAGCAGAGAAGGTCTCTCAAAAATCTAATAATAGTATTGACATTTTGTAGACACGCTCACATTTTGAAATATTATTTCCACTTTAATGTACAATACTATTCTGAGGAATAATCAGGCCTCAGATTGAAATGGTCTGTCAGATTTGGTTACTTATAGTATAAGAAACACTGGAAGCAAACAGAGCCAAATCATGAAGGATTGTTACTCTGACCAGATGAACATTTGCTTCATTGGATTTTATGAAAAAACAAAAATCTTCATAATCTGAAACTAAAAATCTAAAACTAAATTGTTTGTAAATTAAGACTTTTTGATTATGCCAGAAACATTTGCAAAGAGCACACCTTTAGGGCTCAGTTTCATATCCTGTTTCCCATGACACCAAAATGTTTTACAAACTGTTTTGAGGCACACATCTTCATGATATCATCTCCATTTCATCCCCAGCCCACTGCTGAGGAAGCCTAGCACCCTCTTTAGATGTTTGAATTTGAAAAATAATTGCTTTCTTTCTTCTCCTGACACAAAATTTCCCATGCAGACAATCTCAGATGCCTTGGGAATAAGTCTATGCTGACACAATCAGGGACAATGATCTCCTTAGCTCCAGCTGGCCTGGCAAATCTGCTGTGGAAATTCCCCCCTCCATCTGGTTACTGGGCATTGCATCTACATAGCCATTTTAGTTTTGGCTGCAACCGAGACCAGACACCTGGTTTTTTGCTCCTTACATTGGAATATCAAATTTCCAGGAGATAATCCATATCAGGCAGGAATCTTGCTATTTGATGCTTATATACAGTGTGTGTATGTGTACTGGGTAATTTGTAAAGCGAGAGAAATATGTCTGTCTCCCTCTCCCCCCCCCCCACTTCACACACACAGAACAGGGATAGGAGAGAAAAGACCAGAAATGATTTTGGGGTGAAGGGGTACAATAGCATCAAAATTGTTCTAGTTCAGGTTTCTCTGCTTTGAATTTCATCTCCTGTGGTCCTTCATGCAGACCTTTTGATGTGGAGGTATCAGGTCTTTGATAGCTTCCTGAACAGAAAATGACTTTTCCTAAGCATGAAAGCAGTGAAGTTCTCTCTATTAAGATAACAGCAGTAGGGATATCAGAATTCCAGCAAGAGAACTAATGTCAAGTTAGAAGCAATGTGTTTAGTTCTACATTATGGTGGACCCTTTCTGAGTCTTTTCCTCAAAGCTTTACAATGTGCCAGAGAGCAGACTGAGTGTCTCGGGAAGGGGAAGTCTGCAGCTGTGACTTTACCTGTCTAACAGTTGCTTGAACCTTTACCAGTCTGAGAATCAGCTCTTATAGGATGGTTGTTTTGATACAGGCATATATTTAGAGGTCATCTGGAATGCCAGCATCTAGGAAATCATTTCATAGGACTACTGGTTTCCTGGGAGACTGATAGCCCTGTCAAAAGAAGCATGCATCATCATCATCATCATCATCATCACCATCATCATCCTTTAATCCCACACCTCACCTATCCCATCTTCAAGACAGTGATTGATTGGTGTTTTTTTGCCAGTAAGTGAGACTGGTCAGCTAGCTGCTGATACCTGCTGAGACATGTAAGTCTCCAATTCTGGGAAAAATGAGCAAAGCTGATCAGGAAAATTACACTAGGAAATAAGTATTTATTTAATTAATTCAAAGAATTTATATGGCTGCCCAACTCTGGATGTTGAACAATTAATCAAAAACAAAACAAAATCAACCATTTCAGACAAAACACAAAACATTAACAGGCAATTAGAAAATTACATTCCTATCCCTCTCCAGGTGGGAAGCTCCATCCATCCTGGCCCCAAAACCTGAAGTAAAAGGGAAATGGCCTGGACTATTTAAATCTGAGACATGAATAATCTGGATGTGTGTAAATTTCTAACAAATAATTGCATGGATAAGCCTTTAATTGCAGTCAGTGAAACTATCCCTTCTTTACTTGTCTCACTGCTTACTACATTTCATATTCTAAACTGTGCAAAATGCAACACCTTTGGAAAGCAGTGTGCAAGGGGGGAAGAAGGCAAAGACAAAGGTATTTGTTCACTTATCAGGAGATTTCCTAGTGCCTCCAAGAGAAATGTGAACTTTGATGTTTTTCTGAATAAATATCTTAGGAGTTATTTGTATACAAATAGCTGCAGTGTTTAACTTTTGATTACAGATCTTTACACATTGTCCATTATTACTGAATGCCAGAGTAAAAGCATGCAGTGTCTCTCCAAAAAGAAAATAGGTTCAACTAATGACAGATATTAAAACTTAATATGCTGGCCTGGAAGATGGAGCAAGGATGGAACCCAACTGCAGGTAAACAACTTCTGGAGATGATATATACTGTAGATAAATAGATAGAGATAGAGATAGAGATAGAGATAGAGATGGAAGTGGTGTACTTCTTATCTTCCAAAATAAAATCATTTGAGCATCAATGAATTAGGGAACACAAAGATGGACTATTTATTTATGCTATTGAACAAATAATACTTTTAAATAGTACTTAAATAAACAGTACTTTTCTGCCAAGGCGGGGCGGGGGGTAGGAAATGTCCTAACGGATCTAGTATGCAGTCTAGCTGGAAGACAATGACTTTGTAGGTGCAAACTGAATGATAGAGTTCATAGTAGCGTCCAGTAATGACACTTCACACCAATGAAATGATTGATTATCCTAAGCTTTAGAAGTAGCCCTTTCAGAACTGAAGTTCCATAAGATGTCAGCACATTTTTAATCCAGGCACAGCTATGATAGTAAATTATACAGACCAAATTAATGTTGCTGCCATGACTTTCTGAATATCCTTTGCTCTGTCCAAAACAATATGGTACAGGAGTGGAAAGCACAAGAAAAATAACTTAAGTCCGATATCACCTGATGAAAGGCCTTGTGTGTTATGTGTTTGTGATGACCTTATCTGCAGGGATGAAAATATGAAACTGAATGCATTTTTTCTCTGGTGTAACCATCTAGGAATGTTTTATTCTTCAGTTCAGTTGCACATGCATGCACAGTGGTTACATTTCTTTGCATTTGATTATTATACACTTAAACATCTTCCTGATATTGAAATGCTGGGTATAGTGAATACAGGTAGAGGGCATCATAGTGACAAATCCACATCCTGACTTGCCCATGCTCATTAAAGAATCTGTAATATGACTACAATTCATACAAACTATTCCCATGTTCAAATTATACACACGCATAGTCACATACGTAGTCACAGAGGCTATAAAAGCAAAGGTGGACACCAGGCATAAGAGTGAACAGTTCATATATGCACTAGTTTATTGCACTTGTAGAATGGCAGAAATTAAATATGCTAGCTCACCTGAAGCACCAGTGTATGGTGGTTAAGGTGTTGGACCTCACTGGAAAGACCCAGATAAAACTTCATCCTCAAACATGGAAGTTTACTGGGTGACTTTGGGACAGTCATTGTTTTACAGGGGGAAATATGAAGGGAATTAGGAGGAATTTCTATGCATGCTGTCTTGAGCTCCTGGAGGAAAATGGGACATAAACTTAACAAATGTAAACAACAAAACAAAAAATATTAAATCAATCACCCCCCTCACTTTGGTACAGAAACCCCTGCACAAATAAGCAGAGTTTTCCTCTTAGGAAAAAGAATCCAAAGATTGCACTCCATCAAAGACTCAAAGCAAAGAACCCTTTGAAGATTTGTATAGTCCTAGTAATGAGTGCCTAGAGTATGTGAAAAAAAAGATGTGGTCCATCTCCATTGAAATGTATGAAGTTCATACACGGGCTTATGAAGGCCCATCAATCATGTTAGATCTCAATGGCCCATTCACACATGTAAGCCATTGCTTAATTGTTCAGAGTGCTGGAAAGTGTTTGGCCCAAGAGATCAGAAAAAACACACACCAGGCATTTCTATAAAAATAAATGTATTTACAGAAAGCATAAAACATAAACAGTTTCATATCCAGATCCCTGGATAGGCACAAAAGCTTTACAAGCTCATATTTTACAAGCTCATACACATGCATATGTGCTCTGAGTAGGACTGGAAAGGAAGGCAGCAAAAAGGAAACTAAACAAGTCCAGGCAAGTTCCCTTCCAGGCAATCAGCACCTTTATCTTATATGGTCATCTTTTTCACACCCAAAACTGAGGATACTTAAGTTTGACCTGTTCACCCTGCCAAAGTGATTTGTTACCATAGTAACTTAGTGGCTTGCTCCTTGCAAACAACCAAATACCAACATTAATAACATTGTTATATCTGTTAGGGATGCTTTCATTTGGATCTCTGTATTAAGTGGAGAGTTAGACCTGATGGCCAAATGACCTTTTTCCAACTCTAAGAATATATTTCATGTTTTGATAAACTGTCTACACTATGTGGTCACTACGAGTCAACAACCATAGCTGCTGCTGCTGCTGCTGCTGCTGCTGCTGCTGCTCCTCCTCCTCCTCCTCCTCCTCCTCCTCATCATCATCATCATCTTTGATGAAATAATGATTAAGTTTTATTATTTAATGAGGCCTTGATGCTTTTGAACACAGAATGTGTTTCTACAGAACAGTATTATGATGCAAATGATATGACGCTTTTTTTTCTGCAGTATTTCATTTGTGTTTTAAACATACAAATGGTTAATCTTTCTTAGTCAGCATCATGAGCAAATACATTATATACCAACAGAGAACTGAAATATGTATCAAATTGAATGCTAGTAAAATTTACATGAATTTTACAGGCATTTAATTTTTCTTTCTACATCACCAACTAAAAGTAATTGCCTATTGTAAAATGATAGACTATTTTATTGTTTCAGTCTGTCTTTCCACTCCTACCCCCAGCCCCACTTTACATATATTTCATTGGAACCTGACTACACTTTTAGTTGGCTGTTTTGGTCTAACAATTAACCATAAGTTGGGTTTGGGTAAAACATTTTTAGCCTGGTTAGCTATGAAAATATATCAGTAGTAAATGACAATGTTAAATACAATTTTTCTGCCATGGAAGTAGGTACAGTGGGGGCTAGATTTAACTGTAAGAGAATATGCAATAGCAAACATTCTCAGATGGCATTGTATTTGCCTTAATTTTTATGAACAAAACTCATTAACACATTTAAAAATCGAATTATGTCAGTAAATTCCATTACATCATATATGAATAGTAGTGACATTTGTTTCCTATAATAAGATGTTAAAGTCTGATGAAAGTTATTACTTTTGGAGTTCAGTGAGATGATTCACGATGGATATATTTTTATCACAATACGCAACTTATTTCTTTGTATGTTACATCTCATTATCAACCCTGTCCTTTGTAAAGTCAATGGTCTATAGGGTAGCTTGGGAAAAAGGTTGGAATTCCCCAAATACCTTGTCCTCTCTCAGGTGAGGATGCTTAAAAATAGCCTTCCCTGACTTAAAACATTCCAGATATGCTGGAGTCAATGTTTGTGACGGTGGTGGATTATAGAGTTTAATGCATCTAGAGAATCCCATTATTGGTGTAGGCTTGGTTAGCTTAAATGCTGACTTTTCCTTTTTCCATGGGCAAGAAGTGACTGCAGTATAACAGTTCAAGATTGGTTTGTCAGCCAACAATGACCTGCAGAATGCTTGTCTTTGTCTCTCTCCCTCATCTCTGAAGTCATCTCAATTACCACACTGTGATTTCTATTGCCCCAATCTCAGCTTGCTGAGGCAAAATCCAGGAAACATTTCCATAAACTGTCAATCTCAACTAATGGCTTTATCTTCCATTCACATGTGTAGGCCAGTACTACCTGCTGAAAACGTAGTTGCCATTTATTAGAATAATATATTTTCAAGACTTCACAGGTTAACATGTTCCTAATACAGAGAGGTTCTTGGAATAGATTCGAAGCTATTCATGTTTGGGTGTGGGATTGGATGTGATATTGGAAGCAGTTTGTCACTGAGAAGAAGCAATTTGCCTACTTTTAGGAGCAGATACTGCAGATTTCCAGAAATCTCATTCTATTCTTTCTTCAACCAATTCACAGCAGATGTTTCTCTCTGAAGAGCCACCTGTTTTCCAGGTGGCTTTCCATATCTGTTTAGTCACAATTCCCATCATGCCTAATCATTTGCCCATACTATCAGAAACTGGTGGGAATTGGAGCTTGACAACTTTTAGAGAGTGATAAATCTCTACATTATTACAGAGCACATCCTGAAGTAATTCAGGAAAGAATCCCTGTAACTGAGGCTAATAGAACTTAATTTTCACCCAAGTTTTATTCTTTAAGAAAGCTTCCAGAATCTAGGACATTATCTTAATCTCAGCTTCCCAATTTAACAACAAATGAGTCATTCTTACATTAGATAAAGTTATATCAAAGTATGTAGGGATTTAGTAATAGCACCAAGGAAAGTTCAATTAAAATGTTACCCCACTGGAGACTGTAAAATCTATATCATATAAGTAACAGCTGTTTTTGCCAAAAAAAAAAAAGTATATGCAATACATAGTACATGTAGATTATTAAATGAAACATGAATGAATAGCTTCCCATAAGAGGCCTTCTGCACTTAATTAACTAATCAATTTTCAAGGGCATGAATAAATGTTAATAGCACAAGTTTAATGCCTGTGCATAATAAATAAACTTAAATATCACTGGCATATATTTTGAAACATCAAAGGGAACAGAAGAAAAAGAGAATCGTAAACGTGAACAGTTTGAAAGAAAATGAAGTTTAGGTGACCTAATTAAAGGTTTTTTTTTTTTTCTTCAGCAACAGAAAGACATCAAAGTACTGCCTCTGAAGTTTGAAGGTTCCCCCACCCCCACACCCTTTCAAATAAAAAGATTGCATTAAATGAGTCAGGGAACAGCAGCCATAAAAACCCTGGGATTTTCAGTGTTTCTGTAGCAACGTGAACAAAATGATTACTAGTTTATCATTTTATATAAGAAAATGTATTCTTCATTTCCTCCTCAGCATTCCTTCATTCATTTGAGAACAAATATATAAATAAACAAATAAATAAATGAAACCATTTGTGCAAATATAACTTGTAGGGGGTACAACTGACAGGCCAAATATTACATACTGGACTGAACAATATCATCATTTGTTTTATATTATTCTTACCTGAATGGATTTAAGATGAAAAAGAAACTTTGAGAAGTTGCCAGAACAACTGCAATTCAGAACTACCTAATTGCTCCCATCTTCAAAGCCATGAGTCTGTTTTTCATTCATTTCAGAAGTGGCCATTTTGAAAAGCAGAAAAGATGCACACTGCTGTCTTTCTTATAAAGGAGATTAATATGTAATGTATTCATTATAAAATTGAATTAAGTGCCTTGAAGAAATCACAAAGGAATCTGGGAGATGACAAGCAATTTGTATGAAGCAAGACCTTACAACAAGAGTGATTTTTAATAGGGGTTGGCAACAATCCCTAACAATATTGTTTTTATCATTTTTTTCTCTCTTGCCACCCAGATGTTCTGATGCACTCCCAAGTTTATGAATTTAGTAAAAGAAAGTGTTTGAATATTTTATAGCATATAAAATATGTAAGAGGAGCAAGCACCACAATATGCAAATGTAGGGTTTCAGTCCAGATGGGTCAGTAGTAGGACCAGCTCCAGCAACAAGACCTGGCTAGCATTTGGCTTTTCCTTTTAAAAATCTGATTTACTTTTTGGATTATGAGGTGGCTTGGGATCTGTTATATTTAATTTATTTTACTAAAAAATGCCCTGTGTAATTCCCAAAACTGCAAGATCTCATACTACGAAATTCTGCAGCAGCAGGAGGCTTTGACTGAAGAAGCTTGCACCATTTTAAGAATACAGAACATTTTTAAAATGCAAGAAAATAATTATAAATGTTTGGGGTCCATTCCATATATCTAAATCCAAATGGAGCAATTAAAAAATTGTCAATTTTTTTCCCCTTAAAATTCCAGAGGTGGAAAAATATCAGACTAAAAATGTACATATGAAAGGGGGCTTTTAAATGCAATGATCTTAATTCTGGGCTGACTGATAGAAGTAATGGGACAGTTTATGGAAAGCTGTAAGTTATGTGCTTGGATGAGTGATGTAAAAAGAAGAAGATTGTCTGAATAAGAAACACATGTATGGAGTCAAAAGAATAGATTTTATATTTTGAATGTCTAGTCCATTTCTGCCTTGTATTCAAGTTATATATTAATTTGGTTGTCATTTGCCCCCTTCAGGTCATCTAGCAAATGGCTGCTTTATATTGGTCATGCCTGTTCCCCACCCCATCCACCCAGCAGCCATTTTGTGTAACGCCTTGGTCCATTTTCAAAACTCTAAATTAGTCTCAAAAGAAAGAGTCCCTTTTCTTAATCTTCATTCTTTGTTATGCATTTTATGCATACTTTCTCTGATACTTGCGCTCTAAATGTGTTTTTGAATTGTAAATGGCATCACAAAAGTACGAATTTCATTATGTATTTCAGCATACATATGTCAAGATTTCCTGTACATTTTACAGCTCTAAATTTAATATGGTCATCTTACAGACCTAGTTTCTCACTCATCCCTAAGTATAAATTATGAGACAGTAGCATACCACTATAACCAAAGTTGATCCTCAGAGAAAACCAGTCTGCAGCTGGAATGACAAGGTGTACTGTGAAAATTCTAGACCAAACTCAGATTGAAAGGATAGAATGATAAAGGATTAATCAGGAACTGAGATCTGAAAAAGAGATAGCTCCATGGGATCATACTTTTCATATCTTTTCATATACTTTAATAGTAATTTATTCTAATAAGGGACATTTCCAAGAGCAATGAATACCCCATATTTGTCATGAATACTGAATGACAATATTCAGAATATTCATATACAATGAACACTGTATATGTTACTTATAATCCATGAGCAATATAGGGCTTTACATCACAAATCCCCTTGGGGAATATAGAGCCAGTGAGATGTAGTAGTTAAGTTATTGGACTATAACTGGGAAGACCCAAGTCTGATTCTATCCTTAGCCACAGCAATTCACTAGGTGACCTAGGACAAGTCATTCTGTCTTAACCGCATCTCCATCAGCCCCACCAAGTAGACAAGACTAGAAAATCAACTCCACAAGAAGACTAGAACTAAACTTTATTGAGATAGACTATAGTAACAGCCTGATTTTGCTTTATGTCCCTATATCCCCTATATTGTGTTTTACCTCCCCTATACCTGGGAGAATCAGGGAGGATCCTGCCCGAGTTGTTTCAAATTCTATCTTGCTTTTCAGGACTAAAAGAATGTTTCAACCCTCTTTGCTTATGTCCTGCATATTTCTCTCAAGGTCATCTCCCTTATTCTCTAGAGACTATCCCACAAGTTGCTGTTGGGATAAAATTAAGGACATGTGAACTGACTTGAGCTCCTGGAGAAATGTGGGTATAAATATTAATATATTTGATATTATATTTTTTTCTGTTTCCCTTTCCTGTAGGGTCCTCCTTTACTGTCTCTCTCAAAAGCCAGAAGAGGCTTCTATAGAGGTCTTGACCCTTTGCCAATGCCAAGGGATGCTGCAAAGGAGGCAGTGGAGAAGGAGCTGCAAGGCAACATGAAGAGTCTCATCAAGCCAGATTGCCTCATTCCTTTCCTTGCCTTAGCAAGGCAAATTGTGTTGCCTTCCTGGTGCAAAGCCCCTCACTGAGGCAAACCAAAGCTTCATTCAAGACTAATAAATAGTGGTGCAAAAGGATCTTCAGTGCTTCTAGGGAGTTAATGAGAAAGAGCTTTGATTTCACTATATAGCCAGCAAGATGTTTTATTTCCAGCCGCAGTATGAATATTCTAAATGGAAAGAAATGTATAAGCATAAAGAGGGCAATTTACACTGAAGATGTTAATTAGCTTTCTTACACATGCAAGCATCTATTTTAGTTTGCATTCTGCAAACATGCACAGGGATACATTTATATTTAGGACATGAGTTATTTTTTTTTTCCTGTTAGCATGAAATGGTACCTAGATAATTCCCTGAATGTGAGAAAGCAAATATACTTCCCAGAAGATAGAAGTGGATGGGACAAGTTTCTTTTTGAAGTTTAAAATGTCTAAGGGTGAGAGACAGCAGTAGGATTCATATTCTTAGTGAATGTTTTTAGCTGTCTTCCTTCTATATAGTTCTTCATTCCTTGTGTCATTTGAATTGTCTCCCTTAGACAGACACACTGCTTTTAAGATCACTGCAAGATAAAGGGCTTCTACTTTTGCTCCTGTTTCCATCCATTTCAGCTATCTTTATATCAGCCCCTTTATTTCCATTTATGTTCTATAAAATGAACTCTGCAAAGCCCCTATCCTCCCCTACCTCCTCCTCCTCCTCCTCCTCTTCTTGCAGGCAATCCTTCTGACAAATTGTTTAGACATGTGAAAATATTTCAAAGCCATTAATGTTGCCACAATGTGGTTCTGTGTTGAATATAGTCTGTAAACCCTGGGATCTAAAAATTGAAGCCATAAGTATATACATTTAAATGTCAGGAGTAATCTATATATGCACACAATTCCCAGGACTATATCCCTTCATTTCTTTTTGCAAAAAGATGTACATATTGCCCTCAGCATAGGTTGATGGAAAAAGGATCTAGGTACAGCACACAATTTGGATCCTGTTGCAAGTTTTGCTCCCAGCAGGCGGCTGGATGCTAAGTTTATATACTTGGAAAAGAAGCTCAAGGTTTTCAATAGATTGTTCTTCTAAATATGTGTGTTCATTAAAATGCCAAACTGATATTTGGAAATGGCTCCTGATACCAAGAATCGAAGGGAAAGCTATTCAATGGATGAAATTCTACATACAATTACTTGGAAGTAATTTCAGTTGCAGTCAATGGGGCCGTGCTCTGACTGAATGAAGATAAAATTGGGCTGTTAGAATATGGGTTCCAAAGATTGATGCATTTGGTTCCACTTGTAGTGACTCTGTTCTTTCTAAGCCTGCAAACTTCATTCCACCATTTCCATTAAACAGCATCCCATTTAATATTTGAATAGAAACAAAAATGTCATTGTCACATGCTGCAGAAGCCGACGTGTCTGAGTTAGTTTCTGGGAATTTTAGATGATTGGAACTGCTATTAAAGTGCCATCAAAGCATTTTCAATTCTGTAAAATTAATCATGAAATCTGTTTCTGCCAGCTCACTTATCATATCCGAAATATTAATTTTGAGCAAAATTAAATCGGACACCCACCGACAGCAACATTTTGCCCTTCAGAACTCCCCTTCATATTGATTTATTAACAGCTGCCAGAAGAGTGCACCCTAGCAATTTATTACTACTTTCTCATTTTTTTTTTGAGTGTACAAATAGTCCTCCAAAGTAAGAGGTCCTATCTGACATCATAGTGACAAGAAGGCATTCTTCAATTTGCATATTTCTCTTTTGATTTATTGAAAGGTAGAAAAATGGATTTCATTTGACCATCAACAGGAATGGAGCAATTCATTCTTTTTAAAGAAAAAAGTTTTCAGGCTTCTAGAAATGTTCTGTCACATTTTTCTGAAATAAGTCTGGCTCACTTCACATATTCACAGGAGGTTGGCAAATTATTTAGTTTGTTTGAAATGTCCTTAATTCTGCTAATAAAGTTTCTGAACAGAAAGAAACCCAGCTATACATTTATTTTACACAGATATGAACAGAAATACACATATACATATGAGCAAACATATATATGCACATGCACATGCTCATATACACATACACATACACACAGCTTTCCAGAAAAGCCCCAGTTAGCACATTGAGTTGTCACAGGGTGTCCAGTGATATACCAGTTGTGTAAAGCTGTTGGTCTAAGGAATCAAACAGTAGTACTGGAAAAAATATTTCTGACTGTTCTCTTTCAAATCTAAATTACATTTTCCTTTCTGTTGATGATCTGTGAACAATTTTAGAAATTGGATCAAACATGGAAGCCTTTGATATCTTAATAACAGTATTAGTTAAGTTAACTACTATTTAAATCTTACCAACAAACTGTCTGGTTTGTGCTGAGAGGGTACCAGGTTAGTGTTCTTGTACAAATGTGGTCTGCAAAGAACAGTTCAGAAGCTACAACAACTTCACAATAGGTTCAGGGTGTCCTTAGGAGAACTTCTCACGAAATGAGAAGCAGTCAGAGTTATGCTCAGCAATCAATTCCTATTCACGTGGGTTAGCATAATTATGTGCCAAAATTGGCCCTCCAATTTTCTGAATATTTCTTTGCCCTTTGTTTTTCTACTTCTATTTTTTTCTTTCTTGGGATACTTTTGAGTTTCTTTCAAATTTGGTTGGAAGTTTTGTCTATCCATGTGCTAGCATATGTAAACAAAGTGTCTTGATACAATGAGGTTCTCTCCCTTACTGCATATGGAAGACATCTACATATCTTCACCGGTATCCATACAAGTCCCTTCTCACATTTCTTGTGCACATACAGAGCAGGAAGCAAGACCTGCCTAGTCATTTGCAGAATTAGTAAACTTAATCTTCACAGTCCTGCGCAGTGGGCTTTTTGTGCATGTTTTGAATCCATTAATTCTCTCCCCATCTCAAGGAGATGGCATTCTTTGTCTGCATTATATGAGAAAAAAAAAAATCAATTTGTTTCAAGACGTATCATTGAGAATTCTGTTCAACATCTTATTCACTTGAAGTTTTTTTAAACAGAACACATGACAATTTTTTATTCAAATGTGTATTTAAATATTAATTTTTGAATATATTTCCTGAAACTCTGGTGCAAAGTATCAAAGACATTTTATCTTAAAACAGACATTTTAAAATGTGCATTGATATAGTTTTGAGCCTCAAATTGCGACACCCCATTTGGAAAAGAGCACTATCTAATGGAGAGCTACGTTCCAGTCGCAACTGTGTGAGACTGTAAATCAGAATTATTTCATGTCATTAGTCTCAAAAATCAAACTCCTTAAGGATCCCTCAGCCCATGAAAAACTCCTCTCCCTTTCTAGACTGATACAATGGGCTACACCAACATTCTTTAGTCCTGATCCTTATGAATCAGGACAAATAGCTACCCTCATTCAGTTAATTGCCAGTAAGATTCCAGTTCCAGAATGTTTAGGTTAATATAGAATGATTTTTTTAAACACACACTGTGTAGCTATTTTCACTTCAAGGTAAGAAGAAGAGGAAGAAGAAGAAGAAGAAGAAGAAGAAGAGGAAGAGGAAGAGGAAGAAGAAGAGGAAGAAGAAGAAGAAGAAGAAGAAGAGGAAGAGGAAGAGGAAGAAGAAGAAGAAGAAGAAGAGGAAGAAGAGGAAGAAGAAGAAGAAGAAGAAGAGGAAGAGGAAGAAGAAGAAGAAGAAGAAGAAGAAGAGGAAGAGGAAGAGGAAGAGGAAGAAGAAGAAGAAGAAGAAGAAGAAGAAGAAGAGGAAGAGGAAGAAGAAGAAGAAGAAGAAGAAGAAGAAGAGGAAGAAGAAGAAGAAGAAGAAGAAGAGGAAGAGGAAGAAGAAGAAGAAGAAGAGGAAGAGGAAGAGGAAGAGGAAGAAGAAGAAGAAGAAGAGGAAGAAGAAGAGGAAGAAGAGGAAGAGGAAGAGGAAGAGGAAGAAGAAGAAGAAGAAGAAGAGGAAGAGGAAGAGGAAGAGGAAGAAGAAGAAGAAGAAGAAGAAGAAGAAGAAGAAGAAGAAGATGATTTGTGGAGGAATTGGTTAGAAAGAATTAACAAAGTGCAGACCAATTATTCCACTCATTGGTTCTGTTCATATTTAACAAGGTCAGATAAACATCTAACAGATGCATTTACTAAGCTTGGTTAGCATTAACCTTGGTTAGGTTGTTGTGACTACTTTTTTTTCATGGTGCAGCATATTAAGGGAACATAGTGCATTTAGTGAATTTATGGTTCGCTGTATTGTGTAAATATGGAAAATTAGTTAATTCCTTAACCAGGTTTAAAGTGTTTATAAACGCAGCCACTGTGTGGATCTTTCTCATTTTCCCCAGTAGTCATATCCATTTCTGTACAGAATAGTAATGTTATTCAAGATTCCAAGCATACAATATATAATATTGAATTGCAACTGAATATGCTGAGTTGATTGGCTCAAAGCATTTAAACAAAGAATTTTTACTGGTGTAGAATAAGAGCGAGGAAGCACTTTGACAGGGTTAGGGTCAATTTAGGAAAGAACCCATAGGATGAATATGAATTCTCATGTTTTTGCATTATATTTGTTTACTGAGCGGATTCTTAGCATAGTTAGGTTCAGTCTATTTACACATATACTCATACTGAAGAGTGATGGACATAACCTCTCGCCCTGTCTTCTCTTGCCCACTTCCACACACACACGCTCACATCCACATGACTTTAGTTATTTTCTCCGTATGTTTTTTTCAAACTAACAGAGATTTCATTTTGCTTTGGGACTCTTATCCAACGTGCAGGCCTGGTGTCATATGCAAATTGGGGACTTCCAATTGTGAAATTAGTATGAAATATCCTCTCCCCTTCTAAATAAGTTATAAAGGAAACTTTACATAGGAAATATGACAAAATACAAACATCCCTTATGAAGAACCTTTAACTAAGTACTTCTCTACCCAGTAGAGTATTTATTGTACTTTAAGAGAGAACAGCTAAGAAAGATAGCTCTTGGGCTTCTTCCACCGGTCTCTGAAAATATTTCATTACTCTACTCTTCTTAAAATCATGGAATCAATATTAAAGGAAAAGAAATCTGGGTGTTTAATATAAAACCAAGAGGGAGATTCTCCAGTGTTGTCTGAATATAGCAATTATTGTGAACTTGTTTGAGATACAAAACCTCAGTCTGAAAAGCAGTACAGATAGTCCTCACTTAACTACCACAATTGGGACCGGAAGTTCAGTTGCTGAGTGAAGTAGTCATTAAGTGAATCCAATCCGATTTTACAACCCTTTTTGTGGCAGTTGTTAAGTGAATCACCACAGTGTTAAGCAAACCATGTGGTTGTTAAGTGAATCATGCATTTCCCCATTGATTTTGCTTTCCAGAAGCCAGATGGGAAGGTGAAAAATGGCAATCATGTGACCATGGGACACTGCAATGGTCATAAATGCAAACTGGTTGCCAAGCGCCCAAATTGTGACCACCTGACCATGGTGATGCTGTGACAGTCATAAGTGTGAGGACCGGTCATAAGTTGTTTTTTTCAGCACTGTCATAAGACTGAACTGTCACTAAATGAATGGTTGTTAAGTGAGAACTACCTGCATGCAGCAAATGATGCAGTTAATTCACTGTTTTACTATTAGAATTCCAACCATTTGAGGGAAACATGGACATCTATCGCCTTCTTTTAATATAATCCCTGCTCACTGTCTGCTACTCTTTATCTGAATCACAGTATGAGGATCCATGCTGCCCATTATCCACATCACAGGTCAGTGACCTGCTGGGAGAGGCTCCCAGGTACAAGATACTGGTCTAGTGGTCAAGGCAGCAGGCTAGAAACCAGAGGACTGTGAGTTCTAGTCCTGCCTTAGGTGTGAAAGCTAGCTGAGTGACCTTGGCCAGTCACTGTCTCTCAGCCCAACTCACCTCACAGGGTTGCTGTTGGGGGGAAAATAGGAAGAGAAAGGAAAATTAGGTATGTTCATCATCTTGAGTTATTTATGAAAATAGTAAAGGCCGGATAAAAATCATGAGATAGAGATGATAGAGGCAGAGACAGAGACAGATATATAAGCACAAGGTAATCAACCCTGAGCATTTTACTTATAGCAATGGTAAGAAAAACACTTTAGGTAGGCAGACAATTACAAAAAAGAAGGAAAGAAAAAACCTCAGTCCAAGCCAAATAAAACAGAGCACACCATTTCTGATTCCATCACAATCATGTTTCATAAGTAAAATGGTTTCAACATATTAATTTTTCAGAATACTCCTCTGCTACTTTTACTGAACCACCAAATGTTCCTGATCATTTCACACCCAGCATGTATTCCATAATGTGCAGATTCCCTGTTGTTCACAAATACATACATAGTTAGACCCAGCAATGGGTTATTTGACACTTTTAAGGGCAATTATGCTAGTAGCTGCAGAAGGGAAAGCACACGCGCACACACACACACACAACGTAATAGCAAATAGCAAGACATTGCGTGCTTGTGTGTAGAACTGGAAAAATGCTAGGTTAAAGAGCAGAATGGTCAAATGAGAGGGGAAAAAATGGGAATGCTGAAGACAAAGGGTTTATTCTCAGTGAAACACTAATACTGTGATTCTATGTTTGTCTGTTCAAATAAAAGCCCCATGGGCTCAGTTGGACTTATGCCCAAATAAGAATTCATAAATCTGAGCTTAAGTCTCCCAATTATTAAATGTTCCATCACTAATGTAATTAAATAAGATATTCTTCACATAGAAATGTCACCTTGAAGAGATCTGAGTCCAGCTTTGTTCTGACATGGTAGTAATTTAGTATTCTAAAATCTATATAGGATTTTAATTATTTGCGTGTGAAATAGAGAACAGTGATCCCGTGCCAAACCAAAACAATAAAACAGAATTTGATAATCCCATAAGAACTAACCAGATGACCAGAGAATCTCAGTCCCAGCTTTTTAAACAATTTGAGCATGATGATAATTATAATAGTAATAATTATGCATATGTATACAAATTATATAAATTTACAAACTTCTTAGAAAAGTGCTGTAATTTTAATTCCCTAAAATAATATCCACCCTTCCTTTTCCAAGATTTTCTCCAGCCTCAGATTTTTTTTTTCCTTTCCTAAAGACATCTCCTATTGATTTTACCAGAACTAACAACAAACTTCATGGAGTCACAAATTAAATTAACATGGAACAGTATATATGCTGAGAATGAGGCGGCTGAATAAGCAGTGTAGAAAGATCTTGGCTTTGGGAAGGGGTCTTATAGAAAATAAATATGTAACAATAATTTTGGGAGCTAAATCCTCATCTCCAGAAGACACCTGGTTTAGGGAAGCCTGTCCTATAAGGAACTACGTTTCTCCCAGACCCTACCCACTTTTAGGAATACAGCCCATCACATGTCATTAAAAGGCAAGTGGAATGGAAACAGAAAACAACAGCAGCAAAAACCACCCTGTGCATCACTGACTTCAAGAACATTCTCTGTATGCATAAGTGGTTTACTTTATTTTACCAGTAAAATAAAGGAGGGGGTGCAATTGCCTTTTTTGTAGAACTGTGGCAGCTGCTATTTGTCAAAATCATTGATCTGTGCCATCTCACATAGTTTGACCTTCAGCTGTAGTTTTGGAAATATCCTAGGAAAGGTTAGATTTAGCTGTAGACAAGGAAGCTCGTTCCTTTCGCCTCAGCTCTAATCCTGGAGGCTTGCATAGTTCAGTGCTGGCTGACAGCAGGCTGATAGTTAGCAAAACTGTTCCCTGAAGCCTGTCACTCAACACGTGGCCTGAACATTTCCCAGATGAGCCTTGCGTTCCAGACTGGAGGAAAAGAAAAATTATTTCAGCTGATTGACTCTCAGTTCCTCCAAATCACGCTTCCTGTATATCAGAAATGTCACAGCACATCTGATACTGCCGTCTCTCTACCTCATCTCCTGAAATATCAGACCAGCTTGCTTGTCCTATTTTCAGTGAAGGGACTGGGCAAATTGCACTGCAGTCCTAGGTATTCTGTGTTCATTAGGGCTTAGTCCCAGATTAAGAGTGTACAGGACTGCGCCTTAATGGAGGGAAAGTGAAGGAAGAATGGCCGTTTCATACAACATGGCTGGACGTAAGGTAGTATGAGCATGTCACTTCTGTTTAGCAAGCTGCGTGAAACTGTCATGTCTGCTACGCTGTAGAAGTAAATGAGATGCAAGGTATAAATGCTCTGTTCAATCCTTGAAGAACAAAAGCACCTTTGCGTTTGGAAAAATATGAAAGAAATCCCCCAACT
This sequence comes from Candoia aspera, assembly GCF_035149785.1. Lineage (NCBI taxonomy): Eukaryota > Metazoa > Chordata > Lepidosauria > Squamata > Candoiidae > Candoia > Candoia aspera. The sequence goes on from NC_086154.1 coordinate 94,795,175, forward strand.
GCGATTTCTTTTCCCCCTCCAGAATAGAAAGTGCCACATCTTACAGCTGCTTGTCAATGTCTACTGCCTGACTCTTCTAGTCACTGGCAACTGTCTCCCTCCTTGGAATGATGAAAAGAATCAATTGGAAGGCCAACTTAGAACGAAAAGACATTAACTACTGGCTGATCTGCATTGCAACGTCTCTAAGGAGAACTGTTTTTGTGGAACGAGGTTCCTTCAGCAGAATGGGATAGAGCAACAGTGACATCCAATGGTTGGCAAGCTCACCCATCCCTTCTTTCTCCTTTCTTCCTTCCAGATGTGGTTTTGGGTGGGAGAGGAGAGAAAACGTGTTCTTTCTGTTTAATAAGGCTGAATTGGATGCAAACTCTTCTGTGTACAAAACAGGCAGAGTGAATCCCTAGAAACATATTCCAATGTTTTTAGGTTTATCTTGAACCACAGGCTTAAGCAAAAAAAACCAAAAAACATTCTGAAAACTCATTCCAATACCTCCCTAACGAAGTAATTCCCCATGGGACCACACAAACGAGCAGGAATTATTTTCATATTTCATTTACACACCAGTAAGATATGCAATTGTTCTCACTGTAGAAGACATGGCATAGGGAGGCTGCTGGATTTTCTTTCAAGTAGCCAAAAGGAAAAGAGCAAAGACGAATGCATCTTTCTCTACCCGATCACTTCACTGGCTAAAGGGGAAGGGAAGGTTATGACAAGTGTTAAAATGCAGCTATTATTTGCTTTGCAGGGAAGCAAAATTTACATTCTGTAAATCAGAAGCAGCTCAAGCTTTAAGACTGAAGCGGGCTAGATAAATCTAAGCCGTTGATGGCAAGAAGCCCAAAATCTAAATGCCTATTAATAGTAAAGATGAGTTACAAGCTTCTAATAGTTTGATGGCAGTGAGTTTCATTATGCAACAATAAAGCCTATTTTATGAGTTTTTTAACTACAGTCACTTCTCCAACATGGGAAATGTGGTTATGTGTGTGTGTGTGTGTGTGTGTGTTTTCATGCAGTACAGAATCTCTGTGCTATTATGGATTTGTTCTGTTTCAATGCCAAAGTCTTTGCATTTGTTAAAATGTTAATTTATGCACAGTCATATTTCTTGCTGAGACATGTTTCTTTTTCTCTCCCTCCCCCCCCTTTTTTTTCTCCTTTGGCTAAATCTCATGGGACATAAATGATAGAGTCACAGTGAGAGCAATTTAAATGCAGGAACAGGCCAAAGGAATAGCACAAACAATGAAACGAAAGATAGGGATGGTTCAGTAGTAGCTAAAAGGAGGCAATATATGATGAGTGTGTCTGCGTATATGGGAGGAGATTAAAGCAAGATCTATACTCGATGCCCTTCGGGTTCATAGATCCCACTACAACGGTAGTTTTTCAAATGGCACAATGAATGCATACAGCATACTGGGGTGCTTGTAATACAAGGACAGTACTTTAATGGTGGGAACAATGCAGGAATTTGAGAAGCTGCATTTCTTTTATGATGTGTGTTTAGAGAAGAAAGACCACCAGCCATAATATATCACTGCAACTGCAGGGAAAGAATGAGCTCAGCTTGTCACCCAAGCTTGCTTGTTTAAATGACTGGTAAATGTCTAAATATCTGCACCATTTTGCGAAAGACAGGTTGCTGTGTCTGGATAATGCTCTCCCAGTAGAGTCCAATGTGTCCAGTTTTAGTTTGTGAGGCCATGTAGGAGTGCAATAGTGTAGATGTGTGTGAAAAATAGCCCTAACTCTAAATACCACCACACCATAAGAAAAGTTTTCCTACTGCAAATCCCTCCTTAACTAAGAAATAGAAAAATTGGGGAAGGGAGAGGATGTTGCAAAATAGATCTTTTAAACTGAAGCTATTCCCACCAAGATTTACAAAGCCAAAATTTGTCACACATTACTCAAAAATGCAAGGAAACAGCAATCACTGAAGAAGTTGTTATGAAAGTGTCCTGGGGGAAACAACACCATCAAACAAGTTGGGCAATATGTTGCATATCACCTGAGTGAGTGAGCCAGACATTATGATACTAGGTAGAAATGCTATACGCATTGGCCTTAAAATGAGAAATATTATGCATGACCAAGGTGGTTGTTTTTCAAAGATATGGGAGGATGGCATGAAATAAAAGTTCTGCAAAAAAAAAAGTTCTAATAATAAAATTAAAATGCTGAAATCAGGGTAATTCTAAGGCTGGCTGGAGAAACATACTACCCTGTATAACAGGGCTTACTTCTCACTTTTATGCCTAAGGCAGCACTTAGAGTTCTGGAGTTATCTGGGCTAGACCCATCCCTGATCTACCTCAAAGAGCAGGAGATGAACCAGTATAATATTTTAAATATGTCTCTCCCTAGAAATCAACCATCCCTCATGTTGACTGATGATGTAATCAAGGTTTTATTTGCATTATTACAGAAAAGATCACAATGCAAATTCCTCTGCCAGAGAGGTAAGCAAGGAAGTTTCTAAAAGCAGACGAAGAAAAAGAAATACAAGCTCCAAATGTCCACTGCAATTGTTGCAGCTTTTGTCCCATACTTTGTCATACCAGGATATTCCTAAGGATGTTGGAATTATGAGTGAAATGTTAAGGAAACCCCTAATTAAATCTACATTCTCTGATCCTAATTTTAGACACTGAGTGCCTCCATACAAGTTTCTATAAACAATAGCTAAGGGAGCCAAATCACGTTTGTTCCATCTGTAGTTCAAGCATATTTATCAACCAGCAACATGGGACAATCAGTGTCTAGTTCAATTTATTAAAATTGCCAATTTGCTCTTTGTTTCTGCATACAGTCTAAGGCCTTTCCCATACGCCCCTAACCAAGGTTACAAACATGCCCTGGCAACACCATTTTTTCTACTGTGTCCTCATTATGTTGCCTTCACTGCATCCCCTGCCCATGAATGAAGTTGTAGCCTTAAGTTATTCTTAGCTGAACTAAGGTTAAAGTCTTGTCTTCCACCTTATTCAACAGTGTCCAAAAGTAGCCTCAAAGTGTGTCAAATCTGTTTGACTTTGTGACCTGTTATCCTGGAGGGAAGTCTGATGACCTTGGTACTTGAAACAGGGGTAATAGAAACAGGATAGGACTGGCACTGGGGGACAACAAATGCCATGTTGGTTTTTTGTTTTTTTCTATTGACTCCACAATGGGTGGAGAGGATCAGTTCAGCAGTAGCAAAGGTCCTAAGCTAGATCACTAGCCTGAAGCTTTCTAGAATTCTTGATCCAGACAAATGAGTTCCTGTTAAGATTTCCTGCCACTTAAGTATCTGCACATTTTCTGATGTAATTGTTTTTCCTTTCAATGGAGGTAAAAGTTGTAGAACATCACAATCTCTGTGGGCTGTATATATGTTTCTAATTAGCTAGTTCCAGTGGCTCGCTAGAGGGTATTTGGAAATATATGCACTCTAATTGTCTCTGCTGGGTGTCGAGGGTGTTTCCATAGATGACTTAACCTCACTATTGGAGTTTTGAGCTTGGGGGTATGTCTCAGTGCTCTTTTCCTTCATTCTAAATTTTCTATCTCAGATGCCACAGAAGGGTGACATGAGAGCAATATGCTTAAAAATAGAATAAACATTAAATGAGCCAATTGCCCAGGGATAATATGAACCAATAAAGTTACACAGTTGAAGTGAAAATACAATAGGAATGCATTGGTGAATGGAAGCATTAAAAAAGCTCTGTTATCTCTCTCAATGAGTATCTTCTAGGTTTAGCTAACAGTTGGAGCTTTTAAAAGGGAGGTTTTAATCTTTACAATAGTAAGCACTGTCGAGTTTCACGTTTCTCAGTATTAGTTGTCCAGGAGGCAATGTTTGTGGCTGCTGAGGATCTTAACCCAATAAATGTGAAGATCAGATTTCTGGAGCAAGCTGAATATAAGAATAGATATACAGTTTTACCAATAGGCAAGAAGAAAAAAGACTAATTTCTCCCAGTTGCTCCTGAAAAAGTCTGAGTCATTTCAATCTGACTTTTGATCTAGATATGCTTGTTTACACTGAGAACAAACAGCAGAAGTGCAATCTCTCAGTGGTATTCTGTACCACTGATCATGATACGCAAGACTACCTATCTTGGTTGTGAAATCAGTAATTAAAGGTGAGTAATTGGTTCCCTCTGGCATACTGAAATGCTGCTGGGAAATTGCTGTCCAATTCTCTGGCATTTATGCTGGGCGCATCTTGTTTTATTTGTTGTTTAATATCTATATGGAACTTCTCAACAAAGTTGTCCAGTGAAATAGCATCAACACACTGATCACATCTGTTTCTATTTCTTCTTGTAATATCCACACCAGGCTGTTACTAGAATGAAGGACTTTAAAAGATAGTTATCACTTCTGCCAGGAGAAATAGGGGTATGGCCACCTTATATGAAAAAAAAGAGTATTACCTTCATGGCTGCTAGCCAAATATTTGCATCCCAGGTAAACTAGGGATATTTTCAAGGGATGGACAAGCCCAGAATGTACACCTGTTTTACAGATAAAATGAGGACATTGCTGGCAAGGTATGTTTTCCATAGAACTGGAATTATTATTATTTCAGCTCCTTTTTACATTGTCCTACAAACCAATTTCCTCAATTTGTGCATTGATTTATTTGTTTGTTTGCTCATTAAATTTGTGTCCCAGCTTCCTTCCATATGATGCTCAGGAAAGCTATTACAACAGCTTAACCCTAGGCCTAGTGCCAGGGTTGTTTTCTTTTCCCTACTGAATAAAAAATGAGGCCCGACAACATAAGGATACTTGTTGGTGATACTGTCTTTATTCAGAAAGCATGTGGGCAGAATAAAAAAATTGCCCCCTTTTGTAGCTTTTGGATAGAGAAATTAAGAACCAATATACACTCCCTATAAAACCAATTCCCCTTCCCCACAAAGTGGGCTGATACTATCTGTTTCATTTGGGATTTAAAGCTTAAGCAAAGTCTATGCCCTCCTCCTTAAAACACACACATACATACACACGCACATACACAGAAAGAGTTCTTTGGATGGGCCAAATACCCATGTCACTGACCTAATTGTTTGGCTGACAGAGGCCAAAATAATTTTTAAAATGCACCTCCTAGCTACATGGAAGCTATGTATTCCAGAAATAGCAGAACTACAGCTCTGTTAGATGGCATGATAAATCTCAATAACATTATTTCACTGATTGGTTGTATTTTAATTCTATCTTAGTATACTTTACATCCATAGATTTTTCCTATATTTCTAATAATAGTTGGCTTTCTGGGCATTGTGATACAGTACACATGCAAGAGAATTGCTAAGGTCTGGTTTACTTATCCATTTTTTTTCTTTCATTTTTGTTTGCATTCTAGCCAAGTTTCTGGAGCGAAACCTGAATCAGTTCCTACAGTGTTGTTGTTGTTGTTACTGCTGCTGTTGTTTTCAAGATTATACTATGCTTTCAATTCACATGGCATACATTTGCCTCAAACCATGAGTTAATATTCAGAAAGAGGAGGTGGGAGCATAATATGCAGCAGATGATAATTAAGTAAAATGTCTGGTCATTCTGATTTAATTGATGGCCATGGTTGCAATATTGTTGCCTGATTTATAAGTACATGGAAAAGCTTGCCAACTTTTCCTAAGGTCGTTAAGAGACATGAAATTGAGGAGGAGGGGAGAGAACATTCTATCCATCCTATCATAGTGAGAACTGCAAACTCTACCCAAAATATTTCTAATAAAATATTCACACCCCCTATTAGAAGGCCAGTAAAATTCATATCCAGTCAGGGAGATTATAGTGGCTGCAGTAATAAAACCAAAGCAGAGCAAACTAAATGATATGAAGAAGTGATGTCATAACTGATTTTTTTTAAATAAAAAGTAGTTTCAAACATCAATTATAATAAAAATGATTTATAGCTGAATGCTCAAGTTAAAGCTAAGCAGCTGTTACAATGCCCTGGGGCACAGCCAGGAGCCAGAGTCAGCTGATGAGCAGTCGTCTTCATCCCAGCCCTACAGTTTGCCTGTGTTGAGCAAATGGAGATGGACAGATCCAGCTCCTTACAGTACGTACGATTTCAAAACCATAGCAAAGAAGAAATGGAAAAAGGACAGGCTGGTAAACACATCCCCCCTCCTTTTTTTTTTTTTATGTTTAGGCCCATAACACCAGAAATAAAGTATTTTTCCTGTGTCAGCAATGCAAATTTTCCCATGTTTCAGAAGATTCAGCTTAACTAGTAGAAGCCTATCATAAGAATCTTTTAGTAGAGCACCTTTGGAAGAGGACAGCCCACAGTGAGGATTCATATTATCCACCTCTCAGTTTGTTGCAGGAAGTTTCAAGTCTCACTCCAAAGCTGCATTGCATACTCTGCAGAAAGCTGTAGAAGTTCATTGTGTCCAGACATTGGGGGTGGGAGGGAGACTTTGTTTGGGATCTGGAGATATTCTCCATATCCATATAGATATTTTGAACTGTTATGGAGGTGGATAAGGCTCCCTAGCCTATAACAAAGGAAAATGGGAACTGTAGTCAAAAAACGTAAGAGGAAACTAGATTGCCATCTCCACTTGTAACTAATGTTTCTGTGATCATGCCCTAAATGGAATTATAATAGGTGTTATTTTTTTCACTAAATATGAAATTATTTATTGTAAAACTAAAAGAAGGTGCCAGTGCACAAGTCCCTTTGCCCATGCAGGGTGCTGGTGCAACTTTTTAAAAGTAAGGGAACTGTGGGGAGAAGATCCTTAGGTTAGTTCTTCTCCATATAACATGGCCTCAATCCATTTTAGAAGTCATACATTTGTCCTTCAGTCTCCTGCTAAGCTTTGTCTAGACATGTTACAGACATTCTAAGCAGTGGGGACTGGCCTTCTGGGTGATGATGGGAACACTCAAGCTTGTGAGTTGAGTGGCTGGGAGTCAAGGGATTTCAATCAAGCTCACAGCCGTAAGGCAGCCTATATGGACACAAGGTTTCCATGAACCTAATTTCTTATACACTTTCAGATGTAACTAATTTACAGCTAAATAGAGATTTTCTGAGTGGCAGGATAAAAATTCTACTTGGTGAGTTATTACTTTATCTGGATTACAAAGGAATAAAAAGAAAGGTTTTAAAGACATAAAGATTTTGGTAAAAAGCTTAACAAGGAGTTGATGTAAGAAAGTTGAAAACAGATAAAGGGGATAGTTATTTTGAAAGAGTAGTTTTTGGTGAACGTGCTTTTGAATAAATTGGAATTTAATTAGAAAAATGAACCAGACCTTCATGGGAATGTTTTTTTGTTTACTATTAAAGAGTGCAGACAATTGGTGGATTTTACAAAACAAAAGATGAAGGTAATATGAGCCAGACTGTGATGCTGACTGTAACTATGAAGATGCTAACTGTGATGCTGACTGAGTGCCACTTGATATGAAAGTATTAAGGGCACAGAAAGACAAAATAGAAAAAAGGGGGGATTGCCTTTTCTTTTTCCCTTGTTTGAAACACTTTTATTTTTGGATTATAATATCATAATGGCAACCATCAGAAATGTGGCAAAAATGGATGTGAGGGGAAGATCACTAGAACAACCTGCACAGAGAGGAATTACACCAGATTTGCTTCAGAAAATGTTTGAGCAACTGGGCAGTAAGTTAGCTGAATAACTTGATACTAAATTGACAGCTTTTGAAAAAAAGAATGGATGAAGCTCTTGTAAAGATGAAAGAGGAGATGAAAGAAGAAATTAAGAAGATGGAAAGCTCTGTAAAACAAGCATCTGGAGATGTAAAACCAATTTTGGAGAGTAAGTCAGAAGTTATAGGCAGGAAGTTGGAAAAAGAAGATCTGGCTCTATTGGAATTGAGAGAGAAGAATGAGATTTAGAGCAACCCCAGTAGATTCTGGTGAAAATATTAGAGAAAATATTATTAAAGTTTTAGCATTTTTTTTAGACTGGGATGAGGATGATACACAGAGAGAAACTGATAAACTATATAGAATAAATGCAAGATTTGTGAGAATAAGAAATGTTTCAAGGGATGTTTTGGTGCATTTTGTGAGGAAGAAGACAAGGGATCAAATTGGAGAGCTAACAAAACCCTGTGAGATACAAAAAGGAACAAGATAGGGATGCCCAATGTCTCCTCTCTTGTTTATTTTGGTTCTTGAAATACTGAATAGGGATATAAGACAAGATGAGAGGATTGTGGGAGTAAAGATTGAAAAAGAAATTCATAAGTTAAGGGTGTTTCCAGATGACTTGGTGTTGGTTCTGGAAAATTATTTAAAAGGAACTGAAATATTAATATGCAAATTAAAAGACTGTGGTGCATTAGCAGGTTTCAAGATTAATAAACAGAAGATGAAGATGTTAACAAACAATATGAAAATAGAAGATCAAACAGAATAAATGGGTTTTAAGATTGAGAAGAAGGTAAAATATCTGGGTATCACTATGACAAATATGAACTGTATGTTAGTTCAAAATAACTATGTTAAAACATGGAATGAAGTTTAAAAATACATGTTAAGATGGGAGACACTACAACTGTCATTGCTTGGAAGAATGACAGTTGAATTCTGTGATAAGAATTTATGCCTTGCTTAAAATGATGTTTTTGTTTCAGACAATACCAGTTTTGACAAGTGATGCACTACTTAAACAGTTGCAGAAGGATATATCTAAATTTGTGTTGCAGGGGAAAAAAACACAAGTTAAATATAAGGTGTTACAAGATGCAAAGGAAAGAGGAGGATTGGGTTGACCTGATTTGAAATTGTATTTTGCAGCTTACTGCTTGGTTTGGATAAAAGAGTGGGTGCTGTTGAGAAAAAGAAGACTTTTGGAGTTAGAAGAACAAGACCTGAGATTTGGTTGGCATGGATATTTGTGGTACAATAAAGTCAAGGTTAATGTGGATTTTAAAAATCATTACGTTAGACATGCCATATTGCAAATATAGAATAGATACAAACCCAGATTTTGCTTGAAAACACCTTTTGTGGCTCTCAGCACAAGAAGCATTTTATGGACAAGAAATAATAGACAAACATAAATGGCTAACTTATCGTGAGATACCAGAATTTTGTCAGGGGGAATGTAAAACCAAATCAAGAGAAGAACCAGTGGCAGAGGAATATACTTATCAATGCTTCTCTTATTTACAATTATTAGAAAGACTTAAAGTAGACAAAAAGAATTTATGGTTTTGAACGTTGTAAGACTGAGTTTGAAATAGAATTATGTACAAATGGTGAACACGTTATTGCTAAAATGTATAAACTTTTATTGAAATTTGAAACAGAAGACGAACAAGTGAAAGAATGTATGATAAAGTGGGCTAAAATTTTTGGTTATAATGTACATTACAGTATAATGTGATGTTCCCAATGGAACAATGGGAAAATATGTGGATGAAAGGATTGAAATTTTACACAGTGTTATAATCTTAAAGAGAATTTGTATAAAATGATATACCATTGGTATATGTCATCAGAGAAATTGTCTAGAATGTATAAAAGCAGTTCAAATTTATGTTCAAAATGTAAACAACGAGCAAGGACATTCTATCATGTTTGCTGGACATGTAAAGAAGCTAGTGAATTCTGGATTCGAATACATAGACTGATTCAGAGGTTTTAAAGATTAATATACAGTTGAGACTGGAGGTTTTTCTTTTAGAATTGATGGATGGACAGATGGAAAAAAGACATGGAACTTTGTTTTTGTACAGGATAACTGCAGTGAGATTATTGTAGGCACAAAGTTGGAAAGATTCGGCACTTCCCCCAAGGGAGGAATGGTTGGTGAAGATGATGAAACTTGCTGAGATGGCTGAATTGACTTCTTTGATCAGAGAAAAGACAATATCTACATCTATTGCTGACTGGAAACCCCTTATGGACTTTTTGTGTAAAACAGAAAAAAATGAACTTATGATTTCTGGTTTTGATAGTTAGACAGAATAAATTATAGGAAGAAGAGAATTATTTTGTAACCATAGAGTAAGAGGTAAATTTATGATTGTACTTATAACTGCTGTAAAGAAGATCAGAAGCTACTAATTTGTATATTTTTTCTTTCTCTTCTATTTTTCTTTTACTTTTTTCCTTTCTTGCACTCTTCCTTTTTAAAAATCTTTAAATATATAAAATTGAGCCTGTACGACAAAGAAAAGGTAATTACTGTAGAAATGCAAGGATGATTTTTTTTCCCTAAATGAGAATGTGTTTAAACATTCATACTCCTAGACCCCAAAGTTAAAATTTCAAATGTGAATCAGGCACACAAACAATATTCCTGTACAAATGTATGTGAAAGTTAAAAAATGTTACCTGTCAGAAACAGCCATGAAAAATTAAATACCTGCTTACGGTGAAGCTTCAAGTATTGCAAATGCAGCATTCATTATCATAAATGCAGCAGCATGATCTAATTAGGCATTCTGTACTCAACCTGTCAGATAACACACTTTTAAAATGGCACAACTAAATCAAACATGTCTACTTACCTATTGAATGATAGTCAAACTGCATATAAAAGACCTGCATCTGAGTCAGTTGTGTGGTGCTACAAGACAATAGAGAATTCTGCTGAGTTTCAAACCTTCGGTATTAAATGTGGAGGTAGAAAGCAAATAGTGAGTTGAATAGTATAAGAATGATCACCATGATCATCATTTTTTCTACATTACCTAGTTGCCAAATTGGTTGGGAATGAATGCTATCTTCACATACACTTCCACACATATATGCATCCACTATAGAAAGTGCAAAACACAGAAACAAGTTTTCTACACATACTGTAGACAGAGACTATCTTGTGTTAAACTATAGGTACATGTTAATAATAATTCTCTTTTTGCCTCTATTCTTTGATACAAATGAGCAATTTGGGTGGCTATGTATCTATTGCTTCACCAATTTATATTGGATGCATTTGTGGTTGTTTCTTTCCAGTGTATAGTTCAGCATTCGTTCATAGCAAATTATATCTATCTATCTATCTATCTATCTATCTATCTATCTATCTATCTATCTATTATCTATCTACCTACCTACCTACCTACCTACCTACCAAATTTCTCTGCCGCCCATCTCGCACATGACCAGTCTGGGCTGCTTACAAATGCTAAAAATAGCAAATCACTAAAAACCAATTCAGTATAAATGCAATCTATAATCTAATAATAGATTGTTGGAGGAAAATTCTGAAAATGCCTTGGACTGCAAGAAGATCAAACCAGTCCATCCTCCAGGAAATAAAGCCAGACTGCTCACTTGAGGGAATGATATTAAAGGTAAAACTGAAATACTTTGGCCACATAATGAGAAGACAGGACACCCTGGAGAAGATGCTGATGCCAGGGAGAGTGGAGGGCAAAAGGAAGAGGGGCCAACCAAGGGCAAGATGGCTGGATGATATTCTAGAGGTGACGGACTCGTCCCTGGAGGAGCTGGGCGTGTTGATGACCGACAAGAAGCTCTGGCGTGGGCTGGTCCATGAAGTCACAAAGAGTCGGAAGCAACTAAATGAATAAACAACAACATAATCTAATAAATATAATACAATTGTAAGACTCATGCTATAGTGCATATCATTGATACTCATGCTATTAAACTTAATTCATGCTATTGCCCCCTCTTCTAACATAATTGCCTCATCCCTAGGCCCTGAATGCCAGTTTGTTGAGAAAAGGTGCTGTTAGTAAATGCCAGATCTGTATATAATAAGAAGCTGGTCCTTCAAGACTTGATTGGGGAAGAATGAGCATAAAGTACAACCTGATTGGGTGGGAAGGAAGGGGTGGGCAGGTAGCCGTCTGAAGATTTATATTAGTTAAAATTCCAAGGTCAGAAAGGAGATTTCCTGAGTGAAATCTATTACCAGAGATCCTGTTCCACAGAGAGTTGACTACTGTGGAATAAGCTATGGAATCAGCTCATGTACCACCACTCTGCCATCCAGTAGCCTCCCTTCCTGAATTCCTAGATTATATTGCAGGGTTGATGCTAAATTTCCTGCTATTAATGCAGGGGGATTTTAATGTCTGTGCCTTAGGGATGGGATTGAGTATGGCTCAGGTATTCCTGGCCTCCATGGCAACTGAGGGCTTGTCTGCAATTGATACCTGGTCCAACATGTATGGAGGACATAAGCTGGATCTAGTTTTTTTTTTTTTTCCATTGTAGGAGGTGGTTTATGACCAGAATGTGAGAAAAATGTTAAAGGTAAAGGCTTCCCTTGACATTAAGTCCAGTCGTGTCCGACTCTAGGGGGCGGTGCTCATCTCCGATTCAAAGCCGAAGAGCTGGCGTTTGTCCGTAGACACTTCCGTGGTCATGTGGCCAGCATGACTAAACAGAATGCCGTTACCTGCCTGCCGAAGCAGTACCTATTAATCTACTCACATTTGCATGTTTCCAAACTGCTAGGTTGGCAGGAGCTGGGACTAGCAACGGGAACTCATGCCGTCAAGCGGATTCAAACCGCCGACCTTCCAATTGGCAAGCTCAGCAGCTCAGTGGTTTAACCCACAGCACCACCACATCCTGGCAATAAATCCTTTGCCATAATCAGATTGCTTCCTGGCCAGCATGTGGCTAGTCACCACTAATGACTACTGCAAGGGAAAGGGACAGTGGTGTACTGGAAATGGCTTGCACCAGCTCATGAAGGATGATTGTTAAATTTTCTGGAATTTTGTAAGCCAATTGAGAGCAGAGGTGAGTCTAGATGCCTAGTTCGCCAATCAGCTGTTTGTAGCTAGCAGCACAGCACAGCAGTACCAATAGAGCCAGCAGAGCCTGTTCTTAAGCATTTAACAGCATATCCCTTGACAGTCCACCCTAGGCACTTTATGAATCCAATTGATTTCCAAGCAGTGATTTGTCAGATAGTTCTGCCACAAGATTCTTCATTTCCTGGAATGTACAGATGACAAGGATGTTGGACTTGATTGCCATGAAGCAGCCTCTCTCAGATTGCAGATTCTAGGGTGTCTTCTCTTCTTTAGGCTAAACTTAGTAAGTTCCTTTACCTGCTCTTCATAGAATTTGGCTTCCAAACCCCTTACTATCTTTGTCATTCTTCTCTGCACTCTTTCCAGTCCTTCAGTGTCCTTTTTGTATTGTGGCAACCAGAATTGGATAAAGTATTCCAGTTGCAGTCTGACCAGTTCAGTTTAGAGCAATACTATCACTTCTCATGATCTTGACACTATACTTCTATTGATTCAGGCCCAAATTGCATTGGCTCTTTTGACAGGTGTGGCATGTTGCTGGCTCATGGTTAATCTGTGGTCTACCAAGGCACCTAGATCCTTCTTTAAGCCTATCTTGTACCTGTGCATCTGGTTTTTCCTTCCTACCTTGCATTTCTCACCATTGAACAACATTTTGTTGGATAGGACTCAATGTTCAAGTCTACCAAGATCTTCTGCAATCTTGAGCCTGACTTCTAGGATATTAGCAATCTCCCCTCAATTTTATGTCATCTTCAAATTTTATGAGCATCTCTTCTATTCCCTCATCTAGGTCATTCATGAAGATGTTGAAGAGTATTGGGCCAAGGACCAAACCCTGAGGTACACAACTGCATACCTCCCTCCATGAGGACATAAACCAATTAACATTGACCATCTAACACTGACCAACTAACACTGACCAACCAATTAACATAGACTGATTAACATATACCAGCATTGGCTATGGTTTTTCGACCAATTATGAATCTATCTGATAGTAGGACCATCCATCCCATGTTCCAGTTTATCAGAAGGAAGCTGTGGTCTACTTCAGCAAATGCCTTACTGAAGTTTAAATGAAATACATCAACAGCATTCCCATTGTCACATTGTCAAAGAAAGCAATTTGTCTGGCATAACCTATTTTAACAAATCCATGCTGGCTTCTATTAATCATGTTATTCCTTTCTAAGTCCTTGCAAACCCACTGCTTGATTATTTTTTTCTAGGATTCTCCCTTTTCCCCCTTTTTATAAAAAACTGAAACAATGTGGCTCTTCTCCAGTCTTCCCTTGTGCTCCAGGATTTCTCAAAAATTTCAGTCACTGGCTCTGAGATGACATTCAGCAGTTCCTTTAACGCCTTGGGATATAATCCACCTGGTCCAGGAAACTTGAATTCATTCAAAACAACTAGGTGTTCTCTCACCAGTTCCTTATCTATTTTTATCTGTATTTCTCTTCTGCTTCCCACTGTGCTGCTTCTGACAAGTTGGACTGCTTTTTTCTTTTGTGAAAAGACAGGTGCAATTAACTAGGTATCTTTCTCAAAGACTTTGAGAGCTGCATTAATGTGTATTCCTTCAGTCCTTGAGTTGGCAGAAAAATATGCTGGCATAATTTGCACTCCCCAATGTTTGAGCTGTAGTCTGCCTCAGTAAAAAGCTTGCCAATGATCCTGTCCTTGCAGCTTTACTGCAGGACAACTGAAAGGCAGGGAATAGTGGATTCCTTTGTTTCTTCTCCCATTACCATCGAGCAGGAAAAAAAAACCACCACTAATCACTCTCCTTAAATTGTAGTGGGATGTGTTAATGGGAAGAGGCCTGGGGGAAAGGCTTTAGCTACCTTTCAAGTTATCTGAGTGAGACGTCACTGGTGTAGTGGTGCCTTGTGCTGGTAACCTATCACTTAGACTACTTCTGAACAAGGCTCTGGAAGACCAGTAGACTTAGCTCAAAAATAGTCTGGCTGACTATTCTGGAGGATGAAGGAGGAATATGGGATGAAGTGGTAGGAATCTTGCATGGTTTACTGAGGGATTTCCCTCCTGCTTCATCCTGAGTCCATCCTTCATCCCACTGACCTGTCAGCTGGGCTGTTTTGTAACACAAGATTTTGTAATCTTCCTGTTACTTGGGCTACAAAGGGAAACTGGCAGAACTCTTATACATTTCACCCAGTTCCCAATATCCCAAACTGGTAAGTGCCACAGAGGAATAGCTGTGCTGGCAGAGAGTGACCACAGTCAGAACCTGGGAGAATGCCCTGGTGTATGCAAAATGGCATTACAGTAGTCAAGTTGCACTGCTTTTTCCAAAGTAATAAAAACAGCAGACAGCTTGGCCATGCAAAACACTTTATTGGCAGAAGTACCAGAAAACCAGTAACACATTCATTAGGGACACAGCTAGCAAGATATTACTTTTCCAGCTGAAGTTAACTGGCAGCTCTTTTTTGTTTTACAGACAGATGTACTAAGACTACTGAACATGTGTTTAATAGCAGCTCTAGTAGTCTTCCAGAAGACAAGTATACCCATGTATTAATATAATCCCTGACCGGCATCTTGCAAAGTATGAGTCAAGCAGTACACAGGCAGAAGCCTTCATGTAAATCAGGTGCTGGGTTATGACTGCAGCCTAAGTCAAAATGACCATGGAGGGCAGTGTCCAATGAATGGGGAGGAATGGTGTTCACCTCAGCAGTTTCATCAGGCCAAGAGTAACATGGCAGATGCCAGACTCTGACCATGTCATCGTGAAGATCATTCATGAGGAACCTTAGATTATTTGAACACCATGACTTGAATTAGGAGAAGGTATAAAATACTACTTGAAAACTGGAACAGCAAAGGATAAATGGGCAGACCTTGTGACTGTTATTGCAGGCTGTTCACTTAAAGGCAGAAATGTTATTTTATCACTGGTACACTAAGATTTCTTTAGCCTAGCTCATTCAAGGGTTAGGGTTCAGTTGAAGACAACATCATGGAGAAAGAACAGGAAAAAAAACCCTACAGTTCAAAAAAATACCTGCAGTAAAAAAGGATCAATCAGAAAACTTTAGGAACAATCTACATAAAGACTGCAACTTTGAATTTACAGAATTAGAATGAGATAGATAAAATTCGGAAAGGCCTCCCCCCTCCTTTGTCTCACTAATCTAACCTGATACTCATATGTTAGGAACCCTAGAAAAGGCAGACACCACCAAAAAGCTGTACCATCCTGACAGTAATGTTGTCTCAGATGATTGGATCTAAAAGTCACCATTTTAAATTGCCCATACCCTTGGATACTGCAATGCATTTAAATGGTGGGTATTTGCTGCCTATTGTTGCTGTAAGATAACTCTATTTCCAATGATCTATGGAAGAGGTAAATCATAAGGTATTTTGATGTGGGCTGTAATCTAGTATTTCCTTCATGGATAAAGACCAATCTTTTCCAAAGATACAAGTCTAGGACACAGATCTTGCTCCAAATTCAGAGTGGTCATCTGCAAGGATCAGCTTCTTGAACAATTTCAACATTTTGCTCCCACTGTGTGAGGCTGAAGATGGAATCTCTGAGGCTGGGGACTATATATCTCAGTCTTCTATCTATGACTGAGGCTGAAGATATTCTAAATCCTTAATACCCCCATTCCACAAAATTTGCCATTGACTTCTCTGCAGACTTCAGTGACGAAAAGAGACTCAACTTTACTGAAATCACATGAAAGTTCTGTTCAGATGAAAGGATAAATTAAAAGGAAACCAGTATATATTTGATACATCACAGTTCTGGAGGGACAGAACTAAGGAAAAGGTGAAGCAGAATAATGCAATCAAGTTAAACTCCCTTATCTATTTTTGAAAGGAAAAGGAATAAAGAATGACAATATACCAGAAAATAAACACACATGTGTCTGTTCTAATCTTTTTGTAATGTAGAAGTATTTGATAATTTTATATTGAGGATCTTATTGACATTAAAAAGATGGATACTAACACTATAAGAAGGACAAACTCTGGCTTCAAAAAAGTAAATAAAATGTTGTAATACGTTTTTTTTTTCCAAATGGAAAAAAAAATTCAGATCTGAAATTTATAGTCAGTCAACCTGCAATGAAAATCTATTGGTAAAACTGCAGATCACATCATAACATATAGCAATTTTAATCCAGACTAGAGTATGTAGGTTTGGATCATTGTTAACAGATCTTGTTCATGACTTAATTAGACAGTAATCCTATGCACACTCATGTGGGACTAAGCATTATTGAACATGGTGGAAATTACATCTGAGTAAATGCACCTGTATTTCTGTTTGTCCTTTAGAACTAGGAAAAAAATATAGATGCCACACTGCAATATATACACAGGGATACATTTCAGGATAAATAGCCATGTGTTAAAAAATCATAAGAGAATGCAGGCCCAAGATGATGATAAAGCATTTGCCTACTGCAATTACAAATACACTTTGGGAGGTCTTTGGTACTGTTTCTAGCATGGATAATGAAGTGTTAATGCTACAACTGAATGTTCCCAGGAATTATATAAATATTTTTGCTTCCAATTTGGGAGCTGAACCAATTGAGGGGGCATTTGATGAAACCTCAGAATAGAAAAACAGGAGAAAGCATGCCATTCAGGAGGAATAGAAAGAGGAAAAGAGTGGGTGATGAGTCTTCCTTTCCTTTTCTTTCCATTTCCTTGAGAAAAAAGTGTTAACAGCAAGAAACTCTGACAATGGCTTGGCAAGAGACTTGAAACAACAGAAATCTGGTAGCCATCACTATCCATTTTCTTTTTTCCCAGGTTCTTCTAGGAAGGGAGGAAAGGCAGGAGGAGGAGGAGGAGGTGAGTAGCATTGGTCTAAGTCCTCCAAATCCTGCTTTGCTACAAAGCCATCCATAGCACTTAGAAGTCTTTTTTTAAGCAAAAAGGAAGAAGGAACTCTTAGTCACTTCCTCTTCATCATGGTCTTCTTTGCTTCTCCAACATCCTTCTAAATTACTATCTATGAACAGAGCCACAAATATGGGAGAAATACGGGAGGGGGAAATTCAACTTTAAGGCTGTGTATGCCTACAGAATGATTTGGAAGAGGTGTCTCATGATGTGTAGAAGATGCAAGCAAACCATCTCTTTAAAACAGCCATCCTTTTTCAGACTTCAGTGCATGTTCCAAAACTTCTTCTGAACTCTTTTCAAGATATGGACAACCCTATTCTGTCTACAGAAATTTAGTATCCTGACTAAACTGTGATTATGACTTACCTACACTCCAAAAAAAAAACTGAGGAGGGAGGAAATGAAGAAAATTTCATTTGGGATGACTAGAAGAATGCAATGCTGAATCAGAAAATAATTGCATTATATGCAGGACCTAGTTTTGATTTATTTTATTGTGTGGGGGAGGTTTTGCCTATACACGTTCTCAGTTATTGGGGGCTGACCTACTGATGTAGTTTCTGCTCATTTTTCCCCATGTTTTTAATTGTTCAGTTCCTTTTTTTAAAACCTACAACTCTGCTGGTGAAATAATGCTTAAAATAAAACAATATATAATATAATCCTAAGAAACAAGCATAATGAAAGCTTTAGTATACTTACATGAAGTCTTCCAAGGTTTATGAAATTGGGATTCAATGTCTATACTTACAGCATCTTATTCAGTGAAAAGCTTTATATGATAGAGAGTCTATTCTGAAATTATGATTGGCTTTGAATGATGTTGTTCATTTCCTCTGATGCTAAGTACTATCTTTCCTTGATAGCTTTTGGCTACTCTTTTTTACAGAATAATTCATTAAGCTGACTCTTTCTTCAAGAGGTGACAAGGACTTTTTTTGTCATAGAATTCATTAATTTACATTTAAAAGATGGGGGTAGAATCTTTAACTAATTATAATCAGTGGCTATGTCTTTATGCAAAAGTCTTTGTACCCTCACAAAGAAAAAGATCAGCAGACATAGTGCTGCTTTATGCCTCTTCATATTTTCCTTAAATGGTGTCTTATTATTGCTGTCTATGAATCTCATTTTTGTTAACACTGCCTCTTCAGCATATATTTTATTGTGTACCCTGAACATCCGTTGCATTCCAATATTCCCTGAGTTAAGTGGGTGTTTCTGTACCTCCCCCATTTCTCCTCTTTTTTATACATTATTTTCCTTAAGATGGAAAAAACTGCAAAAATACACAGAAGATACGTCTTCCAGATATCTCTTTAAAATGTACAGCAGAATAGTTATACAGGATTAATTCTGCATAGCAGCAATCCAAAGAATTGATATACAGGTACAGGAGAGAGCTGTATGTGCATAATCAGAGTGCTGCTTTCTGGTAGAATCCAGTATTGTATGAGCAAAATTTGTAACAAACTGCTCTCTTCCTCCTTGAAACCATCTAAAACAGTTTTGAGGGCAGGGGGACGTGCTTCCCACTCCCAGTTCTACTGATACTGTAATTATACCTGCAATGGAATCTGTTCAAAATGTTTTCCTTTTCCAAAGAGGCAAGCCATCTCATGAACTAAACAGCTTTTTGTCTCTTTGGGAAAAGAAACCAGTGCTGCTTTTTCATTCTGGTTGTTGAAAGAATGAAGTTATGAACAGACACATGCAGCCTGTATGTCTATGTTAAAAGCCAGTCAGAAGGAAGGAAAACTGTTGAGACAGCAGCAGAATGAATCCCAAGAACCAATGGTTTTGTACAGCTTACTCGACTTTCTTAAATCTTCTGCCCTAACCCAAACTAGCAGGAATATTCATCCCTTACTGAGCACAATCATTGTTTCAATTGTGACTCACTAACTCACTCATTCTCTATTTCTCCCTTTCCCCATTTTTCCACAAACGCTTTCATATAAATAGACACACTTTCTTTAGACGCTGTATGACAAATATTGAAAACAATACTGGTTTTGTCAGCAATCAGGCTACCTTGTCATCCAGACTCTTGCCTTAAATGGTTGTGGGTGATAAGGCTTCCCTTTGCAAACAAATTTCAACAGTGATGAGCTGTTTTATTTTTTCATCCTCCTCCTCCGCATTCTTGCTGGACCTTTTTCCGGTTACTCAGTTCCTGGTCCAAAGTTTCATTTCATTCCTTTCATTTCCCATTTTGTTTCTCAGTGTGTACATTATTCCATTTATCCATTACAAGTGGTGACTAAGGCCTCAGTCAAACTGTGCATCAATCTCAGGACAACCCCAAGCTTCCTCTGAAACCCAGTGGGGTCTACCAAGTACCTGGAATGGACCAAACACACAAATCTTGTCTCTCTGTGGCTGGAAGCAGCTGTGGAAACCAGAGTGCACTGACCACAACAAGGAACTGGTGCTAACATCCCTCATCTCCAGATCACATTGCCACTTCCCCAAGACAAAAACCAGATTTATTGTTTAACCTCTGCTGTGTGTCAGGCCTTTGGTGATCTGGATCAGGCCCATGGTTACCAAAGTGGCTGTGAACTCTCAAACCTAAAGGGACTTCTGCCCAGGGTGAGGTGCCTTATATGCCAGCAATCCTCCCTGGAACAGACCAAGATATAGTGAGGCATTTATTAGTTGTGTATTTTGTCATTGGCTTCTCCATTTTTTCTAAATGTATGGCACCTGCAGTGGTGTTCTTCCTCCTTTAAGGTATTATTTTATTCCTTTATCTAGATGATTAGCTCCTACTACATATCCCTTTTACCAAACTGCCTTGACACATAGTTCAAATCCTTCTACTTCTACGGTGCCCTGGCCTGGAACTTTTGAGCTGAAAATGGGATTGTTATTCATGATCAACTCAATGTTAATTATACTTTGAAGACTTTTGAGAGGCTACCAAAATGCTCTAGCTTACCTAAAACCACCAAATGACAATATATTTTAATCAAATATTTGGTGTTATCTTCTTTTGGACCATATACATTGGCAGCCTTGGAAACGTCTATGATTTTGAGCATATTAACTTAGACAAGTAGGCTGAGCCATGAATTCAGTTTTACTGACAATTAAAGAATTTTGCTAAAAATAAAATTTGATAATTTAGAAATAAAATGGAATAGAGAATTTGAGTTATCTACTTTACCAAGGCTATGGTCTCTTTTAAGACGAACATTAAATATATTTATTAAAATCAGGTTAATTCATAAACATACATATTTTTCAGGTCTAGAGGAACTCTCAACGAATATTTTAAAAGTATTGGTTGTCTTCCTTCCTATGCTGGATAAATGTGAAATAACAGAAGCCCGTATAATTTAGTCATGCCTTGGTTGCATATTGATTGAACATTCTTACCGTGAGGAATCAGGTTCTAGGAAGTGAATTGAGATTAAAATATGTTAATGTGTTGCTCAACAATTTCAAGAAAATGGAACTGATCTACTGATGAAGAATTTTGGTTTTATCAGTCCTGGATTTTTTGCAAAAGAGACTGTTGTGTGTTCTTGGAAGGGCACTTTACACGAGATAACAAAGGTTGGTATAAACTCTCAGGTTGAATTGGTACTGCATTTGTGCCAAGTTAAAAATGGACAACATGTTGACATATAGTCAAGTTTTGATCTATGGTCTAAGAATTGAGTTGTGTTAGCTTTTATATATTTATTATTATTATTGTACTTTTAATTTTTCTTCTGTTTTTGGTTCTCTTTTTTGTCTAGGTAGTTTGTTCTATACTACCCCTCTTTTGGGGGAGGGATAGAATTGTTGTAGGTCTATTAAACCAATAGAATATATACAGTGCATGGAACTCCATATCAGTTATGAGAAATCTTCCAACTTTCTCTCACAGGTTGTCCAATTCATACAGGCAATATCAGTTTAATCTCTGAAATATCAGGTCTGTCAGGTTTCAGTTTTTCTCCTGCACCTGAAGCAGCAAGATTTGGCTCTCTCTTCAATAAAGGAAAACCTTACAGTCATCTCCTCCTTTTTTCCTCTGTCAAGAAATATTTTTTTCTAGTCCACTGTTAAAGCATTTTATGAGCACTTTTCTAGTACCTCACATCTTTACCATGTCTGGCCTGGAGCCCTTCCTTGTTTTTCCTAGCTTAAAGTTAAAAGTCCATGGCTATCACCTCATTTACCTTCTCTCATAGAAAGTAGCCGCCCTTTTGAATAACCTACAGTGGAAAGACTTTTTCTTCAGCCATTTAAAGAGAAAAATCCCATTTTGAGATCTCTCCACTTCCAGCTGGAGAGACAAGGGAAATTGTAGCAGCTTCACACCTCCCACCTTCCTACCCTGCTTGATCCCAGGTGACCTCATTGTTCTATGGACTTAGAAACTAAACAAGGTTCAGGGGGAGTGAAAGCTAATCGTATGATGGTTGGAAGGCAGGGCACCTGCCAAACAATTCTGTAAACTCTAGATTTCCAAATAGAGCTCTACACAGGAACATAAGCCATATGTGTAAATTCACAGATGGCCACGGAAAGATCTGCAGTTACTGTATGTATAAGTACCCATTTTTAAAATTCTGCCTTCTGTGTCCAAATCCACATAGTGACCAACGCTGAGTAAATATATATTCCAATTGGTAGGGAAAACAAACTGTTACAGCTATACTGATTGCACGTGACTACACACAATTAATCTACTTAAGATCCCACTTTTACACACCAATAACATACAGTATATTTCTTATGGTAAAATATACTTCTTTTCTCCATAGGAAAAAAATGCCAACATGCCTTCAAACATTTGTCTCACTGATTTGGAAGTCCAGATGTTCATGGCTTTGTCTCATTGTACACAGTCTATAATAACATCATTCTGCTGCTTGCCCTGCACACACAATTAGACAACACAGCTGGCACAAAGCGCTGTCTTGCTCGTCTTCTACCTCATGCCAGATGGAAAACTAGCACATAATGACAGGCTTGTCTCAGCTACAGTTCTTGTCAGTCAGATTTTCTCTTAAACTTCTTTTCTTCTTTTTAAAAATTTCATATGGGAGATTGAAGGAAGGCTTCCAATTCTTTTTCCTGCCTCATGGACATTTGTTGAGGTCTTATAGTACTGAGTTGAAACTATAAAATGGGAGAAAGCTGAGAGAAATTACTAATGACTAATGAGACAGGATGTCTGAGAAATAAACTATTAGTAAGATTTATGGGTTTGCATTATAATGTCATAAATAAAATATAATGGGTTTAAGAGATTCCTCCTAGAAAAGATAACACTTTTTTAAAAAAATATTATCTAGAGCCAGGTTTCTACAACCTGATGTCTTCCAGTTAAATTGGGATTGTAATTCCCAGAATTTTCAGTCAGCAAACTGACTGAGAATTCTGGGAGTCCCAGTCCCAAAACATCTGAAAAGTACCAAGTTGAGTAAGGCAGATTTAAGATAAAAAAGACACACTTATCTCAATTTTCCTACATCTGCTGGTCATGCTCCGGGCTGCCTGGTGGAGGGTGATATAGTGGCCTCTGAAAACTACTGGCAATACATGCAAATGATCAATCATCATTTTAGACTGCATGCCATTATTAACAATAAAATGCAATGGTGGAATGGTTTAAGAATCTTCCTCCAATTATGCAGAAATGATCAGGGATAGGGAGAGTCTTCATGTTGAAACATGGTACTTTTGCCAAGCTAGGAATCATCAGTGCAGAAACACACACACTCACACATACACTGAGGAACACTCTGGCAGTTCCTTATTCATGCTGAGTATCACCTGAGGCTACATGCAGTATCATTAAATTCATTGAGAGTGAAGCAGCAGGTGAGCAGCTTGAACTCAAGAAAAAGGTTCTGTTCATAAAACAGAGTTGAGAGTGGGAGAAGATGACAATCAGTTCTGCTTCTTTCTTTCTTTGTATAACTAGAGGGTATGCATTAGGTATGATATAGTCAATGGTAGGCACTTAAGTCTATTGATTTGATGCACAGATTAATTGATAGCCACCACAAGAATATGACAATATTCCCTGGCTTCAGGGTAGACCTAGCTGGGATGACTGAATGAAAAACTCTAGGTTCCATGACAATATATTGGGGATATTTATGTACTGGGAACAAAAGAGAATAATTATTGATTTCAAACTCTGCTTATGGGTTTTTTCCAGAAATATCTAGATATCTACTATGGAAAAAAGGAAGGGACTTTTGTTTGATGGTTTTTCTTTTGATTGGTTTCCTATGCTCTATATTCTCTAGTTCATATTGTCTTCCTTGTTAAATATCAAGGCAGGCAACTACATACATTGGTGTCATACAGGGAAGGAATATGCTACCAGTTCAGGACCTCTGGCCTTTTCTAATGTGATTAAGGGCCATTCACAAATGCTCATCTTCTAACAAGCCTGGCCAAGTTATTTACGGAACTAGCTTGCTTGCTTGCTTTTTTTTTTTTCCTTATACCTTTGCCCTGTACAAAGCACAACCATTTTTATGGCCAGGTCTTGCTAGCTATCTAGGCTATAGCCTAAGATCTACTGCCTCAATACAGACTCTTCATGAAGAAACCAGAGCATTCAGGTCATGAAGATTCATCTTAGGCTATAGACAGAATTGATCTAATTCTAAGCCTTGAGTGCCCTACTGGACAAGCTAATGCTGAGGCTTTAAGGAATGATACTACAGTATCTAAGCATTACCACTGTCACCACCCAAATAACTGATGGCAGGTGTGCTCAGGCCTGCAAGTTACAGTACTGCCCTGCCCTCTTCAGCCTAACCCTTCCATTGCTCACATGCAGCCTCTAAAGCTTATAGTCTAAACTATGAGTTCATATGCACATCTGGATCTCCCTACTACATACCAATATATTGCATCACTATGAGTGTACTTTGGCCAGACAGTGTCACTAAGAACAGCTTCTTGGTGGGCTAGGTTGAGAAGAAAGGACACTTTTCCTCAAAGCTCCTCAGCATCATAGAATCACAAAATCATAGGGTTGGAAGTTACCTTGGAAATCTTCTAATTCACCTTCCAGCTCAGAGCAGGAATCCTCATACCATCCTGGGCAGATGCTGTCTGACCTTTATTTGAAAAACTCCAAAGTCAGAGCCCCCATTTCTTCATAGGCATAGACAGGCTGTTCCAAGGCATAATAGCTCTCAAGGTAAGGAAATTCCTCCATATTTTGAATTTGTGTAATGATATGTGGGAATTACCTTGGAAGACAGGAGGAAGAGCTGCAGATTAGGCAACAGTCAGATAAGAGGCAGCTGAGCCTGCAGAAGGAATTAAGGTGTGGCAAACATCTCAGAAGGGACCCTCCCTAGTTGTTTCTTGTACTGTAAAGGTCAGGAGGGGGAGAGAGAGATGTACAAGTAGTTCCATTCCTAAGGTCTGTGCTTAAGTTGAATTTGTATGTAAGCCGGAACAGTATTATTGTATAATACTGTATAAGTAGTATTGCATAATAAACTTGAACCATTGTGTATTTAACTCGAATCGTTGTGTATTTAACTCCAATTTTGCTACAATAGGCTCTGTTCTTAACTATGGGTCATCCTTAATCCAGGGCGTTCTTAACCCAGGGACTACCTGTACTTTCAGACATGTAAGATTCTGTTAATGTAACCTTACAATAAAGATAGAGCTAGTACTCCTGGGTGTACTTCTTGTTTGGACTACCAAACAAATCTGACAGTTTGGATCCCATTCTGTGAAGCTTCCATCTTACCTTCAAAAACCATGGAGAATAAAACTACACCTTCTTACCTGTGATAGCCTTTCAACCATTCAAAAACTGCTGTTGTGCCTCCCATTGACCTTCTCTTCTTTAAATTAAACATACCTAAATGCTAGGTCAGCATGTGAACTTACCCTGGTAGCTATTCACCAACACCACTTACTGATACCCTTGTGAGCTAAGGTAAAAACAAGATTCATGGTGCAGTCTTGCTATAGTTGAAGGCCTTGTCATGAGAAAAAAAAACATGATGAAATGCATGATAAAAATGCTGGCAGCCTGAAAAAACTGGCTTTGCCAAATTCCTGTTGCACTGCTATTGCAAGCTGCTTTCATTTTTTTCTTCTTCATCAGGTTATGCCTGTAAAATGCCACCTTATGCTGCTGAATAAGGAAGTAGCTGTTGCTTGAATAGATGGTGTAGTCAACACACTGAGAATTTCAGGTAACTGTTTCCAATTTTTCATCATCAGATTAAATTATTTCATGCATTATAGATTTACTAGAGAATTTGTCCTTGAACATTAAAAAAGCCATTTTCTTATGCAGCTTGGAATCACTATTGATTGTTGTGCCATTTATTTGTAGATGTATTTTTTTATATTTTGTTTAACAATCAAACATCAGAACCTGCAGAATTTATAAAAAGTGAGACGTTATTTGCTTTTTACAATCTTATTAGGGGGAAAAAATTACTTGCCTCCGAGACAGATCATTTTGTTCCTATTACAACATGAGAACAAATTATTCTAGCAGCAGAAAGGAAATGGAGAAATTGCAATTATAGATACAAATGAAGAATGAGAAAAGAAAGTGAAAAAATACTGAAATATTTATTTTAAATATTTTCTTGAACTTATTAAGGAAAATGGCACTATTTGTTTTCTAAACTTCATCAATATATATAGTTTTGTGAATGTTAAACTTCACTGAAACAGTAAACATGGACACAAAGAATTTATTCCTTCTGTGTGATATAATTGTTTAATTATGGATGTGCCTCATTTTATTAATGCATAAATGTTTACAATCATAAAAACTATTTTACTTCTGAATAAAGCTATAGAAGAGTTTTCTGAAGGAGCAATAAAGATCACCTTATTTCACTGTCTTTTTTAATCTCTCTCTTTGTATAGCACAAAGAAAATCATTGTCAGTATTGTAGTAAGTTCCACCATAAATCACACCCAAATTATATGCACAGAAATACAGACAAGACTGACCAAGTTCAGATGTTTGTTTTCAAATGTCCTAAAGATTTTAAAATATTCAGCATTACTGCTTATTAATTCTGTTTTGAATATGCCCTTTGTTACACAGAAGCTATTATATTTATTGTCTTAAAACTGGTGAAAAATTGTATTCAGAGAGACTCACAAGCATGAAACACTGGAACCCTCCAAAAATACTGCCTCAAAACTCTACTTACCATCAAACCTCTGTCCAAATAATCATCAATTGGTTAATTAATTAAGTGCCATCAAGTTGGTGATGACTCTTAGTGACCACATGGATGACTTTCTCCAGGATGATTTGTTTTCAATCTTGACTTTTGGGTACCTCAATGGTGTATTTATTGCTGTAATGAATGCACAGGTCCATCCACACTGCAGCTGGTCATTTTCTTCTCTTTCCTTCCACCTTTCCCAGCATTATGGACTTCTCAAGGTAGTTGGATCTTTGCATATGTCTGAAATATAATCATTTGACACTGATCATGTATGCTTTGAGTGAGAATTCTGCATTGATTTTTTTATCTATTTGTTTCTTTTCCTGATTATCCATTATCCATATCAAAAGTTTTTTTCTACATCAAAGTTCAAAAGTGTCAATGCTCTTCCTATCTTCCTTCTTCAAAGTCCAACTTTCATTTCCATAGACTGTCACAGCGAAAACTATAGCTTGCATGATTCTGATTTTTGTAGGTATAAACACACCCTGGGATTTGAATTGCTTTTTGAAGTCCTTCATAGCTACTTTACCAAAGGCTGCAGCATATTTCTTGACCACTGGTTCCTTTCCTGTTGATAGTTGATCCTAAAAGGCATAAAATATCTACCAATATTGTCACTATCAGTTATAAAGCTGGTTGCTGTACCTTTTGTCATTAGTTTGGTTTTCTTTATATTTAACCTTAGTCCCATTGTTTTTCAACTTTCATTACTGGAGCTTGCATATCATTTGCATTTTCAGCTTTTGGAGTAGTGTCAACAGCATAGTGGAAGCGACTGGTGTTTTTTCCTCCAACTTTAAAAGCATGCTTGTCTTCTTCTTTCCATGCATCTTCCTTCAATATATATTCAGCATATAGGTTGAATAAATAAGGAGAGAATATACAGTGTTTTTCCCACTCTTTGCTGACATGGAACTAGACAGTTTCACCATGTTCTATCTGTACTATGGCTTCCTGTCCCACCTGCAGTTTTGCAAGGCAATGAGATGTTCTGAGATTCTCATTTTCCTGAGGATATTCTACAGCTTGACATGATCGACACTATCAAATGTGTGTCAATTTGATTGTTTTTTCTATAGACAATGAAGCATATATTGACTTATATGGGGTATTCTGTGGCTAATTCAATTATCCAGTATGCATCAGCAATAATATCTCTTGTTCCTCAGCCTTTTTAAAAAGCAGCTGGAACATCTGGCATCTCTCTTTCCATTAGGATTCTAATCAGTGTTGGATGATCCTAAGCATTATTTTACTAGCAGGTGAAATTAAGGGTACTATGCAATGGTTTATACAATCTGTTATGTCTCCTTTCTTTGGTACTCAAAGAAACATCTAAATTGGTTTTATGTTCAGGTATATGAGTGCCATGTGAATTGCATTACTCCATAGATTCAGTACAGAAAATCCCAGGACCAAAAACAAAGCACAGTTCCACATGATATGTGGCTAGCTAGACTATGTGAGATGGAAAAGCATTGAAACAGCTTTTCCGCTTTCCTGAAAGCAATGGGGATTTATCAGAATTTCATGGAGCAGCAAGGCCACCTAGCAATATACCTATATACCAAGAGCCAACTCATTCTATGAGTTTAGATTTTCATGTAGTAAAAGTGAAATACTCTGTCTGCAAGACAGAGTAAATACCTGTAAACCCAAATATTTGGGAAAGTAGAGGGAGGGAGGGAAGAAGTCTATTGAGCAATGAGTATGGTTAGCAGCTATGAAATTCAGACTGTCTGTTATGGGGGCTCAGGAGGGAAATATAATGTAATATTCTGGAATCAGAAATGGCTAGCTGTCTAAGCAGAACTCTAAGAAGATGCATTCTAAACTGCTTTTACTCTCAACTTATTTGGGTATCAATGTCTGATACCAGGGTTTGGCTGTTTCTATCTGCCTTGTCCCATTTCAAACCTTCCAAGCCTTTGTAAGTGAACCGCTCAACTGGAAATCATGAACCATGAAGAGAAAGACATTGTCTTGCCACCAGAAGTTATCTGTTTTTGTACCAGAAGGTATTTCCTTGCTTCTTAAGTCTAGTTATAGAACTTGTGTTATACATCATACTAGTCATGAAGAAGCAATGTTATCATCCTTGGAATTCACCCTTTATAAAAGTGTTTGTGCTGCCTTTAGCATTTCACTCTTCTATGATGCCGGAAAGGGGGCAGAGAGTATTATTTGATTAATGCGCTGCTTTCTGCCTGAAAATCACACACACACACACACACACACACACAAAGCAGCTTCCAGTAACAAGGCCAAGGAGTAGTACTGTTCTTACAGTTTTACTGTGGGACAAGTTAGAACTGATCCTCAGGGTAAATGTTTTGCCAGGAAGCCCCAAATGAACAGGTAAACAGCCCCTAACTACCCCATGGATCAGGCCTTGAGCTCACTGGTAAAGTTGGCAGTCACTCATCCAGCATGCCTGTCAGCCAGATTGAGAAACATGGGCTTAACACCCTTTGATAAGGGTGCTAAAGAAGTGATTAAAGAGATTTATAGAACAGCAGTGGGATTAGTCCTTTGTCCTTTACTTTGGAAGCACCTCCACTGACATTTAAACACATGTTTAGTTCTCTTTGAAAGAGTCCTAACCCCTTAATTAAAAATACCCCTGAAACACCTGACAGGCCTTGATAGGCTATGAGTTGAGATGGAGTATTTTTCCACTAGTGCCTGCCCGATACTTCTCAGGCCAGCTGACAGCCACTGGCTGAGGGGACCTGACTCTTTTCTTACCAAGTGTCCAATCACACAGTGCAGCTTAGTTGATCAGAACTCTGGTAGGGAAAGAATTGATTCCCCTCCCCATTTTATTTGCCAACACACGCGTCTTTCAGGAGAAGTGGGGAGGGATAGCACTTTGGAACGGGTAAATTTGAAGAAACCAGATTCTCCCACTGCCAAAACAGTATGCCTGGGGGCTGGAAAGAGGGGGATGTGCTCATAGCAGCTTACAATGGCCAATGGGAGCTGGGCAGATATCAGGTCTTGATCATGTCATTGGTCACATCATCAATGAGGTCACTGTACATCAAGACATGTGGGGAGAAGAGGGAAAGTGTTACTTTAACACTGGTTCAGCTGAAGGTGAATATAAAATATTCCCATGATGGGTTGAGGATGAGATGAAGGCAACATCAAGAAGTTATGTCCTTTAAAGAGAACAGGGCATCTTCAGACCAGTGAGATGGGTTTGGTTTGGTTTGGTTTGGTTTGGTTTGGTTTGGTTTGGTTTGGTTTGGTTTGGTTTGGCCCATTTCACCTCAGTAACTCTGGGTGGCTCACAAGAATTAAAACAATACCCAAACCACAAAATAATTAATTAAAAAAAACTTACTAACTTTAATTAAAACAATGTTGAAAACAGAAAAATAACCCCAATCAGTGGTAACATCCAGTGATGAGACCATTATCACCTTCTGCTGCCTAGAAATTCAGTAATAGAAAATTAGAAAATATTAGAAAATATTAAAATACTAGTGAAGCTTAATGAAGGAAGACGCAAAGGATATACTTTTTGCATAAAACAGGAACTACGGAAGCTCCTCCTGTGTCATGAGTGCCGTTGAGCTGAAGACATCAGCACAACGGCACACATGACAATAACGAGGAAGCAGTGGAAGGGGCTCGAGATAAGCATAGCACGCACAACAACAGACACAGACCCTAGCCGGAGGAAGCAGCCATCAGAACACAAAAGAGAAACAAGGAAAGACAAAGGCTAGGCAGATCGCGAGGCACACCCAAGCGGTTAGCACAAGCGCAACGGAGATCGCCCAGCTGACAGCAATCACCGGCTGAATGAGGAAACCGATGATGGGCGATCCCGGGGCACCCGCTGGGGCCTCGCAACCCTTCACCTACCGGCAAGACAACATGCAGGACAAAGGGGGGATGACGTGACCCAGGGTGAGGGGGCGCTGACCGGCGTGGGGTATTTAAACCCCGCACCGGCGCGCTCCCCTCACTCTCAGCTTTTTTTCGCAACTGACACTACGTACGAAATAAACCGGAACCTGCTCTCCTTGGAATCAGCGTCTGTGTTTTACTCTGCGGTAGGCAGTGCATGACATCCTGGCAGACAGGGAGATGATGACTATTAACCAATATGGATTTAAAAGGGAATTAGATGATTTCTTGAGGAATAGGAATCTCAAGGGACACAGCATATCATGATGACCACATTCTGCTTCCTATTTTAAATTTCAAATATTTTTAATAAAGTTATTAGGGAGCAATAGTAGAAGAGGTGATAGCCATCATGTTCTGTTTGTGAGTTTTCAGAATATACAGTATCTAGTTGATCACTGTATGATGATACAGAATAAAAATGTATTTGGCCAGCAGGACCTTTAATTCTTTTATTTTTTTTGCTTTAAAATGTTGTATGTCATCTACTCTGATTTTATAAATGGATTACAAACATCTAAAGTTCATTATATAAATTAATGAAAATGAAAACCTTTAAAAAATCAACACCATACATTTCTAAACTAAAACTATAAAGCTTGGATAAAGATCTGGTTTAAACCTCCTAAATTTTAACAAGGAGGTGCCGTCTTCAACTCCAAGTTGTGTTCCATAATACAGACACAACCATAGTTCTTACTCCAAGCTTTCTTGTGGTTGCTTTGTTTTATTGTAGACTGGAAAATAGAAGGCAATAGCTTACCATTTTCCTGTTGCTCCAAGAAAACTATATAGACATGTCCATAAAATTATGGAGTCCAGCTTGACTTGAAGGAGACATTATCTACCTTACTGCCTTTTCTTTATTGCTGATAGTTGGATGTGGCTAGGGATGTACTGTTGTCTCTTAATACTCTTAATAAGAACTGTTCAATACATTTCTTATTGTGGATATGATACTGACATTGTTTTGGGGCCAAATGGTATGCTTTATGTTCATTTAAACTTTTGACGTGTTTCAAATGAATTGTTCAATTGTTACATTGTAGCATATTGCAATTACAGATATTGTATTTAAAATGCTTGCTCTCTGTACATTTTTGAACATGATGTATTTTCGAAAAATGTAGTTTAAAAATACAATAACTAGGCTTTCAAGTCCTTGAGTTATCGCAATATTAAAGTACAGTGGATGCTTTGCTTCAAGAGTTTCAAAAAGAAAAGAAAAAGAAAGAATAACATGGTAAAATCCTCTTTTTGCAAGAGGAAAAGTAGTTTGTACATATCACATATTTCATTTGCTGTACAAAAGAAATTACATTTTAGTATTTTAATAGTACTTCAAATATTGCATTTCATCAGCATATGTGATTTATAAATTATTAAAAGAATAAAATGAAATATTCTGTTTAATCCAATTAATTTGAAGTAATTTCCATTTCTACAGCTCTAGAATGTGCTTATCCTTTATAGTCTTTTGTTCCAGTTGTATGTTGACAGTTAGCCATGAAAAACTAATGTTCAGCCTATTATGATGTCTACCTTTTCCTTGATGCAGTTTCATTTATCTGAATTCCCAAGCACAAATATACATTCTTAACATTATCCCCTCTTTGTGAAACATCTCAGATACAAGCATTCTAGCAGTAGGAGAACATCAGAATACCCTACATTTCCCTTTTTTGGCCAGGCTCTGGGTGTGTTCCAAAAATAAAAGGAAGGTATGTCTAGATCAGGATGAAAGGCTGATGTGCCATTTTAAACTTTCCATATTTGGGGACTTACAGCATGTCAAAGAGACAATGACACTCTTGCTCATTCACTAATATCAGCTTCTCAGCTGCAGGACTTCTGGATTGGGAGCATTATGTAAATCTACTTAGATCCAGGCTTCAGATCTGATTTGGGGCATTGATACTTTGGTTGCCTTGGTGGACAATGTGTGAGAAGATTTTGATAGTACCAGCCATGTATCTTACTGAACGGCTTGCTAAGATGAAACAAAGGATATGAATTTTAGCTGTTTCTGGGTCATACAGAAAGGATCTTTTCAAAGGGTGAGGCAGGGGTATTCAAGTTTCATACATTAACTAATGAGATCCCTCTGCTAATATCATGTTTATTAACGGTGGTTAAATAGAATTACAGTGCAACACTGCAAATCAAGGTGATTTTTTTTCCTTTTTAATTGCTGCCTATGCTGATCTATAAGCACTTTTGCCTTTCTTCAAAATCTGACAATAATTATTTCTTGTGAATATTTGTAGTAGTACAGGCATGCAGATCAAAATCCAGTTTTGTACCAGATTTCTATATTTGAAGAAGACTTCAGCATCCTGTAGGTACAGGAAAGCTAACTAGACTGCTGCTCAAAATGAAATTAGAGCACAATGAGAACTTTCATGTAATTGGTTACATGAGTATTCTTTCAGAATAGGGGAGAGAGAGGGGAAAAAAAAAACTAGGGCACCTTCAGAAAATTTATGATCCTACTTCAAAAGCCCAATTGCCTTTTTGCTAAATCAGTTGCCAAAGCAGAAAGGGAATAAGGAAAAAAAAATGTCCTGCATGGTTGAGTTGACCTAATTCTACGTTTGCTCAGATTGGATTTAGGATAGTTTTTGTGTGTGTGTGCTAAGAAATACAACTGAAGAAGAGAGCACCCTATATTTCTCTATATACTTTATTCAGATTCAGACAACTCATCTTACACAATTACCTCCCTCAGAAATTACAATTACTGGTCAGATAAACAATATCAAACCATTGAGGGATGCTGTGAAATATACCTTATGTATGTGATCTATAATCATTACAAGTATCATTCTCCTCCTTCTCATCTTCCTTCTTTCCCACCCCTAAAGTAGCTCAGGATACTATAGATGGGTTGGCATTCTGTCTGCACAACAACCCTGTGAAATTAGTTAACCAGAGCAAAGATGATTGGGTCAAAGTATCCTTCATGGCTGAATAAGGAAGTTGCCTCATCCTAATCCAATTTCATTTGAAAGGGCCCATATGTTTCCCAACACAATTAAATCTTGGGATGATGTCTGAATGTGCTTCTAGCATATTGAACTAATTTCTCTCAATATTTTGTTTCATCTCATACAAAGAGAAAGCTCTTGAAAAGATCCATCTAAATTTCTTCTGTCTCAGCTCAGGACTAAATCTATTGAAGTAAGATATTGCCATCTTTCATAATAGTTTGGAATATGATCTTAATAAAAACAACTGCAATTTGGTGCACTCAGACTATCCCAGGATTTTGAACGGAGAGAATCTACATTGGAGCTTCTTTGTGTCTGTCTGTGAGGCACCATGGTGATAGTATTTCTTTGAAAGGTAATTGCTTCTCAGTAGGCATGTGCCTTAAATGCAGCATGCATCTGTTGTGCTCAATAAATTAGTTTGAGGTACATCAATACATCACATTTTAAATGTGAGGGGATAGGAGATATAAGAAAGACAGCATGGTTTTATGATCTATAATCTTGCAGTTGTGAATTCCAGTTCCTGCCACATTTGCTTGCTTGCTTGCTACAGATTAGAATTAACATGGGAAGAGTAACTCCTGCTATTTATGTGTCTAGCTTTCACTGACGATAACACACTTGTAGAATTATCAATCACATCTTAACTTAGCCATATTTAGAGCAGACAAGTTAAATTCAATGGGATTCAAAAGTATTGAGGGTACACTAAATATAATTGTATCTGGATCTCCATACCTTCACTCCAAGAGTAATCAAGTGCCTGAGGGAAGGAGAAGGGCAGTTGAACCAGAGGCTACTGTATCTCCATAGCAGTCACTTATTGTACATCCCAGCCATCATTAAGGTAATGTAAAGTCTGTCATTATATTGGCACAACAATGTTTGGATGACTTGAGAACATGCTGTAAACACCAAGTGGGAAATGGAGAGAGAGAGAGAGAAATAACAGAAGAAACAAAGGAAGAGAAGAACTGGAGGGAAATATAGAGCAGGAAGGATAGAGAAACAAATATGGAAAAGATGTACTAGAAGGCATAGGTGCTACTACAGCAGTGGTGTAAAAGAATTTGATAGGTCACTAGGTGGGGAAGGATTGTTGGTACCCATTAGGCTCCTGCTATCATCATGAATGACAGAGAGTTTGAAATGATCTTAAGAGTTATTTTTCAGAGAGAGAGAGAGAGAGAGAGAGGGAATGGGAATGAGAATGGTTTGCTAGGCCCAATGCAAAACTGTAATAGGGCTAAAAGAGAGAAGGGAAGCATGTCTGTCATCAGTACACAGTACTGAACCCCTCTTGTTTTATGTTAGAAATTCATCCATAGTGTGCAGTCAGTCCTTACTGTTCTCTGCTCGCCTGGTTTTTAGAGATAAAATAATTCCCTCCCCCTTTCTAGACTATTTCATGTTCCTCATTTGATCCTGCTCTTTTGCCCTGCTCTATTATCAAATAAAATTACATTTCTAACCTGCCTGTTCATCTGTCTGGCCTCAGTGAGACGTATATCAGAGAAACGGACTGTCTGGTCTCTTTCTCTGTTTTTCAATGGCTCCTATTAATGAGTTTTGTAGCTGAAGGTATCATGCTGCAATTTTTGCTCACTGTTTTAACTAACGCACTGCAGTCTAGGGAATTTGTCACTGAAATCCTGATACTGTCTTTTATTCTTTAGTTCTCATGAAACATGGGACTGGATTATACCCAATCTGTCATTTGAAATAAAACCACACTGTCCATTTGGGGCCTAACTACAACTAGTGTCAAATTCATATTTCATAAAATAATGCTTAACTTTGCCACTTTTTGGGAAGGAAAAGTAACGTATTGGTGAGGAAAGGCAACTGAGCATTAAATAGAAATATGTTAGGACCCTTTACCATCCTTCATTCCCTGGAATGTCCACTCTGTATGTCTCTTCCTCTGCCACTCTGTGCGGAAGGGGAGGGAGGATAAGCAGCAAAGACAAGATGCCCTTTTAACCAACCGGATTAATAAAATAGGCCCATATGATCTCAAAATGAAAAGTGCAAGCAGTTACCTCTATCTGCTTGTTCATGTTCTTTTGCTGGGCAAAGCAAAAGTATAGGAAGTTAACTATGAAAAGAATAGCCATTTTTCTCCTCTCTCACTGACTCTGCATGCTGTGGTGATGGGGAAGTGGCCCATGAACTCAGTTCCAGTCAGACTCAGCCCAAGAACTGCAAAGAATCAATCCAGTCAAACTTCAGTTCTTTATTTGTTCAAACTGTATAGACAGAATCTTGCCAGACTAAATCTACTCTACCTAACCTAAAGGGAAATAACCTGGGAAGGCTCTAGGTGTGGCCACTGTGAACCTCTTTGTCGTCCCTCATTCCAGCTGTGGACTGTGTTTTATCTCGGTCCCCATCTTGGAATGTGCTCCCTCCTTTCTGAGAGTAAAGGTAAAGGTTTCCCTTGACGTAAAGTCCAGTCGAGTCCGACTCTAGGGGGCGGTGCTCATCTCCGTTTCTAAGCCTTGGAGCCGGCGTTGTCATAGACACTTCCGGGTCATGTGGCCAGCATGACGACTCGGAACGCCGTTACCTTCCCGCCGAAGCGGTACCTATTGATCTACTCACATTTGCATGTTTTCGAACTGCTAGGTGGGCAGGAGCTGGGATTAACAACGGGAGCTCACCCCGCTGCACGGTTTCGAACCGCCGACCTTCCGATCAACAGCTCAGCGGTTTAACCCGCAGCGCCACTGCGTCCCTGTTCCTTTCTGAGAACCAGCAGCATTATTGTAGTCCATCACAATTATGCACATCAAGCAATGAGAGAGTGGGTTATACTCTGGTTTCTCTTCAGACTGTATCAGTTCTTCACCTTTCAAGGAGTGTAAGCACTGATGACAGAGGAGCATCCAGTTTTTGTTCACTCCTTCTCTCCTCCTTCTCCATTCTCATCAAGAAAGAGGGAGCATGAGCAGGCTATTGTCTCCTTTCCAATATTCCCTCAATTGTTGTTGTAGAGAGTAAAGAAGATGACTGTCAGCCTTGTGAAGTAAACCACATAGGAATCACAACCAGATGAGTTAATTCTACTTTATTGTAAAGCTACATTGATAGAATCTTGCAAGTCTAAAAGTACAATCCCACCCGCACATCTCCTTTACAGCCCAAGAAACTAGGGAGGGTCCCTTCTGAGCCTCTTGTGCTACCCACTATGCAGCTGCAGGCTATGCTGTCTCTTATCTGACCATTCCCTTTGCAGTGTCTCTTTGCCCAGACTCCCAAGGTCTTTCCCACATACCATTACAGTGACCTTGATAGAATTATGCAGAAACTGTTGCCTAGGCAAAAGGGGCCGTGTTCTGCCAAGTGTCCAAGCAGTGATCAGGTGCTCAGACAATTGATTCTTTTTGATCCAGAGACAAAGCATGCCAGTGGATAAAGAAACTTGAAGCTTTATTATAAACTTAAGCAAACAGAGTTAAGCAGAAACACAGTTTAAACAAGAAACACAGTTTAGGCAGATTAAACCAAAGCATAGCATACAGAAAGAAATCATATATACCAAGCAAGTTGATACCCAATCCCTTTTATGTTACCAGGAGCCTCCTGACCAAGGCAACATGGACCCCCCAGGATAGCAATATTCTACAGCACCCAGCACGCAGGATCTGTGCAGAAGCTCCTGGACTCAAAAGGCAATTCCAAGGGTTTTATCCAAGTCTGGCCCTCAAACCTCATGATCATGTTTCCATGGTTGCAGGTTATAAGACCTGACCTTGACTAGACAGCTTCCCAAGGCCCCAAAACACCTGTCTATGACATCATCCAAGAGCCTGGGAAGTCTTACAGATAAGCTAGTGCTTAACAAAACAATCTGTGGGGTTTCTCTTATCTCTCCCCCAACTCTAAAGATATGTTCTGGAGGGCTGTTGGAGGAGTAGACTTACAAACTTTCAATCTTGTGGTTTTATCCCTCCTGTATGTCAAACAGAAATAAAAATAAGCCAGCTAAATATTTATAAACATCAATATAACTCAAAATAAGCTCTAATCTGCTTTGTGTGAGGGAGAAAATCAACATATGTCACTTAACTCCTCGAAATCATGTGTGTTGCCACTACAGGCCAAAACATTTTTTAAGCCCAGAACAGGATAAAATTTGGAAGCAGCTCAGGCAGATCCTCCCTAATTCATTGAAGTATAGAAGAGAGAAGGATGTACAGTACAATCATACTTGCAAGATTCTGTTATTACAGTCAATTTCAATAAAAGTAGTTTAGCCTTTATGTGGAGTTGATGTCCTGGTCTGGTGTATATCTGCTAAGTTCAGCCCTTCCTTTTGCATTGTCCAAAAACAGAAGATAAGTAAGCACATGGTTGGTCAGGTGAGCAATCTGAGACCAACACAGTAATTATTTGCTCCCCCACTAAAAAGTAAATGGAAGCTAACTCACCCTTTCTTCTGTATGTCTTACAACATGGAGAATTTAATGAATTGGCAAGAATCATTTGTATAATGTACTATTAGAGGGAGAATACAGGTGATCAATTGTAATGTAGTAAAGATGCTAAAGGAACTGGGAAGCCTACAATACAGTCCATCCTAGGCCATGGAAATTCACTGGATTATTCTGGGTTAATTGTTTCTCTTAGTCTAATCTAAATCACAGAGTTGTTCTTGTGGGACTGAAAGGAAACCTCTACATAAACCACCTTGCGCTGCTGGAGGAAATGCAGCATATAAATCTAAACAACAAGTTCACTTTGCATTTCTTCTTGTCTGGCTAAGGGAAGGTGGTAAGTGAGCAGCTGGGAATGCTGGCTCAAGCTTTCTCAAGAATGGTCCAACCTTCCCATCTATGGTTTCAAAAGCAGGTGAACAACAGACGATGCTTGCTTCGTTCTCTGCCTGGATGCTTTATGGCTAGAGTGTGCCATTCCCTGCTCCATCTTTTCAGCCTTTTTGATAGACCAGAGGACAAGGATCTGCTTTTTACCATTTGCTTCTTCTCACCCAAATGGCTATCTTCCTTTAAAATAAAAATGTAACTGTTAAATATATAGCAAAACAAGTGTTTAATGACCTCCCTCTTCTCTGAAAGATGTAGGTAATCTGATGAAGACTTAACACTCAAGTACCATTAGTTGTTCTATCTATTGCAAACATGTCATTAAAAATCCATAGACTGGAATACATTTTCCCCTATTTGTCTGATATGGAGGTTCTAAAGTTTGATTCTGTATAAATGCCCATGGACAAAACCAGTTACTCTTCTGCTCTTGATGAGAAAATGTAAAAGAGTTAGTGACAACCTTTTTTAGCATTATGGCAGTGGATATTAGAGAAAAAGGGGGAAAGGCTTGTGATGATGAATAGCTTTTTCCAACTATCTGTACATCTAAGATCACCTAAGATTTTACTAGCACATTCATGCCTGTATAAATCTGGCCATCTCACAACAGATGATATCCTAAAAGTTCTAAAGAACAGTATATGTTATAAAAAGGGAAACAGTAGACCTTTAAGCATAAACAATTTTGAATTAGACTGAAGTCCATTAAATCTACTATTGTGCTTCCAACAATCACTAACAACAGCTCCAGGATCTTTCCAGATTAGTTGCTGTTATCCATTGGAGTATCAGGACGACTGTTTTTATTTGCAGTGGCAAGTGATTGAAGTGATAATGAGTCTTTATAATTTTGCTATTTTGGGGAACGATTTAACAGTGAAGTCAGAGAATGAGAAAAATCATCCAGCATAGCCTGGACATTTTTTCTCATTCTCTGAATTCATAGTAAAAGTGTATGCCTTATTTGTTTTCTTTAGGGGGCCTGCTGCTTTGTGCTGGCTACCAGTTGCATTTCTGTCCAGCTGGAAGCTTGAGGTTTCTAAGATTTTGTCAGGAGGCAAAAAATAAGAAAGGAAGGTGTTCGGTTTAGCAATAAAGCCAGAATAAAGAGTCCAAGCCAAATTTTAAACCAAGGGCAGTAGTCAGCCTTTCTAGAGTTTCAAGAAGCTGTCGACTCTAGCTCAAGAACATGGAAGCAGGAACCAGGAAGAATGATGGCTGAAGCCAGAAAAGGGAAGCTACTCTAGCCAAGCTCATTATTTAGGAATGTCATGATCTGCAGAGTCTCTTCATTTTTGTAGAATATTTAAGCTGTTTTGCTTGCTTTCAGGTTGTTCTGCCTTGACTGCTGAGATATTGGAGAAGGCCCGATGTCTTTTAAATCTGAGTCAGACAAAGTCTGGCTTAAAAGTTGCTTGGCTGTATGTTGAGTAGAGACAAATTTACCTGCAGTCAGCATAGAACTAGAAGCAACATATATATGAATATTTGCTTTCTGGAAAAGTGATGTTTCCTGAACAGTTTCTGACTGATCTGATTCATTCCCCAGGAACTGACTCATGACCATTTCATCAAACTGAAGGTCTTTTGTTAAAGCTCAGTCCATTTACTAGTTGAAGCTATGAAGTTTCATGTAAACACCACTAAAATGAACTTAATTCTAAGTACCAGTGTCCTATTAATCAGTGCTCTGATTAAATCATGCTCTGTTCACTTAATCAGCAGATATTATTTATTAGGTGTTTCCTTTGGTATGCCATGTGGAAGACCAGGATGTCTTAAAGTATAAATAACATATTCTGAAGGAAATAGTCCCAACCCTTGTACAGGAATTGCCACAATGTTCTCAGTGGCCAAACAAATGTGTATGGAAATTCCCAAAAAATCAAAACCTCACCTCTTTGTTTATCTCTTAGCATTAGGCATTCAGAGCATTATAGTCCCTGTAAATGGGGGTTACTTTTATTATACTGGTGAGTCTATTCTTCTTCTTGCGTAGAAGCAAAAGAAGCAAAATCCCCCCCCCTCCCCAAAACATATTTATTGCCAGTCTGGTTGGTTTCGATAGATGGAATGGAGAATGTGACATCTTGTTTTTCAACTCCAACTACAGGTAGAATTTAGATGAATGACTATGAGTCTGCATTGAAACTTTAATCTTGCAGCAACACTGTGAGTTAATTTATATGGTCAAGCCACCAGAATCATGAGGCAAAGTGGGACAGAAAGAGTTAGGGCAAGAAAAAATCAGATTAGGTAAAAAGAAGAAAACCCTAAACATGTTAAAAATATTTCAACCATCATCAGGTTTCATTGGCAATGAATAACTAATGGCCTAAAGTGCCACATTAAGTATGAATGGGGTTGGAATGGTTATGCCACATTGCAGGGTGCATCTGATCCATTTTCTCAAACAATATTTTTTTTATTTATGACATGATTTCATGTGCTTTCTTCAGAACAAAAAGTTAAAGCCTTCCTGCATAGATAGGCTAGTTTACAGTAGTTTGTGAACCCAAAATACCATTAGTGATGAACAAAACTGGGATGTATTTTTCATGAACAATTTCACCACTGAGAAAGGAGTGCTGTCTTCTGCTTCACAGATTTGCTTACCCACTGATGAAAGAGTAGAAACTCCTTATATAGGTTAGTGGGAAGGAAAAGGGAAAACATCTCTGTCATCAAACTAAAAGCAAATGCCCCTTTGCATTACAGCACAGACCCCACTGATAGTAATGAGTAAAAAAAAAACAACTCTGTTCAGATAAATTAAAATAGTCTTTTAAGAAGATAGAATTCTGAGTGTTTTGCAGACTTTGTGTGTGTGTGTGTGTGTTTACAATGAAGTTGGAAAGAGCTGGGCTGCAAAAAAGGAAGCAGATGCCTCTGGCAATCTATCAGTAGTAAGTTATCTGGATATGTTTTACATAATACGTTTTGAATATTCTTACATTATTCACCTTACTTTTTATGGCCCAGTTGCTATTCCATCAAGTTACAATAGAATACCCTAACATTAATAGATTACCCTAACATTATGGGAAATGCCTGGTGATTACATTGGATAATTAGATTCCATTCTGTCTCTGAATGGACAGAAAAATATTTAGATATGCAGTGCTGAGCCTCTAGTCTACAATTGTCTGAAACAGTACAACCTTAGGAATTGTGCCATATGCTTCTTTCTCTATAGGCAGTTCATCTTCTCACTTTTGGAAATTACTAGACAGTGTCTTATGACTCATCTACGGGGTAGCCTTTTCAACTACTATTCTTTACTATTGTCATGCGCTGCCTACCGCTGAGTAAAACACAGACACTGTTTCAGGGAAAGCAGGTTCAGGTTTAATTCAGCGTAGTGCTGGATCAGAAAAAAGCTGAGAGTGAAGGGAGCGCGCCGGTGCGGGGTTTAAATACCCTGCGCCGGTCAGCGCCCCCTCACTTTGGGTTGCGTCACCCCCCCTTTGTCCTGCATGCTTTCGTGCCGGTAGGTGAAGGGTTGCGGGGCCCCAGCTAGTGCCCCGGGATTGCCCATAATCGGTTTCTTCCTTCGGCCGGTGATTGCTGTCAGCTGGGCGATCTCCGTTGCGCTTTGCTGACAGCTTCAGGTGTGCCTCGTGATCCGCCCTGTCTTTGTCTTTCCTTCCTCCTCTTTTGTGTCCTGATGGCTGAATCATCTGGCCGGGGTCTGTGTCTGTTGTTGTGCGTGCTTTGCTTATCTTAAGTCCCTTCCTCTGCTTCCTCGGTATTGTCATGTGTGCCGTTGTGCTGATGTCTTCAGCTCAACGGCACTCATGACAACTATTGACATGGCTGCAGACTTAGCAGCATGTTGACCAAGATAAAGGCTTCCTCATCATTCTTGCAATGTTGGAATATATAATCTACAGTAATTTTAAATTATTCCATGTTTCCTCACCATTTAGTTGACTTCCCACTCTTGAAAGTTCTGTTAAGCCCTTGGTTAAAGTCTTTAATATGTCATCATCCTAATGAGATAGCTTAAGCAAGCTGCTATTAAAATACTTAATAGCACTACGGTAGTTAGCTTGTGAAAAACTCTGATAAGTTACAACTTTAATATGGTGGTTGGGGCATTGTTGATTCAGTGTTATAGCAACTCTATGTCTTGAGGATATTATATCTAAGTGGATTTTTTTTTTTAATGGATGCCCACAATCACTTTTATACAGCAGGTTCCATTACTTCCTGAAGTCTTCTTCTGTTCTAGTATTAATCTCCATTATCAAGCTGGATAGTGCCAAACATACCTGTGTGATATAGGCATGCCATACTCATACAGTACAAACACAGAGGGATGTAAAAAACTTCAAAGCCTTGCAACCAAATGCAAAAACAGGGTGCATATGTCAATTCTGCCTTGTGCTCTTCAATTCATTTTATATTGCTTCTTAAGCATCTTGTTAGTTTTGCACTATATTATAAAATGTGCCACAGAATTAATAACTGTTGGTAATTGAGTGACATTTTTATGGCACACCACCAAACAAAAAGGTGCTAAAAATTGTCCAAAGTTGTTGGGAATAAGCTGTACAAGGTTTGGACAAAGGCTAAAGCTTTTCATGCTTGTTATGTAATTGTTAATGGCATGGGCTGTGTCTTGTCTTAAGGGTTAGTTGCTGAACCGTATTAGGATATGGAGCTTTCAAAGAAGCCAGGTTGATTCCTGAGAAGCTTTCAGTAAAAGACAGTTTCAGGGTGACAATACACATAGACACTAGTTAGTTCACCTTTCAACACAAAACAAAACCAGGGAGATCTGTTCTGTAGTCAGCTCTAGTTCTAAGTTAGGTCTCTAGAGGAGAAAGACACGACACCAAGTTCCTTCCAAGAGGCTTATTTTTAAACATAGATAGTGGAGAATTCGTTTGATCTTGTATTTTAATCATAAATTTTAATTAGCCCTATAAAATTTTGATCACTTTCCTCCTAAGTTTCAAAGAGAGCAGTGCTCAGAATTTCATGCACGCTGCACATTACACCTGTAAGGCCAGAGTCATTCATATTTGCAACAGCTTTGAGGTCTGTTGATTAAATTAATAATGACTGTCTCCACTTTTCAGCTGATGTTGTGTCCTGAACTGCAACTAAATTACATAAGAATGTTAGAGGTTTGTTTTCATAAATATAATTGCGCTGTGGAGTGATTCTGCAGATTGTGCCCACAGGGAATTCTGCATTCCTTTCATATATTTCCAGCGTGTTATCCTACTTAAGAAGGTTAAAGTGCAAAACACTTGCTTGCAATGCTCTGAAAAGAAGTCTTTCTCTGCTCCTGCCTCCCCAAAGCCAATACGAAATTTTGCACACTACAAGTCAAGTGTCATAATTCTACCAGGTAATGGGTAACAATTGCTCTTCCTTTAACATGAGCCCAAGGGGAAACAAGGTTAATTCACTTAAGAGGTAGTTATTACAACATGAAGATTTGTTCTGGCCCTCTTAAAAGTGACCAAGGGCTCTATTTTCCAGAGCAAAGGAGCATTTCTCTCTCTCTCTCTCTCTCTCCTCCCCCCCCCCCAAAAAAAAACAGGAAGAAAAAAAATAGTACCTCTGCTCCCATGCATTCTGGTCGGAAAGTTGCAGCTGTTTCAGAACAAGGTGATTTAGGCTTGAGGATTTGCTCTTATCTCAACAATGATAAGCTGGCTGGCTGGCTATAGTAAAACATAATCTTAAAGCATATGTGCTATAGGGGGAACATCTTTGACCATTTTTGCTCTCTTTTGAGTGTAAGTATTAATGCTGCTAATGAAGGGTCCTGAATACTAACAGAGAAGCTATTATTTTAGTGTTCAGTATTATCTATCATGAAGCCTCGTGTAGCATAGAGTGGTAGGCGGCAGTATTGCAACCAAAGCTTTCCCCACGACCCGGGTTTGATCCCAGCAAAAGCTGGATTCTCAGGTAGCCGGCTCAGGTCGACTCAGCCTTCCATCCTTCCGAGGTCGGTAAAATGAGCACCCAGCTTGCTGGGGAAGGTGACGACTGGGGAAGGCAATGGCAAACCACCCCTGCTATAGTCTGCCAAGGAAATGTCACGAAAGCAGCATCCCCCCAAAGGGTCAGACATGACTCGGTGCTTGCACAGGGGACCTTTCACCTTCACATTATCTATCATATAAGACATAACACACAAGAAGGGAGTATTTGCAGTTTAAGGGA
The DNA here is from genome assembly GCF_035149785.1 of Candoia aspera. Classification (NCBI taxonomy): domain Eukaryota; kingdom Metazoa; phylum Chordata; class Lepidosauria; order Squamata; family Candoiidae; genus Candoia; species Candoia aspera. The sequence continues at coordinate 94,839,965 of NC_086154.1, forward strand.
GGTCCCCCCCCCACAAAAAAAAAAAGCCTCAAGGAGAAATTCTAGACCTAACATAACAAAGCAAGGCAAAATTTGACCTGTAATGGAATGAAGCAGCAGCCTGAAAAAAACAGCAGATGTAGCTGGTTGATTGCAAGAATTTTCTATTGCATAAAAAGTAGAAATAATTCCTGAAAGCAAAGCATACACACAGATTTTGTTCACAACATAGCAAAGAAACATTTCTCAGTCTTTTGAGCTGAAAAGGAGATATTAGGCGTCTAACGTTTGCAAAACATGCCACCATAGTGGAAGGCTGTAGACATATCTATGGCAATACAGTATTGTTTTTAATTTTCTAGTCCTTGTATTTGTTACTATTCATTATGAAAAGTACTTACATTTTTCAGGCAATAAATAGTAAAACATTTCTTTTCAGCAAATTGCGCAACCTCTACTTATCTCTTGCTAATACTTGCCTAAGGGGGAAAAAAAATCTGATACTGGCCTGACCTTTCAAGGAGCCAAATGAGGTAGGAAACAGGTCATACAGCAAAATTATATTTCTTGCAATTAAGGTAAAACATTTTGATGCACCTCATCTTGTTTACTTTCATTCTGTTTGAGACTGGCTGCACAGGTGCATGTATTTACTGCCTGCAGGTACAATAAAATGGGCAATGCTTAGTTGTCAGCAATTGTCTTTTTAAAGTGAATGTCAAGTGTTAAGTGATCCCCAGACTACATTCAAAGAAAAGTAGTTGTTAGATTATCAGATAAAGAGTGACAGAGATTTGCCCATTCCCAGTATTCCATTTCACAGCATGACAACAAAGAAATGTAGAATACTGTTGGACTCACTATGAATAAAAACCAAGATGCCCCTGAGATGAGCTCTACACCTGGTGACTACATCCATATGGTTTTCTTGGAAGCATTAAGGAAGAGGTTGGCATTGCCTTCTTCCGGGATCTTTAAAAAAAATTCCCAGTCTAACCAACTCTGTAGGAATTACCAGGTGGTCCCCCATCCAGATACAAACCAGAAAGAACCCTCTTTAGCTTCTGTGATCACTCAAGGTCAGCTAGGTCCTACTACCTGCTGAGCCTTTTCCATTAAGAATAATTGTGCTAAATAATTGGAGAAATGTTCAGATTACTTTGGCCCTACAACTGAGACAGAGAGTTGAGGAAAGAATGGGAACAAAAAGTATATATCTCTGGTGAGGCTGTGGTTTGGTGCTTTAAAAAAAAAATCAGGTAATTACTGTAAAGAACTTTCTCTAGTTTACAAAGGTAGAAGTGTTACCCCTAGATTGCTTCCGGCCAGGAAACAAAATGGATGTGCCTGTTTTGAACAGCACTTGTCACCAGAATGCAACTGCTACTTTGGCAAAGGCCAATCAACAAATTCTGTAGGAACAGCAAAAGCTAGGTCTGTGATTATATATGTGTGTGTGTGTGTGTGTGTGTAGCTTTCTTTTAATAACACAAGTTACCAAAGTTGATATATTATCTGATGAAATCAGGAGTCTCCTTAAGCTTATGCTAAATCACTTCATGGCAATGTATTCACATGGATACTTCCAAAGAAGCTGGTCATCTCCTTTCTTTGAAGCAAAATTTATGTTACTGGAACATTAACAAACCAAGCACTTGGGTGGTTTAATTAGGGAGTCATCAAATTTCTTAAAGGAAAATTATTATTGGCTATGAATCACAGGTGTTATGTCTACAGTCTAAAGGCAGTTTGCCTGTGAAAACCAATTGCTAGGAAAGATATCCTCAAGACACTCAGCTCATGCAGCAGAGAAAGCAGAAGCCCACCAGTTTTATAAGGTGACCATTGGTTGGAATTATAATCAAAAAGTAAATAAACATCTCAGTCAGCTACAGCCTTTTCTAATTCTGGTGAGATTTGAATGGTGAATACATAAAATGATTTTTTTTAAAAAAAAAAATCAAGGATTGTAATAAGCACTTCATTATTTTGCTTTAAAATGACATATGTAGTTCAGTGCATAGTGTCTGGAGGACTCTACAACAGAGCTAACAATTAATGATTATACATGTTAAAGCTCACAATATTGATTACAGACTGTCAGTGATGAGACTAAAAAATCCTGAATAATACAGGGACATTTTAAAGTCAGCAGTTATTGAAGGTGAGCAAACATGTTCCATGTGCCAAAACTGATAACCTTGCTTTCCTTAAAGGAGAATGCCTTCCTTTGTGTGATAAATGATAAGAAAGAGAGTAGATACCAAAAGGTATGCAGTTTCTTGTGATTTTTGAGGCTAAAGAGATCGATCCTACTGCAGAACACAGGACCTGGAGAAGATATGCTGAGTCAGATTCTCAGGAAGATGCTAAATAAAGGCAAAAAGGAATATGGCACTTGTTGCAAGGAAGTATCTGGATGAAAACAGTAAGAGGCGTGACTCAAAAGTTATCTCAAGGATTAAGAAAGAAGACAGAGCAGGCCTAAGTCTGAGCAGTGACAGAGAAACTGCCACTTCTTAGGGCTCTTAACTTGGTCAGACAGGACAGAAAATATAGGGAGCATAATATACAGTAGCTACTTCCACCCTGTCTCCTGCTGTCTTATTTTTAATACTGTATTATCTATAGTGGAACAGATAGATCTACCAACATCCAGGAAATTCTCTGCACAGGACCTCCATTGATCCCTATAGAAAAAAAATCCAAACCAAACAATCTACAATTATTTGGATTCCATGCAAATAATTGTAGATTGTTTGGTTTGGATTTTTTTTAAAGCTGTGACTATACAGTAATAGATTCATATATGTATAGGTAAAATAGATTTTCCTCTGAATAGTTGAGAAAAGCTCAGTTCTTCTATCCAGATACCTGAGGTCTCCATAATGGTGTCTGATGTATCCAAGGTGACTTGGTACTAGGAACTTACAGGTATCATCTACGTTGCATTTTATCAATTTTACCATAGAGACTTGTATATGGGCATCTATGAAGAGGTAATGGGAGCAAATGAGAAAACACGCATTACAATGTTGTGATGCAAACTCCATCCGTTTTATACTTACATTGCAACATCATACACAAGGATATAAGGGATGAACTTTTTTTCTTGTTTACTAGATTCCTCTCTATGAATAACACTATTTAATAATTACAAATTCTATCATATATTCAAGGTAAGGACATTGTATGAAACCATACACTGAATGTTCAGGAAGATGCTTCATAGGGCTAGTGTTAAGCACAAATAAAATAAGCCATAATATTGTGCCCATGAAGAAGGTATTTCAGAACAAGTCCTGCATTTTTTTTCTCTTTTTTTCATTTATTTTTCTGTATGCCATGAGTTCTTTTTGCTTGTGGGTATACATTTATATTCTGTGCAAACAATTAAATTGCTTCTATTTTTCCAGGCACATTTTTTGCTGCCATAATTTAATTTAATATTAGTAAGACCATTCATGGGAACATGAATGAAAAACACACTTGACTAACTTTCTCACTTCCATTACAAGGGTAAAAAAAAAATGGCTTTTTTATTCTTAATTGGCCAACAACAAATTCCAGGTCTGGATTTTTTTTTCTTTCAAGAATAAATAGTGAGTGCATCTTCAGCAGTGTTCACACAGGAAACCCTTACCCAACAACATTCACACATAAAGTATTTTCATTTTCCACCATCGGGCACTGTTGACCTTGGAGACCAAGTAAAGTAAGTATTTACGATCCTGTGGTATGTTTGGTTTTTAAATGTATTGTTTCAATATTTTTGTAACATTTGTATTTCTTGCTGATGCTTTTTGGCATTAAAAATCACTCAAGCTGTGCTGGAATATAATGATCTTCACTGAACCATAGTACAGAAGGATAATTCAGTTCATGGAGGTTATTCTAGCGCATTGTATACACAAAAGCTTGGAAGCAAATGCAAAGGAATCTCACTTTTTGACATGTGCTGTATTCAATTTCTATTCAAGGCAAGGAAGATTCACTTATACACAGAAATGCAGTGACTTACATTTGCAGAGCAATTCAGCTGAACTGGGATTCAAGATACATACAGAGGGAAACATTCTCTTACTGTAATCCTATCAACAACAAACTAAAAAGATCTATGTTTCTGTTCCTTTCTGTATTGCTTACAGAACAGTTATGTTGATAACTTCTAAAAAAAAACAATAAATTCCACAGGTTTGGTTTTTGTTTGGTTTGGTTTGGTTTTGGGGGTCCTGCTGCCAGCATTTGCCTAGCTTACTTTCTTATTTTTCTCATCTCTTGGCCTTACATGTAGTCCTTGACTTACAACCATTCATTTAGTGATAGTTCGAAGTTACAACGGCACTGAAAAAAGTGACTTACGAGCAGTCCTCACACTTACAACCGTCACAGTGTCCCTGCGGTCACGTGATAAAAAGTCAGGTGCTTGGCAACCAGCATGTATTTACAACAGTTGCAGTGTCCTGGGGTCTTGTGATCATCATTTGTGACCTTCCCTGCTGGCTTCCAACAAGTAAAGTCAATGGGGGAAGCTGGATTCACTCAACAACCATGTGATTCACTTAATGACTGCTATGATTCACTTAATAACCACTGTGATTTCCTTAATGACTGCTGTGATTTGCTTAATGACTGTGGCAAAATAGGTCTGAAATTGGGCATGACTCACTTAATGACCGCCACACTTACCAATGGAATTCTGGCCCCAACTGGGGTCATAAGTTGAGAAGTACCTGTACTTATTTTTGCTCCACATCTTCCTACACTTCCTCTTTTTAGTCTTCTTCCTTGCTAACTTCACCTGCAGTTCCACAAAAGGAGAATGGAAAAATAAAATAATATTCTGAAAACAATGGTGTGATAACATACCTGGTCAATACCTTGGGAAGTGACTGTTTGTTTATGAGAACAGTGCCCTTAGGCAGAGCACTCCCCCTTTTGGGGGGAGATGGGCGGTGCTAGAAATTTGAAAAATAAATAAATAAATAAATAGATAAATAAAACAAATTGGAAACCATTCTTTAGCTGCATCCGTAGTGATATATTCCAAAATACAACACACGCTGTGGGGGTGGGGGGAGAGAGAATTATGACAGAGTTTCTTTTTCCTGACAGAGTAAGAAGAATATGTAGGAAAAAGCTTCCTCAGTCTTAGGAAATGATTTGGGGAGGGATCGTAGTCCATCAATAGAGCATTTTTCTTTCAAAATATTTCCTGGGAATGCCGTAACCGATGCAATCACTAAGCAAAACTTAAATGAGATTTTGCCTTACTTTACAGCAGTGGTATACAAACTGCATCCCTGGGGCCTGCAGTCCACCATGTTCCTCCAGAAATTGCTGTTAAATTGTCATTTCTGATATAAACCATATTCTGCCTGTTTAACTTAGGGTACATAATTTCTTTGCCTTTATCTTGGCCATGTCTACTTTCTGGACTGTGGGCCCTGAAATACTAGTCAACCGTCCTTTGCCTCCTCAGGACAGAGGGAACAATGCCGCACTGATATAGTCTTCACTATAGGAAAATATCAGCTTTTGTTCTCGGGATCAGATTACCATTTTCACCACTTTCCGTTTGCTGTATTTTCTAACCAATGCTTTCTTTGAGAGTCAGTCTGCCCAGTATACAAATCAGTGTACCCCTAACCCCAATCAATTAATCATCCTGTGATTTGCATGGAACAGGCACTCCTTTGTGAATAATCAGTTCACTTAAACAGTAATACAAAGCAACCTTTATCAAGCTTTCACAATTCTTTTTTGCCGTTGCTTAGCATTTCACTGCTTACGATCCTTAAAGCTGGATTTAGAACCATAATAGAGGGCATGGGGTCCATTTTTTCCTCCTTTCCTTGGAAGAACCATCAGCTTATGGGAATCCGCATTGAACATTTCACGATTATAGCTTTGCTTTGGTTTCATAAAGGGACTAAACAGCTGCACACTTTAGAAGGGCTAATCTAAATACCTGCTTCTTGTATGCCACTATAGGGAGATATTTATATTATCTATCCAGCTTTCTGCTAACCATTGGGCTGAATGCTCCCTGCAGCTTTGCTGACTCAAAATAATGACTTGTAGGGGAGCTCTAATGACAGAACAAGGGGCAATTACAGACACAGCATGAGGCTTGGAATAACTGTGTGATGTATTTTGTGCAGTTGATTGACCTCATGCTCAAGTTCATTTGTGCTTCACTGTCGTAGATACAGCCTGTGCCTCAGGGTATATGGCTTGTTAATTTCAATATAAGAAGACAGAGCAGATTAGATCAGATCAGCCTGCTCCCAGAAAAACAAAAGCAGCAGTATTATTACAAAGAGGATCAGTGAAAGCAAGATGTGCGGGTTGCAGGGTAAAAGAAAAACTAAAATTTTGAATGGCTTCAAAGGACAGAGCACAAGATTGATATAATGGCTGAGTTTATCTTACCTATGATCTCAGCACTGTCTTTTTTCTTGATATATTCAGAGTATCTGATTCCAATCCCACCCACCCACCGCCGCTTAATTTTACTCCTCACTCAAGAAGTTTTGTAGTCAAAATAAATACTTTTTGAAAAGTTTCGGAGAGACTTCTCAATCAGCCTGAACGTTCCATACCCAAATTACTTCTTCCTTGCCTCCATCCTTCTCTCCACCTCTCTATGCTATGAGCTGAAATGAGAAATGTTTCTGACAATTTATCTCCATCTCTCAGATCGCATAATATTTTAGCTAACAACAACTATAGAGGAAGACTAAACTGTCACATCTCAAGTCCTTGAATGGCTCAAACATTTCTTTAAATGATAAGAGTCCTTTTATGTGTTTATTGAGGCAATCAGATACACAAAGGGCCACAGGATGCAATAGCTATGACAACATGTTTATATCTTTTTAAAGAAATATTTCAGTGTGATCTGTACAAAATTACACAATGATTCTTTGGGTAGTATTGCATAGCAGAAGTTACATGTCATTCATTCATTCCAGGATGAGTTCACACAGCACATTTAGGAGCTTACTGTCAAACAGTGATGACTCATTCATTATATGAACCCAGTGTGTATATGCATGTGATGAACTAGTCATTTGAACAGTTCAACACTAGCTGGAAGGCATGGAAGCTGGCTAGGACCCTTTGGACCAGTCACTCTTCCTCTCAGCCCTAGACTTGGAATTTGAAAAATGTTTATTGATTAATCCACACTGGACCAGTGTAGCAGATTATGGTCCATTACCTTCAATGAGAGATCATAGTCATAACCTTCAGTGGATAGAAGGAATGACTGGCCCAAGGTCACCCAGCTGGCTTATGTATCTTAGAAAGGACAAGAACCTGGATCTCCCTACTTATAGTCAGCATCTTAACCACTATACTCGCTGGCTGTCTATAGGAAGCAGTGATACTTTCAGTGATACAGTGATACTCTCTATAGAAAGCACTGATACTTTCAAAATAATAATAAGAATAAGAATAGCTGTTATTATTAGCAAGATTGATAGAAGAAGATTGAGTCAGACTTTGAGCATGAAATATTATTCTGGGGCTCATCAGGTTAAGAAAGCTAAAGAAAAGGTCTATATGGGTTGAGTGCCATCTTCTCATCCTTCTCAGCTGATATAAACACCTGCCTCATAAATTTTAGAGATACTGTGAAGTACAGGAAAGTAATCTTTTTCACTTGTGTTATATTCCAATTATACAGATAAATTCTACAATGCAGCATACTGGAATCAGCTTTCTTTTTATCCCTGTCATGAAATGTCAGCAATACTATTTCTTTTGTTGTAAAGGTCAACTTCTGATTATCATCTGTATTTGAAACAAAATGGTTTAATGAAATATATCCCAAAGATACTGTATCTTAAAAATAGTAATAATACTGATTCTTTAATCTGACATATGCTGTGGTGTTGTATACAGAGTGACCTTTCTTGTAGCTAATGAGGATGCAGTCTCAGGATGTACAACTTTGATCTACCATGTACATGAGTCAACAATGACAAGATAAAAGAGAAAATGCTTTTGTGGGTTTTAAGTCTGCTGTTTACTTGCTTCGCTGCATGCAGCTTGACTGGTCAGGTTTGTCTAGCAAGCTACAACCCTAATGAGACCTTTTCTGCAAAGTTTGGAAGAGTGTAAAAATGAGGATAATACAAAAATAATATGTTTCTATGGTACTGTCCACATGGATAGGACTGAACTGAATGACATAAGCAAAATAAAGTGAAGTGATATAAATAAAAAATCTGTCTTTTACAAAAAGCTTCACAATCTCTCAGTTGTATTTATATTTATAATTATTTTTTTTTGTATTGTTTTTAATGTCTGATTGTTTTTATTATTGTTAGCCACCCAGAGTCACTGGTTTGATAGGTGGCTATATAAATTGAATAAATTTAATTTAATTTAATTTAATTTTAGTGGAGGGAGTAACCAAATCATAGTCATGGAAGAGAAGGAATGGAGGGAAATGAGAGAAACAAGTAATAAAAAAGAATAAGCACCAATAAGGCAGCAACATTTAGACTTGTTTTGGTGGGGCAGTGAGGATTAAGGTTAGGTTCCTTTAAGACTTTGACGGGAGCAAACTCTTCTTAATGCTCATCTTGCATGCTTGCATGGGCTGCTTGTTTTGGCACTGCAGTCACCTACTGTAGTTCCTACAGCAAAGCTATCAGTGCGTGATGAGACAAGGGGTTTTGCTTTTCATCTCGCTTGTCAAAGAGCAGGACATTGATTAGGGCTGAGAGGGAGTGACTGGCCCAAGGCCATCCAGCTGGCTTCTGTGTCTTAAGAGGACTACCACCAAGATCCCCCTGTTCTTAGCACCTTATCAACTACATCTTGCTGGCTCTCTATAGGAAGCAGCATTACTTTCAAATAATTTCTCACCAAGGTAATAGAACTCCACCAAAGGAAAACAACAAGAAGATCTTGAACCTCTGCCACATGGCTTGGGGCAGGGAGGGGAGTCATCATGTTTGGGGATGGCTAGTGCCCTAGAGTGCTTGTCGCATACAAGGACTGAGTTATTATCTGCTATTCAGATTCTATTTTTATCTATATTGTTTACGTGTAACTGTTTTTTAGATACTGCATTTTTATATATTGTAATTTTATTGTATATTTATTGTTTTATTGATTATTGTTGTAAACTGCCCAGAGTCCCTCTGGTGGGAGGAGATGGGCGGTGACAAATTTGATAAAAAACAAACAAACAAACCTGAAGAACAATGGGCTCCTCAGAGCATGGAGGACACCAGCAAATCTAATTATTAGACTATCAGTTACTTTGAAGATGTCACTAATAACTTTTTTTATTTAAAAAAAAACTTAAAAGCTATTCAACTAAACCATTATGGATATCTAATCAGGATCTAATATAGGCATAGTGAAGTCTTCAGGCTTCAGATCTAGATTAGATGAAGATGAAGGCAGGAGTAGGGGAATGTGCCTGTAATTTCCACAGCCAATTTTGTTAAAATGATCTTTGAAGAAATGTTTGATTTGTTGATGTTGTTCCAGGAGCACAGATGGACCACTTACACTTTATTGATTGAGATTAAAGCACTGCTGCAAAATTAGCATCACCACCAAAGTGTCAGCCCCACTAATTGGGCCAGTCCAGAAAATCAACTACATGGAAGATTAGAACTGTATTGAAAATGGCTATTTTAATAGTATCTTGCAAATCTGATTGTTCTTTACCACTCCTCCTTCTTTTATCCCAGTGAATCAGGGAGGCATCTGCTTGAGCTGCTTCCAAATATTATTTGATTTCCCAGGACTTAAAGAACATTTCAGTTGTCTTCACCTAGGTAACAGTTCTCTCATATTTCTGTCAAGGTCATCTCCCTTACTCTCTACACAAAGAGACAGTAGAACATAACAGATACGGATGTTATGGATCTCCAAACCCAGGTTTTCCATAAATTTTTCACTGATCAAGAACTGACAGCCAGTACTCATAGAGGTCAAAAACTGATGTGAAGAATGAGATTCATTAATAAGATGTCTTATGCATTGTAAATATGTAACAGTAGCTGGCTGTGGAAAGGCCACCTTTGCATTGAAGAAAGGGAAGTTTCCAAGTGAAAATCTAAACTTTCCTCAGCCTTCTGTGCTGCACACCCAGGACAGCAAATGTTTATTTACCACATCCACATTTACAGGTTTAGTGAGCACCTAAAGGATTTAAGTATCTCCCGTAAGACATAATTCATTCCCAAACTTCCAAGATTATCTTCTTTCCACATCACAGAACATTCAGGCGGAGGAGTGGAAGGAATACAAACACCTGTTTTGCTTTGGGATCCCCAATATTCTTTGACCACCAATCAGTCTCAGATAAAAGTGTTGTAATTTTTTCCACAGAAATGTGATTCTCTTTAACATTAGAGCAATCACAACTACTGTCTAACTATTCCATATTATGAATGGCCTTTCACAGGAGTAATGTCAGCAAAAATGGCAAATAACTGAAAGTATGACCTCTGTCGTTTTGTGAGTTTCAGCTTGAGGCATGAAAAGAAAAGAAAAAAAGAAAAGAAAAGAAAAGAAAAGAAAAGAAAAGAAAAGAAAAGATGGAGGAAATCAGTGGTTCTCCAGGGTTTACGAAGAAAGGTCATGTAATTGGCAGAATGGGTAAGAAATTATATTGACAAAAGATAAATGGGGTGCTTTGGAAAGTCAATTAGGAATCTAGTTTTATTTTATTCTGACAAAATGAAATTAAAAGTAAACATACCAGCAATAAGATTTCAAATACTTGGGGAAACACATTTCAACTCCAGATATTAAATGTGTGGTAGGTTCAGTCACTTGGCTGAAGCTTTGTTTACATTCCCAATGTTTAGGGCTTACTTATGCAGAGTAACAGAATTACAGGGTCAGAAGAGCCGCAATACAATTCAGAGTATCACATACTGCCAAATATAAATCGTTGTCCTTCAGGATGCCATCACATAATTTTTCCGGAATTCAAACAAGAGTGACGAAAATGGTCAGACCATCCCCAATCTAATATTCCATTTGTTGGACTACAGCTTTCAGAATTCCCCATCACTGACCTTGCCAGATAGGTAATAAGTTAGGAGAAGCTACAATAGACTAGCGAGCCTCTTTAGAGACCTCCCTCCTTTTCATTTCTAGTGCTTCTCTCAATTGTAGGTTGTTGTTGAGGGAAACAACATTCACCTAAATATTACATGCTTAAGGAGAGGTGCAAACAGCAGGGATGGTCTGTTAACCCTCTGCTCTGCTCTGCTGTAGACCTCTTAGAAATATCTGGCTAGCGATTGTTATAAACAGGACTTTGAACTCAATGGCTTTGGCCCAGGCTAGCAGGGTTTCATTAATACCATCAGAATCATTTTAGATGGGGAGTTTTAGCAAATACCCCGTTCTAGCAAATTAATACAGGCAGCTTAATAAGAGAAGAAATCTTCAGCATCTAAATATTTGAAGGCTAAAAATGCAAACAAGTGAAAGTCCATATGCTGCTTGTGTGTACTAGTTCCGGCCCCCTCCCATCATGGCAGTGAAATTTCAAAGGCTAGGTCCATTATCACACAAAGAGCTGTAGGCATGCTCAAATGAACATCAATGCAGTTCAGATGTTGCTGCTCAGTCAGGGACTAAGGAGGCAGGCCTAATACTTATGGAGGATATTGAGTTGAGTGGCCTCTATATTCAACACCAGCCCTCTCCACTCTTGCAGCCCTCCAGGGTTCAGGAAAATGCCTTGAAAGTGCTCCAAACTCCTGTTGATTTTGTTTCTCCCCTCGAGCCTTTGTTCCCATGCTATCTTCTGAAACAGTAGAGATGCAACCCACCCACGCAAAATAAAAAATCAGGATGCATAATTACAATTGGGGAGGAGAGAGAAACTATAAAGACCAAAAGGTATCCTGGGTTTGCTTGACTGAGTTTATTTGTTGTTTCAAAAGACACGGGAAAGAGCACTAAAGGGGCAAGAGGTAATAATAGGGGAGCAACCTCCAAGATGCTTTATAGATTCCCAACAAAACAGCTTTACTGATACGGTTTTACAGAGTTCTCTCAGGCACATTGTTCAATTGCTGTAAGGAATAGAAAGCAGGCACCCGGTGAGAATGACAGATGGCAACCAAGGTGACTTGTCTGACAAACAGGTAAGCGTTCATTCATTTGTAAATGGCAGCCATTTATCAGGGGCTATACAGCAAGACATGATGATGGCAGAAATAAAAATTTAAAGGAAGACACTTTATTTCTTCTGCCCCTCAGCAAAGCTGAGCTTTTTGTACTTCATTTAAAATTGTCAGTACACAGCGGGGTGGGGAGAGAATCCTTCTTTTTGCATTTGGGTTTCAGAAGAGGAAAAGGCTACAGTCTCTCTTTCTGCCAAGACAGCATGATAGCAATGGCTGATCTCCTTCCCCACCCCACCACCACCATTCAGCCAGCAGGAATGTTAAGACGACTGTAAGTGCTGGTGGCCACCCAATGATTCTTTGCAATCTTTCCCTGAAAAGCTGAGCACTTGCATCAGATGTTCATGACAGGCAAAACTCCTAGAGACCCTTGCAAATGACATCCAGTCTGTGACAGGCAATTCAGTTAAAGGTTATCATTCCACATTCCTACAATGACCGAATCCCATGGCAGTTTTCGTTCAGATTGAAGGGGTGACTGCACTTCAGAAGCCAGCCCATGGGTACGTTCACAAGGAAGCTGTGGTGCAGCAGGGAGAGAGAAATGACAGCTCTCAAGATATGACTCCGCATCACCAGGCTGATGCCTCTCACTTTTTTTCAATTCCTGGGATTTTATTTTACACTGAAAACATCATCCATCGTAATCTCATCCCTTGCCCCAGGGATGCTCTCTGCTGCCCATCTGAACCCTTTTAGTATGGGTGGTAAGATCGGTTCACTGTTCTAATTTTTATATTGTGGGAGGTCAGCATGGCTATCATGCTACCACTTTCTAAGGTTGAAAACACTGTCTCCACAATAGGTTCTTAGTACATTTTTCCCCCACTAGGATACAACCATAATCCATTTGGTTGACCTCTATAGTTCAGTAATTCATGATAGGCAAAACAGAAGAGTTTGGCATTAGGGAAGAAGGATCTGCATGCACAGCTTACAGGCATCATGAGTAGGCCCTATAATGCACATCCTGCGTGCTGATGAAAATATAGACTGGTTGGCATATTAACGTATCCAGTCCTAGGATCATCTATCAGCAGGATAAGGATCTCTCTCTAGAGATCTATCAGTAAGACCAAAAATAAGATGGGGAGTATGGTGGAATATTACTTACAAAGATATAAAGAAGACTTTTTTAGCACAGTAAAAATGGGTGCCATCCCAAGTCCTGCTGTGCTGCCTCATTGGGGTGGGGGTGTTCCTGGGAGGATGAGCAAAGAATGTTAGGAGTAACTCACCCAAGGTGTGAAGGTTGGTATCCGACAGAGGCCAAAGGAGGTATCTGTGGGTACATTTAGACTCTTGAGCACCATGTTGGGAACTCCAGTGAAAAGATCCATATGTGGAGGTCAGTTTTTGACTATATATGATCTGTAACTAGATGAGAATGATGGAATAGTTTATAAGCTTTCTTAAACAATGAGTTTCAATATTTTAATGAGGCTTAATGTGTTTTCTGTGATTTTGCTTGCTTGTACTTAATGTCTCCCTCCCTGAGTTCCTTTGATTTGGGTGATAATAGATATTTTAATAAATAAATAATCTCTCTCAGTCGAAAACCTGCATTTGCCTTGCTATATTCTTCTGTGATACATTAGGTGAGGAGAAAACATGTTGATCAGGAGTTCAAATTGTATTGTTTTTTTCATTCATTGTTTTTTTTTTAAAGTGTGGAATGGGGCTCCACATGTTGAATTCAATTAACCTGCATTTCAATGATCAATATCTAGTTGCACATAAAGCCATTGCTATTTTCCTCCCTACCTTGTTATTTCGAAAACATTCCAATTCTTCTGTCAAAATAATTGCTGATGTACTATGAGGGGGCTACATTATCATCTGCTTAGCTGTCTGCCTCCGAGCAATCTTGATCCACAGATTTGCATAACCAAAGATTATGACATCCTTGTGAGGCTTTGTGATATGTCTGCCAGCAAGATGTCAGTGGAATCAGCTAGATTCCTTCCTGATACCCACAAATAGCTGTGAGGCTTGAAGCAATCATTTCAACATGAGAAAAGTTCCCCCCACTCCTTCAGGAAGGGGAGTGGTAGAACCACTGTCAAATTATTTGAAAAAGAGGGAAAACACATATATACACTAGGAAAATGTGTTATATTTCCTTAGGGGCTCAAGGTGTTCTTTCAAAATACACATAAAGCAAAAATTGTCATTGACCTCCATACTGTGTAACATTTGTCTGCAGAACCCTACATCTGGCAGCTGTTTTGTTAAAACAATGTTTTAAAAAATATAGAAAGTAAAGGATTTTGAATTAATCTATTACTGATCTGGGACCCAAATTTGCAAGTATAGGGTTGGGTATGTATAGAAAAACAAAGAAAAACAGGCTTCTTATTTACTGATCTCTATGTAACAGATCATCTTAGTTAGTTTGATACTACTAAGATATTATGTATCTGTGTAGCTCATATAAAGATGTAAGTATTTTACAGATGATAACTCGTCCAAGGTCAAGGTGCCAAATTTGTGGCAGAAGTGTTAACTGATATAAGAAGTAAGAAGGGGTTTTTTTCTGTTGTTTTGTTTTGTTAAAGGCTTAAGGGCTATACATGTTCTGAATCTCAAATGTTTGGTTCCAAAGAACAGCATGAATCATTTCATATGATACAAATTTTGTATTTGTTCATTATGAACACTTTTGTACTTCACAATAAGGAGGATAGTGCTTGAAAAGCTGAGTGTGTTAACTGATAAAGGGGGAAAGAAACCTGAACATAGTTACTGGGCATGCCAAAACTGATAGGTATGTCTAAATTAGTTATTTGAAGTCCATCGAGGTAAGAACAATTCAACAGAGGTAAGATGGATCTCAACCCTGCTTGGAGATCTTTTCCCCCATTGGATAAACATTGAATTAATTTTAGGACTTTCTGTTTCAACATTACTAGAACGTTAATTTAATGTTTCTTTTCCTACTCAGTGATTCTGAAAAGACTTCAAAAATCAAGAACTTAATAAATGTTATGCTTTGGGGGAGGTCAGAACCCCCAAGAGAGAAAAAATGCTTACCAAATGAGACCGCTTGAGAGACTTGAAATGGAATAATATCTATTGCTGAGTGGTTGTGCCTGGATTAAACAATACTCATTGTAGTAAACCATCTGTTAATTAGCAAGGAGGTAGGGTTCTTCCTCTTCCTGACAAGTGAACCCATCAACTTCATCTCATGCAAGCATTTCTCTTTTCCTTGAGCCCTTGGCACAACATAGCCAAGTTAACATTTTGTCAACCATGCATGCTCCTCAAGGACTATTATTGTTGTCATCACCCCTATTTTGGTGGACCTGTCAGCTTGAATCCTCCCTAACAATTTGAAAGCTTCTTCCTCCCCCATCGATGTACAGGCAACTAATGCTATATCATACAGGCAGCAGAAAGACAAACATGTTTGACAGTTATTAAATATCATCACTCAGCTGAAGTTGGGAGGATCCTGCCTGGCTGAAATTGTCAGGGGGAAAAAAAAAAGAATTTTGAGCAGATGCTGCAGATATTCCAGTTATTACTTCAATTTCACACCCTATGTATTCACCATGACAGCACATTTTGACAGCCTGCACTCCTTTCTTCAGTTCTTTGTCAGCTGTAGACCCGTAATAGCTGGGTTACTGCTTAAACAATAGTGATTAGATCAGGTAGAGGAGGAAGTACAGTGGCAATAAAAATTAGGGTGCTTCAGTAAACCTTCAGATGACTCAGAGCCCTTCCGTGCTAGGCAACTTTTGTCAATGCCACCCTGTGAATGATGTGCCTATTTTCACAAACAAAAAGGTTACTCTGATCGCTATTCTTTTTTATTATTATTATTTCCAGATTCTGCAAACAGGATAAAACTCTGGCATTTTAATGGTTTTTTTTTTTCAGTGTACATCATTTTACACTAGTTTATACTGAGCTATATTTTCCATTTATATCCACAGTATCCCAAGTTAGAAAGAGGATTTTTTCCTGATGCACTTTCCCTGTTCAATTACACTCATTCCTCCCTTGTAAAACTGCCTTATCAGCAAATGTAAACAGCAGCATCTGGTGTGTGTGTGCGGGGGGGGAGGGGGGGAGTTAAAAAAAAGGAAAGATGGCAGCTGCCACTACATGATCAAAACCCCACCTCTTTTGTGTGTCCATTGATGTGTGCATGACCAAAAGGGCAGCACTTCAGCTGAGTCAACCTGCCATCTTGATTTCTTTTGCCCCTCCCCCATGGATTTTTTTTGTTTGTGTCTTCAAATCCTTTTTTGACTCCTGGCGACTGCCTGGACTAGTCCCTGCAGTTTTCTTGGCAAGATTTCAGAAGTGGCTTGCCATTGCCTCCTTCCTGGGGCTGAGAGAGAGGGACTGGCCCAAGGTCACCCATCTGGCTTTGTGCCTAAGGAGGAACTAGAACTCACAGCCTCCCAGTTCCTAGCCTGATACCTTAACCACTACACCAAACTGGCTCAATGGATGCCTCTGGATATAGTTTATGCTACTGTAATTCATGTTATTGTAATACTTTATAGTAGACCCCTAAAGAAAGGAGGAAAAAGGAACTCCATAAAGAAGGTAGCTACTAGAACTGTGCAAGCCACTTGGAAGATGCTTGGTGAAGGCTCTCCCAAATCTACTGCTCAGGGCATTGAGATGGCCATGTTTTTCAAAGGCTTAGCCTGGCCATTGTGAGACCTTTTCCCAGTCTGTTCCCTGCCAGAACTGATGGAAGCAGAGATTGTGAAAGAGCCTTAAAGTGACATGCCTTAAATGGTGTTGCTGCCTTGATGCTCCAGGCAGTGGCTTCTGAAGGGGGCTTCACAAAAAGGAGCTTCTGAACAGCTAGCACAGCCCTAATACAGTAGCACCCCTCCTGATCGTCCTACAACATTATCAGGATATAACATCCAATGTAGTTTGATTGCTTTTTAATAATATCTGAAATTTAGATTAGCCCAGCAGTTGTTCAGAGAGACTAAGAAAGCCTAAAAATTTGTGGGATAAAAGCCTGCTTCACATTTGATAATAGGTCTCTGAGGACTAACCTACAGTAGACTCATTTCGATAGTAAATCCAAAGGCTATTTACCAACTCAGATCCTTTTCTCTGTATGGAGTGACTTACTGATGCTAAAGGCATTTTAAAAAAAAGTGAACTGATCCTCATTATGATCAAGAGTGCAACTGATTTGATAAAATCATTGAGCATCCTTACTGGGAGTGTGCAGAGCTTCAGAAGGATACTTTGAAGCTTCGAGCGACACAACCACTTAAAGCAACCCTCTCCTCCAATGCATACACACATTTCTAAGCAGCAGCTAATCTTTGCCTAGATTGACCAAAGTGATTTCTGCACACACTTCTTAAAACGTGGGGGTACCATCAGGGCACCATCATACCGCCAGTGGGAGATTCATGGCTTACTCTACTTCCAAATATGATTCCATTAAGACAAACTAGGTTTGTACTTCGGTAAGACATCACCCAGGAATCCCAGAGCCACTGGCTAGACTGGGAAGTCAAAAGAATATCTGGAAGAAAGCAGGAGCAAATCACTCCAATTAACGCCCATGTAGTAACCGGTAAAAAGTAACTTTTGTATATAGAAGTAAACTACTTCATCTACTTTGTGGAAGCTGGAAAAAATTGGTACATAGGTTAACCATTTCCATTGCTGTTTCCCTGCCCCTGTTGCCCCATATTAAGACTTCCTTACCATATTTAGGAACGGCAGGATTTGGAACAATTATATTGATAGCATACATGGTGAAACATTGGCACAAGAAACTGGATCTGCCACAGTGGTGGCCCAGACAGCTCCTTTAAGTTAGAGAAAGCCCATGACCTTTATTACCATTGATCAGCATAGTCAGCTCATGGCATCATGCTTTTTACATTCAAAAATGAAGGGTTAATTCCAATGAACAATAAATGCTGCACTGAATGAAATACTGGGTTTTACATAGCTAAGCATACATAGAGAATGCTTAGCCTTGTGCTAACAAGGCTGCTAGTCTTATTTTATCTCTCTCTCTTGGTCTTTTTTTTTAAATAAATCCTGCATTAAGGTATGTAGGTCTGTGAACTGACAATTGATTTACCACCTGGAAAATTATTCTTTATTGATTTACGTTATATTGAGTTGACTACAAGCCTTACAGCAGCCCTAATCAGAAAGAAAACTCTAAAGTTACTGTCATTCTTATTTAGTCAGGCAATTATAAGAGAGAATTACTTTAATACCTCTAGGTGACTTCTAGACATTATTCAATTATGAATTTCAGTAATCCATGAATTATAATACATAAAAGAGAGTGAGATCAGGGTAATTAATTGTTGCTAATAAGAACAATGTCATTTGAACAAGCAGGTATATTAAATGTCAGTTCAGGGCTCTACAATGCTGCTTTATATACAAGGAAGATTTATTTTTAATGGAGCTTCTGGTCTTTCATGGGCTGAAAAAACAGTAATTTCTTGTATGTTAGAAAGAGGGGGAGAAAGAAAGAGAACAAACTGTGATGAATTATCTTCACACCCTAATCAAACATTAATTCAATAACATCCCTAACAATGTTCATTCTTTTTTTTTAATTATTTGATAAAATGTGTCAGTTGCAGATTATCAGGACTCTACCTCATAAATGTATAGAAATAAGTTGTTTCTGCCCCCAGTTTCAGAGACAGCTATGGAGATTTCCTTTTTGTCATCCATTATCCTGAAGAGAAATCAAGTACAGCAATAACTTTAAACAGTAGCAATGGGGCAAGACAGGATCAATCACCAATGGAGACAGCAAATTTAATGACTTCATAGTTTTCTGCCAACTCAGTGATGGGTGACTAGTTCTTTCACTCAGCAGTGAGGAAAGGCCCTTGTGTAAAGAGGGCCACTGCACTGGTGTTAAGTGCCATTGGATTTGAAAAGGTATAGTGCTACAGCTATTTTTGCTTGCAGTATACATAGTATTCAAAATGCTTCTCAAACTGGTAGCTTTTGGAGAGAGGGAGAGAGCTGCAACATGGTGGTGACTTTAGTACTGCCCTAGATAATTATCAGTTCAGAATTTTTGTAAGTATTTTAGAACACTCATAGACAAGGCTAGATAGTGTGTGGCTGTTCTTTAAACAATCCACTTTGCAGCTGAAGAAAGAATGGGGTCAATTATAAATTTTAACTCCATGTTTGTGTCAAAAAAAGAAGGAGGAGGAGGAGGAGGAGGAGGAGGAGGAGAGGTTCAAAGTATTGAGAATGGTGCGGCACCAATTGCTTTTGTTGAAAATCCAAAACATTCAGACAGAACTCTGTATACTAATCAACTGTAATTTGAGAGGAAATAACAATACTCAGGCTAAGAGAGCCAGTCTGGTGTAGTGGTTAAGGCACCAGGCTTGAAACCAGGAGACCATGAGTTCTAGTCCCACCTCAGGTACAAAGCCATCTGGGGGACCTTGAGCCAGTCACTTTCACACCAGGAAGGAGCAATGGCAAACCACTTCCAAAATCTTGCCAAGAAAACTGCAGGGACTGGTCTAGGCAGTCACCAGGAGTCAACACTGACTCGAAGGCACAAACACATTCAGGCTAAAAGGCAAATAATGGCTATCAGGGTTTTACCAAATGCCTACCGACCTGGAAAAGATTCCTGTAACTTGTAAATACTGCTAGGCCTTAGCCAAAATTCCAGAATGTCTTTAGCCAAATATAGAACCTGATTCAGATATCAAAAAATGTGATGATTCAGAAAAGCTGCCAATATTTGGGAATAGCACTTGTCACCTAACCTATTTTACTTATATCAGTGAAGAGAACAGTGGATATGCCCAGAGTGTGAGAGGGAGAGAGAGATCCACAATATAGCTCAATTGATGTGAAAACTTTATACTTTTCACCTTCTGAAGACAAGCAAACTCCCCACCACCACTGGTCAAAAGAAAGCAGAAACTCAAAATCTCAGTGTTTACATCCCAAACCCTGTAGCTCAGCTTTTGGCTACACCAAACTAATTTTGTTCAAGCATTGGTCAGTCTATGTCATTTCATGGAAACTGAGGCATTTGGCCTTTACACATAGCAAAGTCGTCCCCCCCGCCCCCTGCTGTAGATGAGCAATTTAATGAAAATGATATTGAAATTGCCTTTTCTATGAAAACTAGTAAATCAATTACAAAAGCAATTTCTTTACCCAGTGTGATTTTATTGTGTTTGACCAGGGCATTTGATAAGCATTAGTTCTTGCTGAGAGAAAAGAGTAAATTTTGTTTCAGGCTTGGCTATTAAGATGAAACGGTTGCATCAGAAAGGTAGATAAAAAGCCTGTGTTCAAATAAACTGTCTATCTGATGGCCTATCTAGACCAGCAGGTGAATGGGTATCTACATTTCAGGCAGGTTCTAGGGATGTCAAAGAATGTTATTGGTACACATTTTAAGCCCATTTTTGTGCTCACAGACTTATGTATGGATTGAGGCAATTATTCTTTGGATTCTGCATTTCTTCAGGTTTTGTGATGGTTTAAAACTTGCATATAAAAATGTATGCATCATGGAAAGTTATTGTTTGTGTTGTAATTTGTGTGTTTTGTGGCTTTTAATTGTCCATTTTGTTGTAAACTGCCCAGTCCCCTTTTTTTGAGGGAGATGGGTGGTGATAGAAATTTGAAAAACAAACAAACAAACAAATAAATAAAAATATGTATATTGGCATATAAAATGCAATACTAAATAACGAATTAGAATAGATTAAAATGCAGAGAACAACAACGTACTTTCTCACGTGTGTGAGAGTTTTAAATAGCAGAATAGGCACACAACTGAGTACATGGAATACTGAAATGAGCCACATTTAGATTAACTCACAGATCTCTGTTGAACCAATAGACCTCTCAGTACACTCCTTAAATCAAACATTGCATTGCACATCAGAGGCGAATTAATTTGATATCAGAAAGCACAGTTTAAAGCTGGACTCAAGAACATAGATGCAGGTTCTCTACATTTGGAATAAATTTCATTTAACCTAACTAGGTTTATCCCAAATAAACATGCATACAACCACACATGGTCTATCTTGGTTCAGTACAATAGTTAAGAAGGACATGTATATGTATACACACACACACACATATCAGCCATGTGGTTTAGGGTATTTATTATATTAAATCAGATTGAATGTGTTTCTGTGTCTGAGTCTGTGTGTTAACGAGGAACGTCACATATAGTTCTGCATTATATGTTTCTGTCACATCATTCGTATCTCATTTCCTTTGAAAGCAATTATAGTTGAGAAAAGTCTGCTTGTCTATCTGCCTCAGTGTTAATTTAATACCATTTTCCAATAGATTCCGTCTTTATTTGATGCTATCTTTTTTTATTATTATTATTATTAACAGTTGAAAGGAGACACCTCATTTCACAAATGATTATATCCTTATTCATCCTGCTTGCTCAGTCTCAGGCTGACAATGGTAACCTAATGTATGAAAATTATATTTATACATTTGTGGTTATGGAAGTTCCAAAAGAGAAGCTAACTGATATTTGATATTATTTTCTTTTTGTCACTGAAATGTTATCTTCCGATACATCCTTTCCTTAAAAAGAACAACAACATGCATAGCTTTTTTTTTCCCCTTTAAAACTGCTCTATTCTGTCCTTTGCAGGACATCAAACAAAAATGATAGAAAAAGAAAAAAATAATAATCCTTTAGCACTATACATATATATCCATTTTCCCCACATTTTCTTTTATCATCAGAGAAGCCATAGCCCTGGTAGCAGTTCAGCAGATGCAATCGTTTGTGGAAATTCTGCCCTCAAATTTAATTTGCTTTCATAAAAACACACTAAAATGAAATGATAGCATGGCATATTGGCAAAAAATATGATTCATTGATTTTAATTTAAAAATTGCTTGCTGAGATTTGTCTGAACACCACCTACTGTGACAATAGCAAAGGTGATTCAGGGAAACACTCAGAGCAATTTTCTTTTGTCTCTTCCTGCTGAATGCAACATTCCAGATCCACCCATCAAGTAAATGGAAACTTTATTTGACTGTGGATATCTTTGATCTCTGGCAGATATTCTTTTCACTTTCTGAGTCAGAATCAAACAGAATATGTCTAGAGATCATTGTCCCCCAAATACAGGATGACATTAAAAGGACCAAATTCTGGCAGTGCCTCAGGC
The DNA here is from genome assembly GCF_035149785.1 of Candoia aspera. Classification (NCBI taxonomy): domain Eukaryota; kingdom Metazoa; phylum Chordata; class Lepidosauria; order Squamata; family Candoiidae; genus Candoia; species Candoia aspera. The sequence continues at coordinate 94,862,310 of NC_086154.1, forward strand.
GTGTCCTTTATTGCTCCAGAAGTCAGGACCAATACCAACAAGTCCTGAGTTACAGGACTGTGGTTATTACTTGAACATTAGGAGAAATATGAGACTGTCCTTGCAGATGGTCCAGAAACTTCAGCTCTTGCAAGAGGACAGTTAAAGGGCAGAGTTGCACTGGGTGTTAGATTCTTATCTTGGTCACAACTCATTTATCCCCAGGGCCCAGTTCAGAGTGCTGTCAACATAGACAGCTCTTCACAACATGGAATCAACATATCTGATGGAGCCATTCCTTTTAAGATGCGGGAGAAGGCCATTCAGTGACAAGACCTGCCAGTCAAGGCCAATCACAGATTAGCAAAGGGAAGTTCTACGAGTTCTTTGTTCTTCTTTTTAGCACTGGGCAAAAGACTTCTTTATTCTTTCTGGACTTTCAAGTTCATTACATTTCTACTGTTATGGGGTATGGAAAGGAACACAGTTTTTTCAGTTTTCTTTTTGTCTGCAGCTTTTGAAATTATTATTTTAATTTTTCATTGTCATTATTATGATTATAATGATAATTAGGATAATTATAGGATGTTATAGGATAACTAATGTTTGATTGAAAAACTTGATATTGGGCATCATCATCCACCCATACTTGCATTAATTGGGAAATGAATCAAACTGAAAACTGTTAGGGTCATAATGCCTTTATAGGAGTTTCTGGTGTGATGACTCTTGCAATCCTTGCTACAGTTCTGATCAGTGTTTCTCAAAAATGATGTTGCACATCTGGGAAGGATACAGAAATGGAAATTAAATTATCAGGGAACTGGATCTACTTCTTATTTATTTAGTTATTCAATTTCTATACTGCCATAATGAAACAACTTGCAGCAGTACACAATGCACTTAATCTGAAACATCTGTGGTGAAACATCCTGAAAGATCCCAGTGTTTTGATATTTTAGCTTAATGAAAGTAACATGAACATGAAAGCAGTATGTAAAATTATGCAGTGGCTAGTGGATACATTTGAAATTATTTGAACATGCAATGGGCATTGTTGCAAAATACCTGTGAGTTGGGCTTACCCATTTAAAGCAGTTGCCAGCTAGCAAGGACTGATTTCCAGAATGCCATCTGCCTTCTTTTCTAACCCTTCTTCTTGTAAGAGTCTTTGCACTATCTCAACTCACCAATGTTCCTTTTCCTGGCCAAGTGGGAACAACTTTAAATTAAGTGCTGGGATACCCGTTAAAGTTATTTTAAATGCCAACTGAGTTCATTTTGTTCCTCTAGGCATTCATGGAAATGAAGAAGTTGCTTCTGTGCTCTTCTTTGTAGCGTGTCACCTTTCCCTTTTCATTTATTTTATTTTTAATATAAAAAAATCAGATGGCATTATGGTAAGGAGGTATTCATGGGTGCACTGGCATCCCTGATATTATGTGGATGAGCCAGGGTGGAGCAAACAGATAATTTTTTGTCCACTGTAGAAATACTAGTATGTGGAATCATCTAATGAAGCTCAGTGATGAAGGACTCAGAAGATATGAAAGCAATTACTTCTTCATGTAACAGTTAAAACTATGCAATCAACCACCTCAAGATGTGGTGATTGTTGTCAACTTGGATAGTTTCAAAAAGGGATCAGACAAAGCATGAAGAATAAGATTTATTTCTAATCCTCTCTTTTAGCATCCCTTCTTCTTTTTTTTTTTTAGATTTCTTATCCCACCTTTACTATTTTTATAAATAACTCAAGGTGGGGAACATATGCCATATTCTAACTTTTTTTTTAACTGTTAAAGATAAAGTATAATTGTGCATGCCTATATTTTTTCTGTGTTTTGTCCTAGTTAAAGAAACTATCAGCTGCAGAAATGGGATGGTGTTTTTTTTCATAATACTTTCTTTTAATGCTTTTAATGGGGCTTCTGAACTGGCAACCTGTTTTAGCATGCACTAATATGTGCTCTCAGATTAATTTGAGGAAGTTCTTAATGTTCTCACAAAGGGGTTGAGCAATTGTCATAATATAAGCAATACTAATATATAATAGGGCAGTGCAGAGGTCTGGATTGAAGGGCAAGATGTGATTTGAAGCACAGAAATTGACTCACATAGCACCTATTGGGAACACCTTGAAACAGCTGCACCATTTCATGGGCTTGCGTGCCTGCACTCTGTATGTGGTCTATGATCCCAGAAAAGACGCATTTTGTTTAAGGATGTTCCCAACATGTGCTACAGACACTTTCATATACACTTCAGAAATGTATTTACATTCCATCCTATGAATCTGGATCACTACACAGCCCTACTATATCACTCAATCAAAAACGAATGATGATGACATTAGATCTGGACATCATTTGAAATATGTTTATTTGCAGTGTGTGTGTATGCATGCATGCATGTGTGTGTGTTCACTCAGGATCAACAAGCCTTATATGTTGTATTTATGAACCTTAGGAATATATAATCCACTTACTGTAAAGCACAGAATATATTTTTCTTGTCATTTAATAACATATAGTTACTGAATAAAATACATATTTTATTGTTAGATCACTTCTGGGATGAAGTAAATGATTTTTTAAACTGATTTTTTACTGGATTACAACAAAATGGGGGTTGGAAGAGGGGCACAGGAAGGAATCTGGGGATAATGGAAAAAAGTACTGCATCCACACCCGTCCTCTGCAGCAGCAGCATGTTTGTCAAATGTTTTTCTCACTGGCTGGTGATGTGCAGAAGTTGCCTTGTCCCCATTGTTTTTTCACCCTGGAACATATTTATTCCAAGTCCATGCACTGACCAAACATGTGTGTTCCTGTTCTGTGCCTGACAGAACATGTATGTTTTATTCCATGGGCTGATTTCCTGAACCCAGCTGTTCCATGCATGGGATGGTCCATGCATAGAACATTTTGTTGAAATTTTATATATTGTTCTGACAAATTTTCAAGAGGTCATCAGCATGTAAGTTTATTTAATGAAATATAAATGCAGTCTATTCATCATCTCAGTATTTCCTTTTCTTTATGTGCAAGATAAAAGAATCTTTTTATCTAAACTATTGTTTAGATAAATATTGCTTTTGTTCAGTTCTCTGCAACTGAAACACCATTCTCCAAGTAAATGAAAACTCTTCAAGCCTTCATTTCTGCAGTAGCAGGCAGGCAGTAAAAACAGGGCCAACCAAATCCCAGATATGTCACCATATCTGGTTATAGTAGGCTTCACATGTGACAATAATTTCCAATTCTTATTAACATCTCCAACAATTTCTAAATGAAGCTTACCTAGAGAATACCTATTGGATATAATTTTCTAGAAATTCTCAGCAAATGCCTTAGATAATACATAATAATATGTAAATTAAATGCAAATTACAATCTACCATAGTCACCTGGGCAGGGTATGCAGATTTCACCCTGGGACCTAATAAATGCCTGCCATTGAAAATATGTGTTATGTAACCACAGCTCATGTAGGAAACCTTGTAGGAAATACAGAAATGCAATCAATACCCCCATGTTTTGAGTGATGGTAGGATTAATTAACATGTACACAGCTCTCTTCTCATTTGGTTGCTTGTGTAAATTGCCAGAACCAGTAGAAGAATTAATAATGAATGATTTTATGGGAAAACCAATCTAGCTCTACAATTGATCTTCTCACAAGGAAAGGCTGAAGAGATTCTAATATACCCCAAGCTGACTACATATACAATTTCTCATATGACGGGCAGAAATCTGGGTAGTGATGATTTATAAAGAACTATTTCATATGTATATCCCACAACATGAATTATCCCTGGCCTTATATATGGCCTTATATATTTAACTGACAGACGATGTAATGGTTATGTATGCATGTACAGGAGTGCTCTTATTGCGACATAGTCTTTCAAAACAAAGAGATACAATGATATCACCACACAAAGAACACTTTGTGAAGATATTCATACTCCATGGGTACATTCTTTCCCAATAAAGCTACTGTCTTACTGGTTTGTTAGGTATATACACTCTATGGTGTTGTCTGCTGAAATTCTGCATATCATACTCAATCATCAATTGACTGTCCTAAAGCCTACAGTAGATAATTATTTTCCATGGTCCATGACATTCTGATTCTTCTAAGGTAAAAATATAGTTGAGTAGGTGGACAGGAACTGAGATAGGGCAACCCCAAAGAGTAAGATTTTTCAAAGTTGGGCTACAAAAATTTGTTCAATGATTTCATAGCAACAAGGAAATATAAAAAACTATTTTCTGCCATCTAGGTGTTGTCTGGATTTTTGCAAGTCAGTTCTGGTAGCCCTCTTAAAGAAAATGTCTGTATGCCATGATATTCACTGGAACTTTTTATGTGTTGGCTTACAGAAAGAATGCACAATTTTGTTTGGGCCAAGAATCACTGTAGCCATTGCATGATATCCTGAACAAGGCTGCACCTGTTGCACACAGGGAAGAAAATTAATGTAATAAATTATTAATTGCATTACATTTAAAATGAATATTGAACACACCTCTTCCCTGTACCTAGTCATTTAATTTGTTTCCCACCTTCAGACAGTGCCAATTTAATTTATCTTCCTATCATAAAATTAAGCCTTTGTAGTAGTTCTTTGGCTTCTGAGATGAAGCTTGATAAGCCAAGCATTTTGATAAGGGGTTCAAGCTTCTTCCAACAAAAAGCGTATCTTAACAATACATTAATATATTGAACATTCAATAGAATAAAGAAGGATGGAATAAGCCACTACTGGAACAACCTTTCAGAAAACTTCAAAGCAAAGTTGGCATAAATAAATCTTTGCCTAAAGTAAGAGCAATCATCATCAATAAAATAATGTTGCTTCCGTAATACACAGTATCCTTTCATATATGCAGCCTATGGGTTGAATAAAGACGTATTTTCTTACCTTAGCTTCATAAGAGTTGAAACTAGTTCTTACTACTTCCTGTAATGGAAGCCTATAGGCAGCATATGTAGAAAGCACTGATTGATTTCCCTGATGCAATTGCTTATGCGTTAGTTCAGAATGCACCACATTAGGCTTCCTTGGAGAAAAAGATTTCCATCTCTAGTACAGCTGACTTTTAATTTGATAAACTCAGTGATTGCCCCATAAAGAACTAATACCCAGTAGAACACAAACCTATAACATAGACAAATGTCTTCTGTTTAATCCCTCCTTCTTTTAAAAGCCTCAAGAATGCACTACCTTTCATCTTGATGGTTCATATTTATGTTCACAGACTGCTTAAGTGAGCAAAATTCTCTAGATTGTTTACAAACTATTATGATAAGAACATAAGTAGCCACTAAAAGCTTGACATTTTATAGACCTAAAAGGATGGTGATGTCTTGGTAGGTATATCATCTACCCGATACTTTAGGCTGCTATGGGAGATATTTTTTACATGTAATGCCATTAATAATGAGCAACAAGAAAGGTGCGTAAGTACCCTAGAAAAAAGAACAAGGTGATAGTTACTTTTCACCTATCTAGCTTTTATTAAGTACTATACATATTCTTTTTTTAGCCAAATTATTCTCCCAGGGCTATGTGAGAACTATTATGTCCTGAAGGGAAGGACATAACTGTATGCCATCTGATAATCTTATCGAAGATATCAACAGAAAAAGAGAAGTTAGCAATATTTAAAACCGGCTGACACAGTGCAAATTCAACAATTCTAAGCATTTTAAATCACAGTATGTTGAACTAGCACTTATAACACCAAACAACTGGGAGATAGGTACCCAGATCACAGAGAAAAAAAAAAAACCTTTACATATGTTCTTTTACCAGATACAAACCTTTAGCAATTTTCCTGATTCTAATTCATTATGTATACTATTTTATTTTTTAATATATGGCACATGTACTGAATAAGCACTTTTCTATAATATATACTTACGCATACATAAATGTAAAAAATCCTATCTTGGGGCAAAGGTTCTGTTAGATGAACCCTGTATTTCTGTACATCTTTTATTGACTACAATAAGGTGTAATGTAGCAGTGTTGTACACTAATTATTCCTTTCCAGATAAAAGATCAGAGACATTGGGGAGCTAGAGGTTAATTAACATCAGTAGCATTTCAAGATATATCTGTAGTTTGTCACCGCCCAAAGTCCCTCTTTTGGGGGAGATGGGGGTGACAAAATTTGAGAGATAAATAAATAAGTGAATTAATGAAAAAATAAATAAAGTTCCTGAAGGTTAAAAATGACTCAAAGGATCTCTTAAAATGTGGATCAGCTTGCACAAAAGATTGACAGTGAAATTTTGTATATGATTACTTGGAAGCTTTATAGGACTTGGTCACTCCTATGTTTACATATGATTGTAGCTAGATTCACTTCAGTATACAAAGGAAAATTTTCTAGGTTATGATAATTGCTATATTTGTTAAATTAGTATGCTATCCTGTACAGTCTAGAATATTTAATAAATGCCAAACTGAACACACAGCAAGAAATGTCAATGGATATATTTACATATTTATTTGGGATAATTGATAAAATTGTTAATCAAATATTTTTAAAGACTGTAATCTAATTCACTGTGAAATCTCATTCATTGCTCCCAGGAAAGCCAGCCATTTGCTGGGCTGAAGGCACTGAAATTTAAGCAAACTTTCTCAGAAAGGCATGCATTCTTGAAGAAGCAGAGCTCTGATTGAGTAGAATAGCACAAGGAAATTCCTTACAATTCTCTAGGCATTTTTATTTAGATTTAGTATGACAAAATACAAAGCACATTCAGCTGCATGTATGGACTGAGATTTTCATGTTCAGGAATCTAGCTAAGTGAGGTTCATGGTCATAAAAGTCCAGATAGTGATCACAGCAGATGTCTTCTGAAGTTTTCTATAAGCCCTCTACCTGTAGTGATGTTTTGTGTGTGTTTGTGTGTGTGTGTATGTGTGTTAGTATGCACATACCCATGGGAAAAAATGTGATAGGCTGCATACAGTCTGCTCTGGGTCATGTGACTGAGAGGGAGGAATTAAGGTACTTAAAATGGAGCAAATGTCCACATTTTCAGCTGTTGCCCAGCTTCTACTCCATAGAGATACACTGGGAAAAAAATTCAGTACTTTTTTTCCCCACAGACACTGACCTGATTAGGCCCATTTTCAAATGTTGGTTTACTGAGGAGCTCTGGAAGTTGAAGCACAAGAAGAGATACCTCCAATACTGTTGTAGGAAGACCCAGAGAGAGTCTGGCCAAACATAGATAAGAGCCCCTGTTAAAATTACCTTGTGGCGATAAGGGTAGCAAAGCAGCAACATTTCTCTGCCCTTATTGCATCTGCAGATAGTTGCCCAGCGGCCTTATTTAGGGTGACTCAGTCCCTACTGGGTAGGAACAGGCCACAGGATCATCTGCAGGGCTGCTGTGATTGCTCTGAAATTACTTGAACAGATCAAACTCCACCCCTATATCCATTCAAATCCACTGACTAATTGGGACCCACATCGTACATTTTATTTTTATCACTATACAACCACATAGTAAGAACATGACCAGTGAATCATTCAGTTCCATTTCTTCTTCAAGAGTAGTTTATCATCAGAAAAGGCTGCATTACTTTTAGTCTGTAACTTCTTAGAGAAATGTATTTATTATTTATTATTAAAATCATCTATTGCCCACCAAACAATATGGTTATTTAAAGAACTTTTTTCAACAGCGTCAAACTGTAAAATTGTTCCTTGCACAAATTAAAATGTCATGCAACTATTAATTTTCATCAAAGGCATATATTATGCCTACTTATATTTTACCTATATTTTGAAAATGTATATTCATTTATTGATTTCCAATTATATGATGCATGAAGTTTCAAGTTTCTGAATTTTGCTTTAGCTTTGATACTGGAGTGAAGCTGGTTGCTTTCCGAATCTTCAAACTGAACTCCAGATCAAAACTTGTGATTGTTATACCCTTCCAGAAACTGAATGGAAAATGACCACAGTTATCACTTAACTCTTGTAGGATTTTTAAATGCATATGTGAATTCAAGAATGTTGTATAAAGAAACTGTGTCTTAACTCTCAAAAGGGAAATGTAGACATGAAATCTAGTTTATTCCCAAATCAAAAGCAAAGGAAGCTAATATTGGATAGCCAATGTGGTTTAAATGAAGCAAATACGCCCTATTTGGGTATCAGTGACACTAAGCAACATCTGTTCTGATCCTATGTCTCAGTTTAACCAACTAAAAAGGAAAATATATGCTTTTGTTCTTTTATCAGTTGAAGTTAAGAAATGAAGGTAGTTTGTTACAATTAATTTCATTTGACATATTAGCCAAATGATTCTATTATCTTTAATTTGCACAAATGGCTGACAGCTACACTTATGTGTGGAGATTCAATTTCCCTTCCATATATTTCTTTATTTGTGAAAGCACTACATTTGGAACAATTTTATTAATTGGTGCCTTGCTACTGTCTTAGGTAACATAACATTTTTAAAACTCTTTACATGATTTTAAAGATAATTTAGTTTCTTTTCTGTCAGCTTCAAAGGACCACACCAGGATCATTACTATTTCATGTACTTCTAATTTCCTTTCGTCTCATCACTGTTAACATTTAATCACTTCTCTTCTGGGAGGATAATTGAGCTCTTCCTCAATATTTCAGAAATGGAGCCAGAGGATGCTAAGAAGCACAGTCAGTGCTCCCAGGACTTTCCATCTCTGACTACCAGTTAGCCAATCACTACTTTTGTCCCCGTTCACTCCTTTGATATTGGAACTCCAAATATTTGGCATTTCCTTTCATTTGCTGACACTGACATGTGTTACTTAAATGGACTGTAATTATTCCTTCATATTCATCCTGTGGGAGGCTGTGTTTGGGGAAAAAACATGCACAATAAGAGGGAGTTTGTATACTGGACACTTATTAGATGCCTGTTTGGGAAGAAATTGAGTTCAGCTATTTGCTGGAAATGCAATGCACAAAACTACTGGTTTACATGGTGTGGCCATGTACTGTCATGTCTCTCATTTGATTAGAAGATGGTATCTTATATAACTCAGCTATGTGGTTGTACCAAGCTAACTTTGGCTGAACTTGAAAAGCTAAGCAGGGTAGAACTGGATTAGTACTAGGATGGGTGATCACCAGGAAAGGTCAGAGCTGAAAAAACAACCTGGAGGAAGGAAATGACAAACGATTTTCATAGCATTATCAAGAAAACTGTGTGAATATGTCTTTGAAATCATCAGGGGTCAAGCTCAGTTGGAAGAAAACTTTTCCTTTCATCTCTCAAATTAAGTTTGGCAGATTGGAAAAAATATTGCTTTTTCATAGATGTATCATGTGCTTTTGAACTACACATAAATGGCATGGAAACAAACAAGTGGACAAAGAAAATTGTCATTGCGCAATCTTACGTTTGTGAAAAAGTTGAAATGACAAAGATAGAAGTCAGTCATTCTCTGTGAATTATATACTCATCTGAAGAACCTATTTCTCTTTTCATGTTTCAACATTCTATAGCCAGAGTCTCAATTGGAGGACTATTTAGAAATTCATTCTGCGACCTACTACTCTGGAACCTTATTTTTATATGCTTTTTCTTCTTTGAAAGTTAGATAAACTGATATAAACTTAACTGCACAGTATAAGCATATATGTAAGAATAACTGAATGAGTAATTAATATTCATGTGAATGCTTAATTTTTTTCCTGTTTTTCCCCACAGACTAAAGGAGGAAGAGGAGGAGGCTGCTTAATTCTTCCTCCTGTTTTTTCAACTTTAAATCCCCTGCCCCAACTTTTTGTTCACCCATGGGAACAGAGAAGTTGAAAATGGTTTTCTTCCTGAAACCAAGCCATAAAATCTTTCTGCATTTTCTTCCAGTGAGAGCCTTTTTTTTTTTTACACAGACACAGGGTAGTTGCTGTTGTTTATCCAGACAGAAGAAATAAGATAGAATTCCACATTTTATGTAATCTGAGCCTCACTGTCAGATACCTGTTTAGCAGACAGAGGGGGAGTTCAGTGACACTGTGAAAGGCAAAATGAGACCTCCTCCTTTGCCTGTTGTCTGCCGTCTCATCCCCAAATCAGCTTTTTTAACAGAACAGTTAATCCACTTCTGGGCTGGTATGTTCCCCCCACACACACACACACACACACATCAAATACATACGCACACAGTTTGGTTTTGCCATAATATTAGTGGTTATACAGTAAAGCACAATGAAAAAAAGGATAAGAGAATGAACCTTAGCCACAAGAAAGGGTCTCATACCTGGTCTAGCCTGGGTGATTAGTTCATTATTAAGTTGATGTCTGAACCCATAACTGGTAAATGTGTCAAGTGAACCCAGCCTGGGAGTAAGAGGGTGAAAGATAAGGAAGGTTGTTGTTGTTTATTCATTTAGTCACTTCCGACTCTTCGTGACTTCATGGACCAGCCCACGCCAGAGCTTCCTGTCAGTTGTCAACACCCCCAGCTCCCCCAGGGACGAGTCTGTCACCTCTAGAATATCATCTATCCACCTTGCCCTTGGTCGGCCCCTCTTCCTTTTGCCCTCCACTCTCCCCAGCATCAGCATCTTCTCCAGGGTGTCCTGTCTTCTCATTATGTGGCCAAAGTATTTCAGTTTTGCCTTGAATATCATTCCCTCAAGTGAGCAGTCTGGCTTTATTTCCTGGAGGATGGACTGGTTTGATCTTCTTGCAGTCCAAGGCACTCTCAGAATTTTCCTCCAACACCACAGTTCAAAAGCATCTATCTTCCTTCTCTCAGCCTTCCTTATGGTCCAGCTCTCGCAGCCATATGTTACTACAGGGAACACCATTGCTTTAACTATGCGGGCCTTTGTTGTCAGTGTGACGTCTCTGCTCTTAACTATTTTATCGAGATTTGTCATTGCTCTTCTCCCAAGGATTAAGCGTCTTCTGATTTCCTGACTGCAGTCAGCATCTGCAGTAATCTTCGCACCTAGAAATACAAAGTCTTTCACTGCTTCTACATTTTCTCCCTCTATTTGCCAGTTATCAATCAAGCTGGTTGCCATAATCTTGGTTTGTTTGAGGTTTAGCTGCAAGCCAGCTTTTGCACTTTCTTCTTTCACGTTCATCATAAGGCTCCTCAGTTCCTCTTCGCTTTCAGCCATTAAAGTGGTATCATCTGCATATCTCAGATTGTTAATGTTTCTTCCAGCGATTTTAACTCCACCCTTGGATTCCTCAAGCCCAGCATGTTGCATGATGTGTTCTGCGTACAAGTTGAATAGGTATGGTGAGAGTATACAGCCCTGCTGTACTCCTTTCCCAATCTTAAAGCAGTCCGTTGTTCCGTGGTCTGTTCTTACTGTTGCTACTTGGTCGTTATACAGATTCTTCAGGAGGCATACAAGATGACTTGGTATCCCCATAGTCATCTTGTATGCCTCCTGAAGAATCTGTATAATGACCAAGTAGATAAGGAAGGAGATACATGATTTCCTATGATGTTTATGAATGATTATGGAGGATGCATGACTCTGACCTTACTCTTGGATACTCTATGGCTCAGGATTGCCTTTGCATATTTTGGGTAATACTTCCTGCCACAATCCTGAGCAATCAATTGCTGCTCAGGAAGTAACTTGTGTTGTTCTCTGTGTAGGTAGCAACTTTACTAATCTCACCCAGAGGTAGAGTAAAACAATGCTGAGGAGCCAGTACCTTCCTCCCTTCCGAGAGATGGGAGGAAAGCATGTTGACAAGGGGTTCAGAGCAGCCCTATGTTATTCTAAGTTTATGAACTTCTTAATGAGCAGCTGAGACTAAGCAACTGAAAGGAAACTGTGTGTTTCAAGCATTTCTTGTGTGTATGTTTGTCAGGACACAAGGAGGGAAGGAATAACTTCTCTTAATCTGCCCTATCCATCAGCCTATGAGCATAGATTTTCTTTGAGAGCAAATGGCTTTTTATTAATAACCTCATCTTGTGACTGTTTTCATAATATGAATTCATCTGGAAAAAAAAATGTGCTACCTATAACTGATTTGACAACTCCCTGGTATTACAAAGGCTATATTATTAAAATCCTTTCCCATAAACAGATACTTCACATTTCAGTAATCTCTTAATGTGTTATGAGAAGGTTTTTTTCATGTGAGTAGGGGGGAACCTTCACTTTTAATTACTACAGCTTTGATTAGGATATAGAAATGTTACTTTTTATAACTTCTCAAGCAGGCTGCTCCACAGTTTAAATTTCTACCAACTCAATAACTTATTGAAGCTTAGCACATCGAAGAAACACCCATATCTGAATGGAAGAAAACTTGGGAGTGATGGGTTTTAGCATGAACACTCAGGTAGCCTCTGCTGCATTTTTGGTTGAATCATTAAATGCCTACATTAATGCACAGAATATCTGAATAGTTGATAATTATCTTACATGGAGGAGGAAGAACATGACAGTAGAAGGAAGCAAAGGGTCAACAGACAACAGCAAAGAGAGAAAAATATAGCCACAGTCTCAATATCAAAATTAAACTACTGGCAACAGTATAAAATTATTCAGGAACCAGAAACCATGGGAGAAGGTAGTAGTCAAGACTGAGCAAGTCAAGACTGAAGGAAAAGCCAAATGCAGAATCAAGGAACAAGCCTTGATCAGGATTCTTTAAAAAAAAAAAATGAACTGGACAGTTAAGTCACCTGAAATAGGAAGAATTTAATGGGCAGTTGGGATAGATTGAATCAACCCAAAGTTTAAAGATATTTAATTAAAGTTGATGTCCTGAGCTTCTTTTGTTCACCATATGGGAAAGCTGCACACTAACCTTGAGGGTCCTGATATTGTGTTGGCTTGGCACCTTGCTAAATCCAAACCAACAAACCAAACTGTGGCTTAGCACAAAATATGGACCTAAATACTGCCTATGTTCTCATGTCATGTTGAACAAAGGAACAGGCTAATTAGGATGAAAGTGAGCCATCATACCTTCCATCATGATCATCTCATTAAAAAGAAACTGAAGCTTGGCATGTTGTCTAAACTCAGAGGAGCTGCCATTTGGTGTTTACAAATTTAAGTTTTCAATTTGTTGTTTCAAAAATCCACTCCAGATTGGGTGAAATAGTAAGTTACAAACTTTGGGTTCATGACAACGGATGTGTGTGTGTAGAAGGTAAGACACAGTGAGCATATTGTTTAATGTTCTGGTGTGTGGATATAGCAACCATGACCATATTTCCTTGCATATGCTTAGAAGAACTGCAGCCATTGGCTTATGCCTTGAATTATCTGTCCATACAAGGGAATGATTTGTGTGATGCTCCAACAGATTGTTCAGCCAGGGAAAGGGGGTGCCAAAAAAGTCAAGGTAACATCTATGCCCATGCAATCAAAGCCCCATTCTTTTATGTGTGTTGCAAAGCATATAAAATGGGGGCAGAGCATCAGTCATGTGGTCACAGGTGACTATCCCTGCTTCCCCAGATACTGTTACCTTAAGTTGCATTTTTCTGGCACTTAGGCCATGGAGGAAAGGAAATTAAGGATTTTGCTACTGGCTCCAATAGCAGCTTTCTTCTCAGCTGAAACAACTTTGGCAAAAGGAATTTCTATTGGGAAAGCTGCAGAGGGTATGTCGGGGCAGAGAGGACTGTCTTAAAATGTCCTCTACCCTCATCAGAATCAGCTATTTAAAATATACATTAAAAATGCAAATATACACTGAACATAACAAAGTTTGGTGTCATGCAAGGTGGAACTACAAATTGTAACAGGATGTTAAGTCATCAAAAATAAATCATGGTTCTTGGGTGTCCCTAGATGAAAGGCATTCTACCTCAAGTCTACTTAGAATAAAGGTAGAATGCCTCTTATTATATTGCTAATAACATAGAAGTAAAACAATCTGGTCCTGGTTAGGATCAAACAGAACTTAATGTCCCAAGCTAACTTCTCATATAAATCTGATGGGCTTTCTCATTTTGTTTTTAAATGACACTTGAAATGCACCTATACAGCAAACCTCTTTTGGGGGAGATGGGCGGTAATTAAATTTGAATAATAAATAAATAAACTTTTCAGTTGTTCAAGATTTTTTCTGCCTGTTTCCCAGCACTAGCTGCATTGAAGAAACATATCTGGGGCTCTGTTAAATTGAAAGAGCAATCCTTTTAAAGGCTCAAGGAAGAGATGCAATTAGCTTCCTAATTCAAACCTGATGATTGAAGTTAGATTATCTCTTGATTTAGAACTATCCTGAAAGACATTGTAACGGATAATGTGTCAACTGGTGAACAATTAGAGTTGTCAGGCTAAGTGGTCAGTTGAAGAGGTGGGTTAAACTGAACCCTTTCAGACTTTCCATGACCCTGTTCTTTGAATTTCCCCTGGAATCACAATCCTAGGCATTGCCTGCCTAAAACTGGAGTGTCAGAATCTAATTAGAGTTGAAGAATTTATTTGGAAGGGCTGGATTCTTTCTGATATCTCACAAATGGGTGAGTGCAGAAATACTAATTATTGGATGATTCCATTTGAGAATATATTATCATCTGAAACTATTTGACAATGACCGTGATCTGATAATAAGTGGGTGGGTGAGCCCTTGCTTCAAGTGCTACCTCACCCCAAAAAGGGGGAGGGTGGCAGCTGCCTTTTTAGATGAAGACATCTTGAATTATTGTACCAGCATAAACAGTGCTGATGTAGAACACCTTCAGATGCTACCTTACTTAGTTAATATACATGCTACCATTATTCTTCTTAGCCTGGACCTTTCTTCAACCAACCCCTGTGATTAAGCTAAAGCTAACTAAGTTGCTCTTGTACTGGCGGCCATTCCAAACAGCATTAATTAGGATTTGAAGCCCCTCATTTCTCAAAGGTAGAATGATTGGGTAGCACTGTCTGCTTAATCTTGTCTGACCGGGTAAGGGAAAGAAGAGCTTATATATGCTAAGCTATCATAAAAGTAACTCCCCAAGGCCTTCTCACCATAGTGTTTCCAGGAAATGGGTGCTTCTCTAGGCTATAAGGAGGTTCAAATTCTTTAGAGAATTCACAAACAACCATTTACTTATAGCTGACTAAGCTGTTGATTAAAAGTCCTTGCAAAGACCTCTGGCTCCTTCTGCAAGATTCTTCTTCTGTCAAGCTGTCCCAGGTCAACATGCATATCTTTTTTGTACAAGCCAGTTTCTATTTGAACTGTTGGTTCCTTATAAAGAAATTATATAACTCAAGCTTTAAAAAAACTGGAATATTTTGCAAATTATTTTCAATGGGAATTTTAAAATAAGGCAGATATAGCCAGTTGGTTTAAGACAATGATCCCACTCAAAGCTACACCTGTCAGCACCTGCAGAGGATGGAGGCTTCACCAATCAGTGGATGCCATAGTCTTGTTGAATATTTCCCTGGCATAAGCTTAAGAAATAAATGGGAAGGAACTGAATTTCTTAAAGGGGGGTTGGCAAATTAATATAGGATATTCCAGGACATAGCAAAATTCTAACAATCAAGTTATTTTTAAAAATTCAGTTTATGCATTATGCTAAGTAAGAAGTTAGCAACTTTCTTGCAGTTGGGGGTCTAGCCTTGCTTTTGAAACATGGTTTCCTGAGGCCACAGGAAATATGGCCAATGATACCACAATACCACTGGAATGGAAGGTAAAGGACAAAATGTGTTGGCCTTTTGGGAGGAGTTGGGTTTGGAAAGTTTTTTTATGGGAGGAAATGTCTATTTTAAGCCTCAGTGAGGCTTAAGGCACCAATGCTGCCCTTCAAATCTTCCATGACATCCTGCCCTCAAAGGCCAACCTATGTCCTTTGCAGGTTGCAGAAAAGTTGTGGGAGGGCAATACATGATTCTTGTTTCCTGGTTGCCCACCCCTGCACTAAGTACAATTTATTGAATAAACCACAGTTGATTATGTTTGCACACCCACTGTATTTACATATATAATTGCAGGGTTCACAGCCCACAAATAAATGAATCACATATTTTTGTGTAATGCATGACCCCAGCAACCAAATTATGTTAATTTTAAGTTATGGGGTTTGAACTATTCCTTCTTTTGTATGATCTTGTAGTTTTCATTATCTGAGCCTATATTCTTTGTCTCTTTTAGAACATATTCTCTTCAGGCCTCTTCTAATTTGAGTGCTGGGCATTTGTTCACAGACTAGCTACAGTGTTTCCTTTTTTGAAGGATAAGGTACCCAATACATTGCACATGAGGAGATTGTGGTGAAATGGATTTGGAAAGCTGTACTGAGCACAGACCAATAATATTTATGGCTTATGAATGCAGTGGTATTTATTAGCTTTATTCAAATCCATCTCTATTTTTCAGCCAGTTCAGTATCCATTGCCTTCTGTGTTTCCAAAGTAATTTGACATTCTATTTAATTTTAATAAGATAATGCTGAAGGTTTCACAGCATCATCACAAATATGTTTCCCATTCTGCAAATGTTTATAACACCTAACTCTAATTGTAATACAATACAGAATTAAGGCTTATTATTCCCTGGAATTTAACATACTTTTTTTTTTTGGTCCTATTAAAACTGAATGCAATGTGGCAGTTCTTCTCTCTTCAGTTCCTACTGTAAAATAGAGTAAGAAAAAAGCCAATGGTCTACTCGTAGCTAATAACATTGACAAAATGGGACTAGCCAGCTAAGAAAAGTTGCAGAATGGAGTGTTTCAGTCACCCAATTATATCTTATTCTAGGATTCTAAGTTTCATTCTAAACCCCATCATTTTTCACTTTTCTCCCTCCAACAGTAATCCAATGCAGACATTTGTCTTCATATACAAAGATGAATAAAAGGGATTTCATATAAAAAGGATAGGGGACCTGGATGCACATGAAAACCCTTCCCTCATTGCCCTCACACACATGGTTGTTTTCAAAATCTTTGTCCATTTAAGAGCTGAAAAAGGTTGGGTGTTTGGGTGAATGGATTTATAACCTAATCTGCAGTTCAGAGTCCCAAGAAGGCAAGATTCTCAGTCAGGAACAGGATTATAAACCCCTTACTTAAATATCCTTCCAGTGCATTCCAGCTGAGTCAAATGCACAAAGGCATTTGGAGGCTTCACAGGGCATGGGAAAATTGGGGGTAGAAGCTAAACGCAAATCCCTATACTCAGCCCTCTGCAGGTGCAGTAAATTCTTTCATACTTCTCTATTTCTTTCTTTGTACTTTTTTTCATGTTACTTTTTTTACTTTCCTTACTTTTCTCTTTCAAAATTTGTATTGTTTTTATTCTTTCATAAATTCTTTAATTTTACATATGCTGTATATATATACATATGGATATACATATACATATACGTTACTGAATATACTCAGTTCAGGTTAGGCTATTTTGGAGCTCCCCAACTTAAGGTTATTTTGCCATTTTCTTAAGCAAAGAAATATGTTCATACTAAGGATATTCTAGAAATATTAGGTAGGGATGTCGACAGAGTAGGCAAAGGTGGCAGCCATAAGAATGTGATTGAAGTTTTACCTGTTTGTTTGTTTGTTTGTTTGTTTTTTGGTGTGAAGCACCATCTTGGATGCCATCTTGACTTTGTTGACCATACTCTCAGACTCCCATGATTAGGTTTTTGTTTTGCTCCCCCAAAAGGGAAAAACGGCTACTGAAAATCAGTGGGTACAACCAATGAGCAAGTCCAACCTTCTGCCTAAAGAAAGGGACCTATCTTGTCACAGACCCTAGTACACACATGATGTCATGAGTGAGGATGGCGAGCAGAGGGCTCCCATCCAGGCTGTAAAGCGCATGCGTAGTACTGAGGAATTAGGTGGCCATTCAAAGAGACACAGATGGGGCCCGCCTTAGTCTTTGAGGTTTATCTGTCTGGGTTTTCCCACGCTTCTTCAGTTTGTTAGGATTTCCTGTCTAATGTAGCAGTAATAAAACACTAGAGACCTATTCCTTGTCTCAGCATGGTTCCTGGCTGTTAGGACACATAGCATGTATTTTCCCCTTGTGATCCCCATCCCATCAACCCAACAGTAACCCTCAAGGGTTTTTTTTTTTCTCCCCAAACAGAGGTCATTATTCCGCCTGCCTCCCACATGAAGGGGGGCGACCAAAGTGTAATTTGGCAGTAGAAATATTCATATGAATCAATATTTTCATTTTTAAGACAGCAAAGCACATCTGTTAAAATGCAATTCTCAGATTTATTTCAGTATTTTAGGTTTCCTGTTATAGGACTACTAATTTCAGTAGACAACACAAAAACAACAAACAAACAAAAAACAGCAGGGGAAAAATTACACTGATAAGGATACAATGAATAGAAAGTGAGTGTGTCTGTAGGGTGGGAGAATTTCTTAAATGAACTTTCTGCCCCAAGTTTCTCAGAGTTTTGTTTTATTTTATTTTGTTTTGTTTTGTTTTGTTGTAAAATGATGGTAGCTCTACCATCTGATATGTGATGGTAGCCCTCAGGTCTGATATGCTAATGAGGATGCTTTAGACAAGAGGTAAAATTTCCCCTCAATTGGAGGTTTGGACCAAAACCAGACTGTGGAACTAGATAACTCTTTAGTCCTAATTGTAACTGCATCCAAGGTGATCCAACTGAAGTAAGTACTTCAGTAAACCTGAACTAAATGTATATTTTCATGAATTTGATGGACCCAGAAAAAGACACAACTTCTTTAAGGAACTGCCTAGAGGCATAATGTGGGCACCTAATCATGTTTCTCCTTTCCAGCCTACTAAACAGACAGTTGGACTAAGCACACAGAACTTGATTCCTTCTCTTTGCTAACTTATTTTAACCTCTCCTTTTTTATTTTTTATTTTTTTCAATTTTTCATTGAATGCCATTACAAGGCATTTCCTGATGACAATAAAGCATCTACTTGAGATGGGCCTAATGACCTGGAAGTAATTGGAAGAGATGGCAAACAAAGATAGCTGCCAGATCTCAAACAGGCCTGATATTTTATTCGCACGAGCCTCTAGCTACTACAATCAATCTGGATCAGCTACTGTACTCATTAGGAGAACAGATAATTAAAGCTCGAGAAAGGCTGGATATACGCACCTGGCAATAAAAGACAAGAAAGGAAGAGAATGAACTCATTTAAAATAATGGTCTTTTGCTTTTAGAAGAAACCACTTCTCTTTAGTCTTGACTGCCCTGCAGAGAACAAATGAAGGGACTGAGGCAAAATGGTTTAGTCTAATTTATACAGGGTTAAAACATCAGGGCTGCAGAATTCCAGGGAATGGTTGCAGAAAATAAAATAGGACTTACAATGGTAGAGTTTCATTTAAATAGGGAATATTAAACTCTTAATAGAAAATCTCTATATTTAGTTGACATAGCTTAGGAGAAGTAGAGTTCAATACAGTAGATTTATTTTTTGGTTGCCTATATGCTTCTCTCTCTCTCTCTCTCTCTCTCTCTCTCTATTTTGCAGACTTGATAGTTGTTATATTAATTATGTCACATTACCTCATTTCATAATGGTTATTTTGTAATTGTTAGCTTCCTATGAAAAGGTAGGGTAAAATATAAACAAATAAAAGTAATCTAAGTCACATATATTCTTGATTTAGAAAGTACTGAAAATGCTTATTGCTGGATAAGAAACAGGCTTTCTTAGCTAGCTGCATAACGATCACTGAAGCTGCATTCCGAAGCAAACTTACCAAGGAGTCAACTTCACTGAATTTACTACTAAATATGCATAGATCTGCACTATTAGATTCAACAAAGTCAACCTTCTGCTCCTAGTTGCTTTTCTAAACAAAAAAGTAAATGCATAGGACTTCTGAGTGTTTTTTAAAAATAAAATAAACCCAGTAGAAGAATATCTTAAACATGTCAAATTAAATATTCAAGAAATATTGAATAAGGTTGCATTTTTTTCCCCGCCTAGTCCAATAAAAGTCAAACTCGAGAATCTCATTATGTAGCACAGTTTGTAATCTCCTAGGCAGTGTTTAGACTGGTGACCTTGTACCTTCAGATTACAAGTCCTATATTACTGATGATCAACCATAACTGGGGTTTACTGGTGTTGTAATGCAATAATCCAGAACACACCAAGTTGCATACCACTTTATAACCTTAGCTTATATAATTCTGAGACTGATACACACACATACACACACAAATATATATTGCGGGCAAGAGCAGCATACACTGAATGACACAAGTAGCTGGCATTGTGTACAGGAACATCTGCACAGTGTATGGGCTAGACCCTCCCAAGTCCAGATGGGAGATTCCACAGAGTGTCATGGAGAATGACAGGGCTTAGATCCCGTGGGAATTTCGGATCCAGACAGACAGGCAGCAACTGGCCAATCAACCAGACATCGTGGTAGTAGACAAGGACCAGAAGGCAGTGGTGGTGATAGATGTAGCAGTGCCAAGTGACAGCAACATCAGGAAGAAGGAGCATGAGAAGCTGGAGAAGTACCAGGGCCTGAAGGAGGAACTAGAGAGGATGTGGAAAGTGAAGGTCAAAGTGGTCCCAGTGGTGGTAGAAGCACTCGAGGCTGTGACTCCTAAGCTGGGAGAGTGGCTCCAGCAGATCCCAGGAACAACATTCAACTCTCCTCTGTCCAGAAGAATGCAATGCTAGGAACAGCTAAGATACTGCACAGAACCCTCACAGTCCCAGACATCTAGTAGAGGAGCCAAGGTTGAGGAAGACACATAGCAACCATAGGAGGGAGAAGGGTGTGCATGCATGCGTGTGTGTGTGTTTATGTCTGTGTGTATATATATATATTCTCTCCTTGACTTTAATTCAACAGTATTTTAGCATTTTCATAATGAAAACTGAATCTTATTATAGGTTACATTCTCTGTTCTACACCTGCATAATTTGCATGATTGGCATGAGAAAACAGGCAAATCAGCATATCACTGCACATTGTTGGTGAGAATGGTTCAAAATATTCACTCAAGCATTGAGTGTCCTTGCTTGCATCTCTGCATCTAACACAAGTTGCACTTATCACACAGAGGCTGGTAGAGTGAAAACAAAAATAGGTGGAATTATACCAGGCACAAAATCTTGAGCTGCTTTGGAGATAAGCATCATGAAAATATAATTAAACTAAGTGCCAATAATAATATGAAGTTATAATGAAACACTGATTCCTATAAATTTAAGACTGTATTATATTTGTATTGTGCAATACTTATAATATTTATATATCATAATCTCTGATATCACACTCTCTTGCAGAGAGCTCAAGGGTTTACCTCTTGCTCCATAGTGTTATCCCTGGAGAACAAACTAACTGAAACAAAAATATTTAAATGTATTATTTGTGGATAGTGGTGACAATAGATTAATAACAGCAAGCTCTCCTGTGTAATTTTCACTTTCTGTTTAATCTGTATGAATTTTGGAAAACAAATATATTCCCAGTTACCTGTTAGCAGCATCTACAATGAACATACATTACATAGAGGTTGCTGTTGTTGTTTTTATTATTGCTATTATTTAGATTAATTATAGCTGCCCACTCCAAAAGACTCTGTTAAATAGCAGAAATAAGTCTAAAAGAACATATAGCAGGGATGGGTAATCAGTAGTCCCACATCCACCCTTTGTTTCCCCAACAGTAGCTCAACCTCAAAATGTTAAGTGTAGCCTTTGGCCACCAAAAATCATCCCATTTTTTTTTTGAGGGGTGGGACCTTCTAATCTGATTATTGAAAGTGGTGATGCCTTCCCAGATAGCTGCAAAATGCCAAACTTTGAAGGATAGATAAGGTATTTTCCATGCTCCAGATTAGTGGCAATCATTGTTGTACTGCTCTTTAGTTCTGTGTCCTATCACTGTAAGCAAAGTGCAGACTATTGGTGATAATCAGATACATTAGATAACAAAAGAATGACATACTGTATACTGTATTACACATTTCCAACACACATTTTGTTGACACATTCATAAAATTCAAGGATGCCTAAAAAGTAAAGCAGGATAAATTCCTTCACTTTCTCCTTCTCTGAAACCTCAACTCCTCATGCTGGTGAATTGGAGGAATAAAATAAATTATTTTTGGATTAGGAGTTTCCTACTTTACTTATGTGGAAGATATTATTAATTAATCATGCAACTTGCCACTTGAGATATTTTGTTTAAAAACTGATACACCATATTCAGTTGAATCAAATAAATTTAGTAGCATGGTAATACCTAATATATCCACTATGCTTTATATGTGTATTCATTGATGTAGGTACAGCCATCTATAGAGATATCACATATTAAAGTATCATTCGTGCTTCTTTAATGCATGTAATAAATTGTAAAACTTAGTTGTATAGTAGTAAAGTTAGGCAAGAGTTCTGGGGCTTCATTACTTGATCTATGATAAATAGTTCATTTCCCAGGAGACTAGATTCCTTCAAGGACATTGAATAGCCTGGTGCATACAGTAGTATGAGACTACTGTACATTCTGTAACAAAGTGTAAACAATACATATCAAAGCACCTCTTTGTAGTGTCTATACACTCAACATTTAGAGATTCATTAGATCAGAAAACTGCTATCTCATGGACTTCTGGAGGAAATATGGCAAATGAACACATCTCCAAATGAGCAGAGATGACGACCGTGGGAAAGACTGAAGAACCAGCAAGTAGACCAGTTCTATGGAACCTCTCCAGGTAAGGAGAGAATGGGAGATTACTCATATGTGTTCCAGATGGCTGTTTCTCATGAAGAAACCACAGGACAGTGGTTTCCCACAGGTTTGAGTGCCAGGAGATGAAGAGAAACTATCATGCTCTTAACCATGGTGAAGTCTTTTAAAGGACACTGAGTTCACTAACCTCACTTTTTAATAACTTTCAGAAATTACCTATTTAACTATCTTAAGGCAATCAGAGGTCTTCAAAACAACAAGTTTGAAATGCCACCTGGTGAGTTTACCTTCATTCTTGAATAAAAGAAAAAATAAATATACTGTAAACTTAAGAATATAATGAATTGGAAATAAACAGCAAAAAGCTAATGACTCTGATCTAAGAAAGTTGTAAATGAATTAAAGGACCAGACAGATTTGGAATATTAGGACTTTTATTATAAGTTTTTGGGAATAATTATATAAATAATTTTCATGGAAACTAAACTGCTTTGTCTATCCTAAGTCAAAGCAAAAATTTGAGACGTAATGGTTTCAGAAATTGGATACTAGAGAGGACTAAAGATTCCAGGCAGAAAAGAGAAAGGAAAAAAAAGTGAAAGTCTGCCCTTTGTTCTTGGTTAGTACTGGAATTTACCTAGAGATTTATCTCAATTAAGCTGAATTTAAATACTGTATGTTTTATTTTGGAACAGAGACAGAATAGAAGCACATTTGACAGATAAAATTCACTTTAACTGAGTACAGTATATGCGGTAAGGATAAACACTTAAAAATAAATGTTCTGGCTTTGGGGTTTTTTTGTTTGTTTTTGTGATGGTGTTGTATTCTTCCACATCTTCCTCCCCCCACCCTTCAAAAACTTAATTCAGAGTTTTGGACATTTATTTGGGGAAATGTTTGCTTAAAATGTTCAGTTGTCAGAGAAGATTTTAGTTTACCAGATTTAAGTTTATACTGTACCAACAGGTGTCTCTTTGAGGGGTTATGAAACATATGTTTTTCTTGATTTGTTTTCCTCATCAATCATTGTGGAATTGGCATAATTGCCACCCTTTCAAACCCCCTCCTCTCCCCATACTAGCTACTAGTATTTGAGACTTATGATCAGGCTAAATTAACATTGCCACTGCATTAAACTAGGTGTCGGAAATGGATAGATCCAGCTAATAGTTGGAGCTGTGATGCAGTTTATAATATTCCTATGATGTGGTCTAGAGCTATAATGCCATCCTATTCCCCAAAATTATCTCAACCTTAATTTTATCCTGGAAAATTCACTTTATTTTGTAGTTGCTGATATTCTTTTGAACTATGTACCAATGATTTGGAAAATAACAAGAGGCGAATGGAAATGCATGGCGTATCTTTTTATGTTCACAAAAAAAAGAAAAAGGGAGGCATACTCTACAGCTGGATAGATATACATTCTGTGTCAATTATATAGTGGGATGAATCACATCTGTCTTCAATATTTGAACAAGATTTTTCCAACAGATAAATGTCCCAACTGGAGGATTATTTAGGAATATGGACTTCATATACTAGTTTATATGTTTAAAGTTCAATTTAAGTAAAATAAGTTCCCTGAATTGTGTAACATGGTATGAATACATAGTAAATAAAAAATCTTTGCCCAGCTACTATGTAACTGGCAAAATACAGTGTCATGCCATAATGGAAACCCAGGCCTGTTAATGGCTTAAAATTCAAAGCTCAATGAAGCTATGAGGTAGAGGTTTGCCTTTTAATACTGGAAAATGAATAGAAGGTGGGGGAAAAGAGAGAAAGAAATCTTCACACCTCTAATCAATTTGTACTGTAAGAATAGCTTTCATCTGAATATATCCCCTTACCCACTGTCCCTTCACACCCAAACCTCCAGAAGGTTTTCATTCTCTACAATATCTCCACACTTTGAGCCACTTGGAAAGTTCAGACATTCAGATCTGCCTTATTCAGGAATTCATAGCACACAAAAACTGGAGTCCAAGTTTATAATGTTGGGTCTCTAAATGAGCTGCCAGATTCTGAACTGTAATAGGATCCATTCACCCATTACTAGTTTCCATCTGTATTCTCCAAAGGCCAATTCACATGATTCCTACTCAGTGCAGAACACACTGTGAATGTAAAGTCTACCAGAAATGGGCAGCTGGTGAAACAGTCATCAGGCTAGTCTAGTGACAAATATGAAAAAAATATGATTCCCATTCCATGCTGAACATCTTGGCTTTTCCACACAGACAGTAATAAGGAGCATTTACACTCATTGCTGCTGACTGTAGCTAGGAATGGCAAATGAAAAGTTATGTTGCAGTTAGATTACAGCAATAGCAGTATAGAAGATTAGGTGGAAGCCAAATGCTCCAGACATAACTGTCTAGTCAGTAATAAGAACAAATCAACTTTATTCCAAGTACTCCATCTTTACTACTACTTCACAGATTGAAGCCTAATTGGGTTTAACTTGGTCTGGGCAGATCCAAAGGATAAAAGAGGAGAGTGTTTAACTATTAAACAGGAACAGACGTATTTCAGAGTACTCCTTGCATAGCAGATCCAGTATTTGTCTGCCTAAAGCAATGCTAGTAGAAGAGCCGTTCTCTTCGCCATTGGTATCTGGGTTTTGCGACTGATTGAACATGTATTCATATTACAGAATAATTCAGGCTGAAGAAATAGGAATTATTATAGAATTCTCTGAATAAACACCAAAATGTGGCATCTTTGCTGTTGTTTGTTAGGATTTATATCCCACTTTTCCTTCAGGAGTTCAATATATGTTACATATCATTTCCTCCTGAATTTTCCCTCTCAAACAACAGTCCTGTGAGGTAGGTTGGGCTGAGAGAAAATGATTGCTCCAAGAACCAGGGCCACAACTGGTGGTGGGGGGCAAGCAGGGCATGTGCCCCGGGCACCGCACTGGGGGGCACCAAAATGGGTGTGGAATCCATGTTTGCCCTGGGTGACACAGACCCTAGTTGCGGCCCTGCCAAGAACATCCAGTGAGTTTCTATGGCTGAGGGTGGCCTTGAATCCAGGTGATTCTCTTCTTAATTTAGCACCTTAATCACCATAGAATAATGGATCTCTGTTCCATTTTAGCCCCATGCCACAAACATAACGTTCATCCATATCAAATAGCAAACTGAGGGACTTGGCCATGAAAAATCAATCATTGTAGGGAGAACTTCCGTAAAACATATTTTCTATTCAGCTATGACACCTCTTAATAGACACAGTTCAAATACTTGGCTAACACTCATCAAATGCTAGATATTTAAGTGTCAACTGACTTCTTCTACATGTGAAGAAGTCCTCCCTGCCCCCCAGGCCTCTGCATTATAAAACTAAGAGCTATGGTGCAACTTGTGTGAGAGGGAGAAAGTTTCATTTTGTTCCCCAGTTCATTTAGACATATATTTAATTATGCTGGTCCCCCTGCCACCATTTTTCTTGCACTGTATCCTAGGTCAATTAAATGTTCTCCCCCCCCCCCTTTATATGTTTGTTTGTTTGTTTGTTTATTGTGGGGGGAATTGTCCTGAGCAGAGTATAGGAAGAAATCTAGAAAGTTTTTAAAAAATATATTTATTTGAATTAATGTATATGGCTGCCCATCTTGCAAATGCAACTCTGGGTGGCTAACAAAAATTTAAGAATCCATACAAAACAAAGTGGGTAAAAAAACAGTAACCAAAAATCAAAGACTCATAATAAGGCAACTGAGGAAGACCAGTGACAAAAACACTGGGCTTACTTAACTGCCTTGAAGCCTTTCTGAAAGGGCAGAAGAGTTGGGGCTAATCTAATCTCAAAGGGTAAGGTACTTCAAAAGATCCTTCCTGGATCTTACAAAATGAGATTCTCTAATAGATGGGACCCAGAGCATGACCCTCCTGCTGGATCCAAGGGGGTGCATAGAGACAACTGGAGAAAGGTAGTCCCTCAAATAACTTGGGCCCATGCCATAAAGGGCTTTATAGGTGGCAATGATTATGATTCCTGTGATTATGGTTTAACTGCTTTGTTTTACTGGCTTGAATAGGACATGTTGACCCATCTGATAATTTTCAGTAATGATTATACTTTCAATTAATCTCTGTTTCTGCGATGGACAACTGCCCCTGACTACTTCCTAGGAGACCCTGAGCAAAGATGCCTAAGATCCTCTAGTTATAGATAGGGGATTCAGATAGGGGATTTGGTCTATCTCTCTACAAAGTCTATAAAGTCCCCTCAGCCCTCTCGGAAGCTCGCTCCTAAGTTCGTTGGACCATTTCTGATTACTGCCGTGCTCAATCCTGTCACTGTTTGTTTGGATTTGCCTCATAATTTGAAGCGTTTGCATCCTGTGTTTCACAGCAGCTTACTCAAGCCTGCTCAGGATTCCGCTCGCTGGCATCCCCGCTCGCCTCCCCCTCCACTGGTCATGATTGATGGCCAGCAACATTTTGAAGTTAAAGAAGTCCTCGACTCTCGCCTGCTGTGTGGGTCTCTACAGTACCTCGTCCACTGGAAATACTTTCCCCATCCTGAATGGGTTGCTGCCCGCGATGTTCTTGCCCCTGATTTAACACGCGCTTTTCATACTGCCTACCCTTCCAAGCCCTCTGCTAGTTGATTTTTTTTAAGGGGGGCGATATGTCATGTTCACCGTTCCAGTGTTTCTCTACATCGTAATGGTTCGCTTGCCAAGGTGCTGATACGTGTCTGGGCTGGGAGGGTGCTGCTGAGAGCCTTGTACAGGAGACGTGCTGATCTATGCCTGGTGGAATGTGTTTAGGCTATCTCTGAAATGTCGAGGTCTTTTTGTCCGTTGATCAGCAGAGCTCGTTAGGAGCACCTGGGAATGTGGGGAGAACTGTATGTGAGGGAGGGGGTGGGGTGTTATTTGCAAAGACGCTATTTAGTTTGAGTTTAGGCGCGCTTTTCTCATTCTCAGCTTTTTACCTGTTTGCACTCTTTTCTAAATAAATCCAGAACCTGAATTGACATTTTGAGTCTGAGAGTTTCATTTAGGATAAGGCAACCATCACACTAGATGAAATCAGCTGTGAGAGTGGAAGGCTTATAACTGCACTGATCATTAAAAATAAGTGACTTGTTTTCATCTCTCTCATATTTCATACCTGCTTTAAGAACACTGTTAAGACTGAATAGCGTGTGTTGTCCTTGCTAACATTGATAATAATACCTGACTATTCCTTCCTGCCCTCCTGAACCAACACATAGATCAGAACACCAATATTCTTTAGAATTTGGATCTTTCCAAAACTTGTGATGTAGGTCACTTCCACATTAGCAATTTGCAGCAGCATCCAGCCATTGTCATACCAAAGTAACAGTAAAGACGACAGGCTTTATATATCTTCACAGTGGCTCTGTGATGCTGTGAAGATACTATAAGTTGCTGGTGCATAAATGGCCATAGTACTTGATACAAAAGATATGTTTAAAAAGACAGGTATTAAAGAACACCATATCAAAAAATAGATATGTAAGGGAATATATATGTTATCTGCATATAACATCTTTATGTTAGAGAAAGATCCATAAATGCATATTTTCTTGCATTTTGTTAAAATTGCAAACTGATTTGGCAAATTGATTTATGAAAGAGTATATACCAAACTGAAATGGACTGAATGTAGACTGATTGACACATCCTATTTCAAGTGACACATTTTCACATCCGTTTCCAAATGTGGAGGGGAGAAAAGTGGGTGGGGAGAGGAGAATGAGTGATTACCTGGGTCCATTTATTTTGCTATATAGTGTAAGAAGGCCATTCTCTCTTGAGTTTCCAAACCAGTTCATTGTCTTGGCTTCTCTCAGATCTTCAACAACAGACCTCTGATTCTGAATACATGATTAGCTCCAGGGTATTCTCAGTTAGATAGCATTTATAATTTCTCCATATGAATATGGCTCTGAATTGTTTATTTTAAAGAACCCTGTGCACATTTTACTCTATAATTTATATGTCACCATATTCATTATGGAAAGAGTGTTCTGCATCCTTCTAAAAAAAATAATAGCATAAATTATTTGGAACAGTCATATATGTGGGACGAAGCCTCCAGTTTAGCAGCAGTTCTATATAATCATATTTGAGAGCAATTTTAAGGATCCATTTCCCCCCTTAAATTAAAATGTGAAATACAATAACACCTCTGATTTTACTCTCAGATAATCAACATCACTGGCTGAGAAGAGTGGAGGAGAAATGCCAGGGGCTGATGGAAAACTTAAGCACCTGTAACCCAGCAAAGCAGTCATACTAACAGGTGTGGAGGGATAGGCAATGAGAAGCCATTCTAAATTAGTAAATCATTTTTATAGCAAAAATATTATCTTCAATGGTTCCCTTCCATACAGTTCACAAATAGAATGTGCAAGGAAATACTGCTGGGTGAAAATGATCCAAGGCACTGCACTGAGGTCATAAATTAGGATTAGTATTTTTCCTTTGCAAGATTTTGACTTTCTGAAAAACTCTGGATTTCCTTATGATGCTGTGTGAGCATCATAAAGATGCAAACTTGGAGAACTGATTTGCTAATGTTCCTGAAAGTGTATTATTTTAAGAAAGATAGAAAAAGGTCCTCAAATGCCCATTGTATGTACAGTGATCCTCAGAATCATAAAATTAGTAAGTAGTAAAGTTTTGGTTGCATTTGCTGATCTAATATAGTTTAACTGAAGAGGCTTGAGAAATCATTAGCAAAATACCTTACCAGGGACAGTAGAATAGAGATACTTCTGAGAAGTTCCATTGAGCAATGTTTCAATATCTGTTTTGTATATTCAGTTCCTTTTAACAATACCAGTGATAGTGCTGCAAAATCCATACGCAAATATCCATTTCTGGTATTATTCTCCTTGGTTTTCTATCCGCCCATCCCATGCTGGGTGGCTAACATGGCATCATTATAAAGAGAAGAGCATTTATAAAAGAAGCATGAGGAGGAACCCATAAACATCCAAGAACTGAATCAAACTAAAGTCTTTGTTCTGGAAAAAGGCCACCAACAGCATCTAAGAAGAGATCTTAGGAAAACAGGGGAGAGCTAAGAACAATGATCATCATCCTTGTAGTCTACAGGTCACACTATTTTTTTCTCCTTAATAGTTAATAATATTAATCCTAGTAATAATTCCAGGAACTTCTTTCTTCTAAGGAAAAGATAGTTGTATTACCTCTACAAATAGCAATTGTTTTTTGTTTATTAATCTCCTCTCTTTGTCTCCTACTGCGCCACTAAATTCCTGTAGGGTCTTGAAATCTTACAAAGCACCACAGAGGGTTAAAAACAGCAGCCCACATACAATTTAACTAATGTATCATGAAAAGTGTCACCCAACGAAAGGCTAAACTATAGTTCACTTTCTCATGTGGTCATCCAATATGGCAGAATTTTATCATTTTAATTTCTTCAGATCCCCTGAATTCTTGAATATATTCCATTTGGTGCTTCAAATTCTTATAGTTAAGTAGGAATTCAGGCTGTGCTAATGATTAGGTGTCATCTCCCCAAGAATTACTGCAATCAAAAATACTGCATTCCTATGGGAGTCAGAATGATTATTTTCTGGGTTACATGGGAATGCTACTCAAAACCCAGCACTCTCTTTCAGCAAGCAACCTGTTTTTCATTTTTGTTTTTTAAATTCTCTAGATTGCAGTCTACAATACTTTGGCAGTAGCTTTTCTTCTGCCTTGTTAGTGATCTACTGCAGAGCCTGCAGCAACAGACTACAGAAACAAGCCAACTAACATAGTTTTATGGGAAAGCGTTGTTGCTGAATCAATATTTTCATGGCCTCAAGCCATTGGAAATGATGGGGTTTTGTTTTGTTTTTTTAATATTGCCTGTACAGTGTAGTGTCATTTCCAAATCAAGCTCCAGATTTGATTCTGCTTGGGCAGAAGAGCAGGGAGGTAGAATGGAGGGAAGAAAACAGACTTCTTAGAAACAACTCAGACTTTGCTTTGGTAGAGTCAATTTGAATTCAACCATATATCTTTCCTTTTTTTTTTTTTTAACGAAGAAGGTCTTTTAAGGTTAAGTTGTTGTTGTTTTTTTGCTAGCATATCTGGCTTTTATATAGACAACTGATGAAACTTCTAAATTCTCTGTTGACCCAGATTTAATGCAGTATTGAACTGCATTCTGTAATGGTGCCACAAAAAAATGGAGAGGAAGGAAAGATCCAAAGAATTGCATCATCATCATCATCCTGTTGGTGCTCTGGGAAGGAATCACAACTCTGTTTGTTTTGTTTCCTGCAGTTTTGAATGAAAGGCTTTCTTTAAAATATTATTTCTGTTTCTTCTATAAAGAAGAAACAGAAATAATATTCAAAATAGCCCTGATAGCATAGGAAACTAGGCTGAACATAACAAAAATCAGTACAGCACAGAAAAATGCAAATTTGGATCATTCAGCCATTTTTTAAAAAAAAAATCAAATAAATGGATGAGGTGAGGTGAGGTGAGGTGAGGTAACTATCTCAACTAATAAAAGCCAAAAAGATTTTAAGATGGAATTTTTCACAAGCTGACCATATGCCAGCAATGTGACACAGCTGCAAAAAAGGCATAGGCAGTTTTTGGGACATTAACAGGAAGTAATGGATCTACTTTGTTCTGCATGAGTTTGATTGTACCTGAATATATATTTTCAGGTACAATATATTTTTAGGGGCAATATATTTTAAGAAGGACACAAACAACTTTGAGTGGCTTAGATCCACCAAGATGGACATGTATATGAAAAACAACCTAGAGTATTGTTTTTACTGTTTCAGATAATATAGGTAGATGTTAAGTTACATGACAGCAGAATATAGTTAAAGGTTAGGAGATTTATTTCTCTTTGTAAGAATAGAATAGTGAGAATTCTTCCAAAACACTGTGTGGATGATATGCTCAGTATTTGAAAGATGATAAATATTGGCGATGCTCTTCTTTTTTTGTCCTGCCTTTATTATTTTTATAAATAACTCAAGGCGGTGAACATACCTAGTACTCCTTCCTCCTCTTTTCCCCACAACAACAACCCTGTGAGGTGAGCTGGCTGAGAGAGAGCGAGTGGTCACCCAGCCGGCTTTCATGCCTAAATTGGGACTAGAACTCACAGTCTCCTGGTTTCTAGCCTGGAGTCTTAACGACTAAATCAAACTGGCTCTTTTGTAAATTATAAGTACAAGAGAATGCATGTTTCTTGTCTTATCACCATTACCACTTTACCTTTCCTGCTCTTTTTGCTGCCTCTTCTTGAATCACTCGAAGTAGAAGGATATTAATCTATGCCAGCTTTAGGTTATCATAACTAGCATGATGTGTTATGATGTGATTAAAGGGAGTAAGCTTATCCACAAAAGCCCCAGGCAGATTGGGCCTAAAACGATTCTCCTCCACACTCAAAGTCTCAGGTTAGGATGTTGCACATGTTAATTCCCACTTTTGACCCACTTAAGTCTATTGTGCATACAGGTTCTTGGTTAAAAAAGAGAAGCTGAAGCAAAATTTAGGGCAACTTTAATTTAAACTCTGGGTTGTTAACAGATTAGGATGCTAGCTTAATACAAACTCTGTTTAGGAAAAATCAGAATTACTCCTGGAAATAGTAAGCTTAGCTTAAAAGAGAGTCCTCTGACTCTGTTATTGTGGTCATGCCAACCATGATTTGACACACCTTTTCCCAAGCTGGCATTCTTGGACTATACATTCTAGAATTCTAGGTAATACCCAACTGATAAATATGGGAATTATAGACCAAGAACATCTGGAGAGTGTGTAAAGGTTTCTGCCAAATATTTTTCACACGACCATTTGCTGAGGGCAGAATGACATTATGAACATAAGTAGAAACCACCTTCAACAAAATAGCAGAAAAGGATAGCACAAACTAATATTTATGCATTTGCTTTCTACCTGCTATTTTACATATCTAATTCAATACAATAGGCACAATATAAAAATATAGGAAAAGTAGAAGTAAAGTAAAGAGTCAGTTTGGTGTAGTGGGTAAGGCACCAGGTTAGGAACTGGGAGACTGTGAGTTCTAGTGCCTCCTGAGGCACAAAACCAGCTGGGTGACCTTGGGCCAGTCCCACTCTCTCAGCCCTAGGAAGGAGACAATGGCAAACAACTTGTGAAAAACCTTGCCAAGAAAACTGCTGGGACTAGTCCACTCAAAGGCACTCAGACAGAAGTAAATTACAGTGACCTATCTTGCCTGTATTTTGTATTAATCTACTTTATTTCCAGATCACATCTGTTTTTGAGTCCTGGACTCTGCTGCTGAGGCCATTGCCTCTGGGTCTGCCCCTTGCAAATAGCCCCCAGAATTGTTGATATTTTTTACCCATGACTATGCTGTTTAGTTTTAATTGGTACCAAGCTAACCAGTCAAGAATTCTAAATGAAATTTCATTTCTCTGTATACTGCTGATCAATATTCACTCAACACACAACAGCTCTTTGTATCTCAGTGGAATAAAATAAATTGTCAGTCAGCAGTGTGGTTTTGGTTGTTGCTGGGTTTTTCTCCCTCCCCCCCTTCTTCCTCCACCCCCCAGCAGCTAAATTATTCACCTTCTCAAAAGGCAATTTGATAAATGTTTATTTCTTCATAATGCATTCTAACAATCACTGATTTGTGACACTCGCTGTGAATTGAATTTAAATGCATAGCGGATGCTTTCTTTGTCTGAGAAGACACTAAGAGCGATGAGCAAGAAAAAACTCCTGGAATGTTGCCTGTTTTCCATTTCAGATATTGTGGTGGCCTCCCATGGTATAAGGGGCACTAATTGAATTTAAGAGATGTAACAAGTGAAAAGTGCACCCCTTCACATGGCATCAGAGTAAGAGCCAGCTCAATGGATTTGGCAGCAGCTGTAGCACCAGGGCAGCACATAAGCAGCAATTTCATACTGAAGTGGAAAAGATTGTGGAACAGTGAGGATCACTGTTGAATTCCAGCAGAGGGCAAGACAATATAGATTGGGAAATGAACCTGTCTCCAATGCACACCTTTATGAAAAGGAAATTGCTAGAGTAAAACTTTGGCTGGGTTTCATCACTTGATGCACATTGTAGTAAAATCTAGATTTGTTCTCTTTGTGATGATTGCTGTAATATTTAATACAAGATTGAACCAGCCATTATTTATAATGCAGAAACAGCATATTACCGATTATGTTTTTGTTTTTTATTCTCTTCTTCCACCACCACCACCATCAGAAAAATTCTGTCCTCTCATCCTGGCATTTAAACCTGGATAGGAACTTGGTTCAGGAAAATGTGTGCATTTTCAACATCAGAATAATGTCTTTTAAAGTGTTTTAGGATTGCTGTTCTATAATGCAAGCTGAGAAATAAAAATGTCAGGAACAAAGCAGTAACTGTTAATTACAACTAAACCTTATTTAAAGCAATGCAGTGGGATGTTCTTATGACTGATCTAAATTTGATTAGTTGTGATGGGATTGAGTTGTGATAGATGTCTTCTGGATTGTGACATATCAGTTTTGAAAAAGCTACTATCCAGCATCTTTAATATCAGAGCTATAAAACTTCTCTGATATAATTCCTAAATATTTTAATAAAAATTGTGTAGGATCAGTTGACAGTTTTTGGACTGAGTAAACTCCCTGTTGTTCTATTTGGTTAGTTTTGTATAGGAATAGCAGTAATACTATAGGAAAGCTCTACTACTCTAAATAAAAATAAATATCTGCATATGTTAAGATATGCATCACTATTTCCCATCTTGAATTTTATATTATTTATTCTATATTGCTTGTTTTATATTTTTATATTTTACATATATTTATATTATATTCTTTTAATGGCAATTTATCCTTTTATTCCTAATTGTCTGTAAACCTCCCAGAGTCATCATAGTACGAGTTGGGTGGGAAGAAATATGGCAATAAAATTATGAACTGAGGTATGGTTGACTTTATCTGAAATTAGTAAAATCCAATAACTTGAATCCTAGCTTGAACATCAGAAAACATATCGAGTGATATAATATAAAGGTCTACATTCTAATGTTTTTCAAATGACTGATAGGACATATCACGATTAAACACAATTATAATTAAAGGCAAACAATGAGGGTATAATTCATGAACAAAACAATTAATGGGAAAACAAACTGCAGTAGAAACATTAATTAGGAAGTGAAAACATTAGGAAGTGATACAACTACTTGTCAATAATTGTCACACTGCCTCTAAAAGCCCTGCTCATTTTCTCTGCACCCTATATAATACATATAGTCATAATCTAGGAGACACAGATCCCATTAGGAGCTTCTCCATCTACTGGAGGCATCTGCAATTTCTGATTTTGGAAATACAAATATTGTAGGTTATTAATCAGTTTGACATCAGAGAGACATGAAACTAAAAACCTGGAAGCCTGGCATAAGGAAAAATAGCAAATCTCACAGATGGAATAGATTGAAGCATGTCTGCAGTACCTGCCTAAAGAAGTCCAACCCTATGGAAGAAATTAATACAGTTGCTGGAACATCAGTTACAACCTGATCAACACAAAGCTGAGCATATCCCAGCAGATCATCAGAGTTGTTGTTGTCATCGTTGTTTAATAACCTCCCTGAACTGAAACAAAGGTGGGTCTGAGGCTATAGTATGCAAGTAACAACAATTCAGTTGGATTGCTAACCAATAGTTTGTTTAATATGCATCTACCTTGTTTGTATTGCTAAACTTAAGTAGACTCTTTATCACTAAATATGGTTGTTTCGGGCCACAAATAGCATCTGTTTCTTATAATTATGGGTGGTTTACAATAAAATCAGAATTAAAAACATATAAATTACAATATAATAGACCACTAAATAAAGATAAAATAGGTATAAAATCCAAGCAGTGAAGGTCTTATTCTCTGGTGAGAGATCTATGGTACTAGCAACCCCCAAGAAGAACTGGTGCCCCTCCCACTCCAAGTGAGGCGGCAGAACCAGGTTTTCAAGTTCTTCCAGAAGGAAGAACTTTTTATTTAAAAAAAAAAAATCAAGCAATAAGGTGACATTAAATTGTAGCAAATAGCCAATTAATTGATCAAATAATATTTAATAGAAGATATGTGCTAAAAGAATTCCTTTGTTCTAAGTCAGGTCTGCCAAACTTCAGCAGGTATACTTGCACAATTTGACTATAAAATGTTTGTGAATGAATACTGCAACCACCTGCTAAATGCTTCCACCATAATCAATCATCAACATTTATATTTCATTTTGCTATCTCATCAGTAACTTTTAAAATTGGGTATGGAGAGCTTTTCCTGAAAAAGCAGAACCAGAAGGTGAAAAAATAATAAAAAGCCTGAGAAACATTTATAAAGAGTGAGCACTTCCATACTGCCGTCACTTCTATTCCCCAATCCCTCAAAACCAGTTTAAAGGCTATCCATGATTACCCTCAAGCCTGTCATTTTCCAAATGCTGAGAATAAGAAGCAAAGAATCACTGCTTGGCTTCGAGTTGCCACTGGTCTTGAGAAAAAAAATCCCTCACCTCTACTGCATGAAAATGGGAAATAAAATAAGTACTGTCCCTTGGTCCTTCCAATCACATGTTGTGTGTATTGATCTGGTTGATTGCCAGGAAAGAAGAACATGCATATCTTTGACATCTAACATGAAGGATGGGATGCATCCTGATTCCACCATGTTCTTTAGAACTCGTTTCAAAGTCTTCTTGCCAGACCTTTTAAGTGCTTCATTTCTCTATTCTATTCCCTATTTTCTAACATGAAGTCAAAAAGGGTGAAACTGGGACTCCCTTTATGCCTTTGCATGGCAGCTCAACTTAAATGCTGGGCATGTAGGTTTTCCAAATGCCACCTTCAAAATCTTGGAAGCTAAGGGAAAATGCCTCCCTTAATAACGTATCAAATATAGAGAGTGGGTGAGTGATTTTCCATTAGAAGCAAGAAGGTCTTCAGTGGTGTTGGCTATAGCTTTTTGTCATCCTTCCAGCTGTGCCTTACTTGTGCCCACTCCTACCCTATGACTGCAGAAAAGGGAATTACTGCCATTTTTTAATAGTTGCTCATCTGCTTCCAATAGGCTTTTTGGAGGGATGACACTCCATTCTTGATATGCTATGAAGGAAGACATTTTGCCTTAGCTCCCCAGAGCCTGAAGGAGGCATTGGAGAAACCTACATATCCAGCTTTTAGACTGAGTTGCTGCACAATGGGCACTATGAATGGGTTTGTAGTTTTATCCCTGCTGAATTTGTGTTAGAGGAAAAAAGGGGAAATGGAAAAAAAGGAAGCACTTGAAGTGCTGGCAGGAAGGCTTTGAAGTA
The DNA here is from genome assembly GCF_035149785.1 of Candoia aspera. Taxonomy (NCBI): domain Eukaryota; kingdom Metazoa; phylum Chordata; class Lepidosauria; order Squamata; family Candoiidae; genus Candoia; species Candoia aspera. The sequence goes on from NC_086154.1 coordinate 94,899,322, forward strand.
AGTTCTAAAGAACATGTTAGAATCAGAGTTCATCCATCCTTCATGTTAAATCTCAAAGATCTCATGCTTGCTCTTCTCTCCTGGGATAAGACAGAGCTGGAATATACTCTGAGAATCTTACAGAGAAGGTTGACAGATAAATGGCAAAAATGATTAGTAAGAAAATGACCTAAAGCATCTCCACAGCTGCTGTCAACAGACTGCTGGGAAAGCTGCCGACCATGAAAGGAAGTTTTGTGGTAGGTGAAAGAACTAAAGAAGGGGAGACCAAAAGTGGAGAGTGTGTCTGTAATACTGATTGCACACAAAGCACAGCTATTTGAGCTAATGGAGAGTCCCCCCCCCCATCACTCCCACCCACTTCTCTCTCTCTCTCTCTCTCTCTCTCTCTCTCTCTCTCTCTCTCTCTCGCACACACACACAGAGGCTGAAAGAGATTCACTTTCCGTCTATTTATTTTGCTGCCCTGCTGGTCTTCTTTGTTTCCAGTTGTAGCTCTATTCCATTTGCATCTAGAATTTCCTTGCTGCTTCACTGCACTCCATTCTTTACCCATGCAGTACTAATGAATGTGGGGACAATTCAAATGTAAAATAGGACAGAACTACTGAAATGAATACCACTACCTCTCCTGCTTTTACCTTTTCTCAAAAGGATATTTTGATGCAATAAAATTGCTTGCTCTCTTTTCCATAATTCCACATTCCTGTAACTGATCAATCCCGTTTGTTTACTTTGATCCATCCTTTTCTTTTCTACAATGCACTATTGCAGAGAGAGGGCTATCCTTTTCATATTCTGAATTACCCTCCCACTAGGTGTTCCCACCTCCTCCCCAGAGTAACACATTTGCAGCGTTCAGCAGTATACAGGCACAATCATATGTCGCAAACGCTAAGAAAATTCTGTCCCCCTTCTCATTGTATTTCTTGAAAATATAATCTCTTCCTATCCCCCACCTCCTAGGTTTCCTGCTGAGCCACTGAACTCTGATAATCATGCAAGGAATATCGAGATGCAGCCAGCAATATCTCAGTGTTGACTTTCAAATTCACATTTACTTGAATGGCTGCATTACTGACAGAGGAAATATAAAGTCATTCTTTCTCAAACAAAAATTACATTTAGTCTGTGGTATAAAATGCCCCATATTTCAAGAAGCAAAAGAAATGTCTCCTTGACTCTAAAAATGGCCTGTGGATTAATTCTGTGAAGTTTTTCTAAATAGATACCAGCATTCATTATCCTAGAGAGTCTAGCAAAATATGCATTGTACTGTGATTGTTTTGTTTAGTTCTATTTTTCAGCCTATAGTTTTTCATACTAAATGTTTAACCATAGAAAATTAGTACAGTGGTAGCTTTCTTGGCATTTAAGCTCAACTCCTGGCTACACAGACACACGCATGTTTTTTCAAGGCAACAATATAGACATAATATGCTATTGCCTTCTTCTAATATGAGTGTGTGTATGTGTGTGTGTGTATTTCCCCTGAGTCTAGTATATAACCTTTGGATTTCTTAATGATCTCCCATCCAAATACTTAACCTGATCTAACCCTGCTTGACTTTTTGAGCTCAGCCAAGATTGACTAAATGCTTGGTTATAATTTAGGGAGAAACTGTATAATCAGATGTAGAATGTCAAATGTGACTGTTTTTCCCCAAGTAATTTCTGAACAAAACATAGCCTAGAGATTATCCACCAATAACAAGCAACCCATTTGACCAAAGAACAAAGTTCTGCCTCTGTGTGTCAGGTGACAGCTTTTCCTAGCAGACATTCTTGAGACAAGAGTTCAAGTTAAAGTCATGGTACATTGGACATTAATTTGGCCTCTTCATGCCACCCATGAGAATTTCTGAGATATTTTCTCTGAAAGAAACGTTGGAAGCAAATTCTTGGTTACTAAACCCAATTGTCAGGAAAAATACAGGGACATTTTCTTCATGGCATTATAAATAAATGATTCTTTCCTGCCTTTATCAATCTTTTGGCCTTTATGGAATATTTCTTCTCTCCAGGCTTGAGTTTTGATTATATGGCTTCTTTGATTAGTTTCTAGATGGTGTTTCAGTTATCCTAGCATGCTCCTGACTTTAAGACACATCCTTTCATATCTGTAAATTAAGCCTTTCTAGTTATATTGTCTAGTTATCTTACCTTCCTTTACTACCTGTTTTTTCACTTCTCACCCCAACATGTTCCCACCATAGTTTCATATGGCAAAGTTTTGTCCTGTGTGAAAATGATAAATATAAAGGTTGGAAAGATAGCCATTCTACTACACAATAAGTTATGCTTTTCACATCACAGTGATTCCATTGAAATGCATCTTCACAGAACACCTCATAAATAAGAAAATGAAGGGGCTCCAAGGTTAGTTAAAGGCTCGGAGCTAAGCCATAGGAAACCAGTGAATCATACCAGGGGCTAATAGTAAAAGACCAAGCCCATCAAAGACATAAAACCAAGTCAGGAGTTGGTCTTCCTTTTAAGAAATGCTATTCTGGGAATAGTTCTAAAAAGCAGTTGATGTTTTATGAGTGGGACAGCTGCAATGTAGCTGGTGATTTCCAGTGCTGACCATTTAACTCTTGACACAAAATCACACATGTAAAAACAAAATAAAACAAAAGGCTATGCTATGCTGCTCTTAACAAGGTGAAGTCTCTTTCCAATACTCAGATTACTTACAATACATTTTCATAACTGGAAAAGGAAAAGACCATCCTGAATGCAAAAATGTGCTTGGACCTGCTCTCTGCTTTAATATAAAGTGTGCATCATCTATGATTTATTCTTGTGGGCATGCTTCAAATCAATATGCCATCAAGCTCTATAAAAACTGGATTTGTCTCCACCAAACTGTTTTTGCTGGCACAAGAGCTTACCAGGTGCCACAACATGAAAATATATCCATCAATGAAGAGATATATAAGCCAGACATGCAAGGAACAGCCTGTAAGCTCAGATATGCAATCTGCCACCCTCATTCCATTTTACAAGGCACTAGTTTAGGCTGTTTGGCTGATATCCTCAAACCACTTTCTTTGGGATAGTCCTCTTAAAGTGTAAAGCAAAGCTTGCAGAATGCAACCTACATGAGCTACTAAAGCAATTATGACAAAGTGGTAGTAGCCAAAACCTAGGGGAGTCAGCTATTCCCCTAGAAATCCAGTCAATTAAATTCAGCCCGGAAGGATACCAATCTAATATCAAAGATATTGCCAAAAGGACCACTTCCCTGGAGCATAAGGTTAATGATTTAGAGCATGTCAGCTTGGCCTGGAGCAGAGAAAATGAAACAAGAAAACACACATGCACATAAAGGTCAAACTATTAATAGATATAAGAAAATGCAACCATTACAAGAATAATTCAAGGCAGATACACAAGGGCTTACTGGCATCTTAGTTATCAACAATGTCAGCACATTCCAATTTTTATAGAGTGCTTAATACAACTCTCCATTTTTTTCATATTTAGTGTATAACAGAGGACAACAAATATGAGTCAGAGTTCAAGAAGAAATTAGAGGTAGGTAACAGTGTCCCAATTTCCCCATTAAAAGTCCCTGTTAATATCTTTAGCCACAAGAACAAGAAAGAACGCTGGAAGAACTGAAGTAGAAGAAGACAAATAGGACTTCCCTGGCATCATCAAGAAACACCACCAAGGAATAAAAGTCACAGATACTGTTGGGTGTGTATTCAAATATCAAATGCCCAAAGTGTTTTCAAGGAGATTTCATTACATGGGGCAGACTCTGCATGGATTCTAATAACCAATCTCCTGCTGAAAATCTGCAACAAAAAGGACCACATTTCCATTAGCTTCCCAGCTGGTACCATCCAGAAGTGCTGATATGACAGCAACTATCCCAAGACATCTCAAGTGGGGAAGCCATGATTTAGAACACTAGGCTTACTTTGTAGACCCTGCCCCCCTGGGGAAAATGATGAAAAGATACATTTAATTCCTAAATAAACTGTTCAGAAAAAAATGGATTTGGATTCAGGACAAGGGGAGGAATTTTGGAGGGGCCAGTTGTACCTTTCTTGCTGCTTGTGAAGGCATCACAAGCTGACATTGTTAGGTAGCTGCAGAGCTTTGTTCTGGTCACAATCCCTTTATCCAATGCTCCTTATTCAATGCAGCAACCACATTTTTGGGGGAGGGGGGTGTCAGATTCCACAGCTGAATTCCAACCCCCAGAACACACACACACACACACACACACACACACACATGTAGAGAAGAACCTTCCTCTTTGCTTTTCCTCCAGGCAGAAAGACTATTCATTTACATAACTGGCTATGGAATCCAATGACCAGCAATTAGAAATAAAGATATTAAGTCTACAGTAAACCAGGATATGTAAAATGGTTAAAAAAAAAAAAAAAAAGCAGGTTAAAAGTGGAAAAATTGTAAAATGTTTGCCCCCTAGGAAAACTCTGGCCGGTTTCAATGTAAAGGGTTAATTCAGCCATGAGAAACCAATTTGGAAAAGCACTTGGCTTTTTAGATTTCTTTCTTGTCATCAACAGTGAGTTTCAGTGATGATGAAAACAGTGAGAGGAGAAAAAAAAAGATTGAACACAGAGTCCTGATCATTATTTGATGCCTTTGCATGCAGAGCTGACACATGACTAAATGACTGAGATCACCAAGATCCTATCTCAATTAATCAGGGAACAATAATCACAATAATAAGAGCTGATGGTTCTTATATCCTCTATAGAACAATGTATATGGACAGCAAAAAATCAAGCAGCCAGTAGATGCCTTGTTGATACCTTGTAGTGTTCAGATTTTTGCAGCCTAGATACCTGGTACCCCTAAAATTTTAAAACCTTATATATAGCCAGCTGAACTGTGTGCAGTACCTAATAGGAAGTGAGGATGAATCCCAAGATTTCATGCCTTTGGGGCTAAAGAAATGTGGCAGAAATTTATTTTCATCAAGTGTTTCAAGAACACATTTTGGGATCAGATGATTTTCTCCAAACATTTTTCTTTTCTTCAAATGTCACAGTATGAGGCTATTAGATGCAGATTGTCTACAGTTTACATCCTTCAGTGTAAAAAGCCACTTCCCCATCACTTTTGAAAGATGCCCCTGTTAAACAATCCCTTGAAGAATCCTTGTGCAACTGTCCTGAGAACGTGTGAAATATTAAGGAGAGCAACGTCCATCTAGTCTACCAATTTGATTCCAGCAAACTCATGTTTCTTGTCAAAAGGTAGATGGACTGCAATTGCTAATCTCCAAAGAAGTCAATGAAGTTCTATTTACCAGTCCATTTAAAAGGCTAAAAATTCCGTGTTGTTTATTTTTATCAAAATATAGGTAAAATACAAAACAGTAAATACAGTAAAGATAGAAGATAGCATTAAAAGAAAAAAGACCCAAACTATAACTGTGAAAGTAGAAAGAAAATAAGAACAGAGAAATTACTTCCAGCTCTCCCAATTACAGATATACATATAGTTGAAATAAAATAATCTCTTACCACTAATTTATCCATATTAACATTATTTCTATCCAAACAAACCCACTATTCAGTAAAGCCCATAATCATAACTTCATTTTTTCCCATCACAAGCAGGTAGTCTAAAAATGGTTGCCATGAATCTATGATTCTGGAAAAAGTATTATCTCTTATTAGAGCAATTAGCTTCGCCATTTGTGCCAAGTCCATTAATTTAATTATCCATACTTCCATTGTCGGTATTTGTGGTTCCTTCCACCATTGAGCATAGAGTATCCTTGCAGCAGTAATCATATGCAGCAGTAAATTTCCATGCTGTTTCTCCAATTCTTCCTCCATCAAACCTAATAAGAACAGTTCTCGTTTTTTTATATTTACTTTAAGAATTTTTTGAATAACAATACAGATCTGATCCCAAAATTTCTTTGCTTTTTCACATGTCCACCAAAGGTAGTAGAAGGTTCCTTCTCCCTGTGAATATTTCAAACAAACATTCGTTATATTCTTAAACATTTTCGATAACTTGTCAGGTGTTAGGTACCAGCAGTACATCGTTTTATAAAAGTTTTCTTTTAAATTATAATTTAAAGTAAATTTTAAACATTTTGTCCACATTTTTCCCATTGTTCCATCATAATAATATACCCAAAGTTTCTAGCCCATTTAACCATACACTCCTTGACTTGTTCATCCTCCAAATTCATTTGTAATAACATCTTATACAATTTGGTAATAATATGTTCATCATTCGTACAAAGTTGAGTCTCAAGTTATTTCATTTACAAATCTATAATTCTTTTTATCCAACTGAAAACGTTCAAATAATTGCATATAAATAAACCAGTGACATGAAAGACCTATCTCTATTTTTTCTCTTGTCTTAAACATAGGTTTGCCTTCTTCAAAATTTAATAAATCTTTATATTTTAACCACTTTATTTCTCCCACATTTTCTCTTCTAGTAAATGCTTCCTGGGGTGATAACCACAAAGGTACATTAGGTGACAGTCTAGCTTTGTATTTATCCCAAATCCGTAATATAGCCTTCCTAATTTATTTATTTTATTATTCAAATTTAATTACCGCCCATCTCCCCCAAGAGAGGGACTCTGGGAAGTTTACAATAAAATCAAACTCCGAACATAAACATTAAAATTGGTGAGACATTCGCATAGCCCCTGCAACCCGTGGCCCACCATCAACATACATCCCCATCTGGCACCACTGGAAAGGAAGGAAGGACACACAGAAAAAGCTGAGCCATTATGGATTCTTAATAATGACAAAGTAGCCAGCCAATGAATTTTCTCATCTCAAGCTGTTTGAGGAATGCAATTTTGCCATTTGTATCTGACTCTTCTGATAGTATTATTAGATGCAGTACATTCACTTGAAGGGATGGAAAACTATTTACTATATAAGTGGATCTGCTTACCTTTACATTATTCTATATATTGCAGGCTATTTATTATTATTATTATTATTATTATTATTATTATTAAATTAAATTAAATTTATATCACCACACATCTCCCCCAATGGGGGACTCTGGGCGGTTTACAATAAATAGCATTAAAACATAGCCAGATAAAAATTACATTAAAATATACATAAAAGCAAACATGAAATCCAAGTGGAGATGGATCACTAAGGGGCACTATGGCGCCATCTATCCCCAGGTGGAGCTATCTCTCACCCCCTAATGTAATGATTTTTAAACTTCTTATTTACCTTAACTTTGTCAGACCACAGGTAAGCATGCCATCCAAATCTTAACTCACGACTTTCAAGTTGTAACATTTTTTTATTCTCTAAGGTTATCCAATCCTTCATCCACAGGAAACAACATGCCTCAAAATACAATTTTAAATCCAGCAACCCTGGACATCCTCTTTCCTTAGCATCCTGTAGCAGCTTATACCTAATTCTTGTTTTTTTTTACCTTGCCAAATAAACTTTGAAATATCTTTTTGCCATTGTTTAAATATTATATCTGTTGACAAAATCACTCCCAGATATCTAATCTTTTTTTTTATTCTTAAAACCCATCTTTCTCATCAACAATTCAGTGTCATATTTTTAATTAACATTTTCATTTTTTATTTACTTTGAAACCCGCTAACAACCCAAACTCTTCCAATTTTTTCATCAAATATTCAGCTGAGTCCAAAGTATCTTATGATAAGAAGACTAGATCATCAGCAAATGCTCTTAACTTAAAAACCTCCCATTTAATCTTTAAGCCTTTTATTTGTTCATCCCTTCTGATGTCCCTGTTAAAAAGCTCTAACACTAAAACAAACAACAAAGGTGAAAAAGGACTTCCTTGCCTTGTTCTTTTTTCTATCTTACATGCTTCAGTCAACTCATTGTTCACAATAGCATTAACCCTTTGGGATGATAAATTGACTTAATTCCCTTTTACTTTTTTTTTCCAGATTCCATACTTTCCAAAACCTTAAACATAAAAATCCAATTCAAATTATCAAAGGCTTTATCTGTATCTAAAAAAATAAGGGCCATCTGACATTCATTATGATATTGTAAATATTCTATGATATCTAACACAATTCTTACATTATCTTTTAATTGTCTTTTAGGCAGAAATCCACACTGATCATGGTGAATAATTTCCTGTAAAATTATTTTCATCCTTTCTGCTAACACCGATGCAAATATTTTATAATCATTATTTAACAGTGAAACTGGCCTATACTTCCTGATCAAAAAGGGGTCCTGTCCTTCTTTTGGTATGAGCGCATACCTCCATGAGTCTGGCATTGCTGAACCCAACAAGACCAAATTCATCAATTCTTTAAAAGGTAAAAGAATCTGATCTGCAAAACATTTGTAATACATTGCATATATTCCATCAGGTCCTGGTGCTTTTCCTAACTTAGCTGTCTTTATAGCTTCCACTATTTCAAAAGTGGTTATAGAGCTATTCAGTATTAATTTCTGTGCTTGTAAAAGTTTTGGTAACTTTTGTTTATTCAAATATTCATCAGTCTTTTCCAATGAAATTTCCTGCTTTTCATATAGATAGACAAGAAATTATAAAATGCTTTTATTTTATTTTTTTTATTGTCCACTAATTCAGCATTACCTTCCTGAATTTTAGTAATCATTTTCTTCTCTTTTTCTTTCCTTAATTTATATGCCAAGCATCTTCCTGGTTTGTTATCAAATTTGAAATATCTCTGCTTAGCATATTTCAATTTCATTTCAATTTCTTTTAATGTTAACATTGAAACTTGCTGGTGTAATAATTTAAGTTGATAAACAATATTATTATCTGATGGCATTTTCTGCAACTCTTTCTCTTTTAATTTAATCTGATCTAAAACCATTTGTAATTTTTGTTGAGATTTTTTTCTTGATAATTCGATTGTGATAAATAAAATGCCCTGTTATAACCGCTTTACTAGTGTCCCACACAGTTTTTATATCTATTTCATTACCTAAGTTAATCTCAAAAAATATTTTAATTTCCTTTTACAGCCCCCAACAACCTCTTCTTTTTTTCAAAATAGATTCATTCGATCTCCCTCTGAAAGTTCTAGAAATTTTCTTTACAACCATACTTACAGGATTGTGATCAGAGAAGGTCCTTGGTAAAATATCCACTTTAGAAATTTTATTTGCCAATTCTGTTGAGATCCATATCATATCGATTTTTGAGAATGATTTATATCTCTCAGAATAAAAGATACAATCTTTTGCCATTCCATTTTTATATCTCCAGGAATCTACGAATGCCAAATTTTCCATTAAGTCAAAGAAAGACTTTGGTAATTTTCCTTGTTTAATTTTAATCTGCTTCTCAGATACTCTATCAATCAATGGTACAGTAACTCCATTCCAATCTCCCATCAAGCACCAGCTTTGGTATGAGGAGACTGACAGTTCATCCAAAAGTTTCATACAGAACTTACTTTTGTCATCATTCGGTGCATATATTCCCAATATGATCATTTTAAGTCCATCTATCTCCACTTCAATTACTACATACCCGTCATATTCATCTGCAAGTAACAAACGTGGTTTCAGATAAGATTTAACATAAATTACAATTTCATTAATTTTCTTTGAATTAGCCGAAACAAACTCCTGCTCCAAGTTCTTATTTACTAAACGTTTTATAGCTTTTTTCTTTATATGTGTTTCTTGTAAACAAATCACATCATATTTCAATTTATTTAGATACTGAAAAACTTTTTTCCTTTTATGTGGAGCATTTGCTCCATTTATATTCCATGTGAGGCACTTCAGTTCCATTTTTATGGGAGTAATGGATCTGAATACTTATGCGTTCTGATTTCCTCTGTATTCCGTCTTCTTCTTCAACGTTGTGGTTATAATTGCTGAAAGAAATGCACACTGAGGTTGGATTAGATTTCCAATCTCACAATCTCTCTGAGAATGGTGCTTTATTTATTTATTTATTTATGGGAGTTATCTGGCCACCTCTTTCATACAATTACTCTAGGAGGCTCACAACAATCCATAAAACATAGTTAAAAACAAAGACACCCTTCCCCCCAGCACCAGACCAAACTTCCTTGCAGCTCAATCCCCATCCTAGCCCAATGCTTGGGGGAAGAGCCAGGTCTTCACAGCCCTCCAGGGTTATTTATTTTAACATACCTGATTTTTACAATGTAAAAGATTACAGGGAAAAATTGCAATTGGAATGTCTAGATCCTCCTTAGACATGAAGCCATCTAGGTAACCTTGGGCTTGCAAAAAAATCCCAAAGGACACTTGAAGGCAGCCAAGGCATTCAGAATATACAGTAGCCCAGTTCAGATGTGGCAGCTATTAGATTTGGGCAGCAAAAATCTGCCCAACTACTAGATGGCATCAGAGTTTTGGTATCTCTTTATGGCCATCTAGGATTTCTGAAATTCATTTCTGTTAGCCCTACTTAATAGTATACCCTGTAAACACATAACATTTTTACTTGATCACTTGAACACCCATTATTTCCCGCAGAGTATTCTGAACATTACAGCTGTTTGAGGTTTTGTTCACTAGTCTCTTCCCAATTAAATCTGCGGTATAGTTATCCCAAAGAGAGTTAGGTAATTCAATGCATAGCAGATCAGGAGTTTTTATGTTCAGCTTCTCAAAATTCAGGCTCTTTCTCACAAATCACAAAGGGCTGAGCTCATAATATCTTCTTGGCAGTGCCACCCAAAGAGAAAATGAAGCAAAAAATTGAGTGTGCAGTCATTCAAACATTGGAGTTGGTTTTATTCATCTCTGAGGAATCTAGAATAGAGAACAATATTGAAACTTCTTAGGGGGAAACACTGGGAGGGGCAGAGAGGGAAGAACCAAAATCTGGAGAATGGGGATATGCAATGCCTACCACTGTTGACAGTGTAAGAGGATAGCTGTTTCACAACTGTTCACCACAATTCACAATGCTATCTCAAATAATTCAGTATGGGAAGATCTGACTCTTGTACTAACTTCAAACAACTAGTTTAAATCTATGCTTCTGAAAGGAAGATTAGTGTTCATACACACACACACCATAATAATTGGGGAAGTATCTTTATCTTCCATATCTTTAAAGTGGGGCATCTTATACTTGCTGAAAAAAATGCTAGTGGAAGCAGATTTGTTGTTAAATCTTTCCTTTTGGGGTGATCTTCCTTTCAGACAAATGGATGTACTATAAGCTATGATGAAGAGTCATGATCTAATTTACTTGTCCGTATTCCCCGAACAGAGGAAGAGAACAGAGAGATACAGGAATACTCTAACGTGATAGAATGATTTTTAATGTCTTATTGTGAAATTACTCAGTGCTTGCTTTGGCATGGTGAAGGGATAGAAAATCTTTGAAAGGAAGATAAAGGAAGCAGCAGGAAAGGGGCCTTGCCTTCAATGCAAGTCTTCTGAGAGGTATTTAATGTTATCAGTAATGCTATAAGCTTGCTGTCTCTGTGGTGTTCCATTGGGAAGCTGTTTTAAGTGAAACACCAACTGAAATGCCAATCCTTCATCCATAAGGTCACAGGGGAAAAAAAGCAATTTTTCTGGATTCAGTGAAAACTGATATACCAGATAACAATGAACGTAAAAGAACTATTGCATTCTGCATACCGTTTTTTTAAAAAAATGATAGATTATGATGATGATGATGAAGAAGAAGATAGACAGACAGACAGACAGACAGACAGACAGATTAAAAAAGAATAAGAAAGATTATGTCCATGAGAAAGGAAAAGAATGGTCAAAATCATTTTGGGACAACACACTCACTCACAAACAAGAAGTCAGTGAAAGATGAGAGCTTGGGGCAAGGGAAAATTAGAATATTGGAAAAGCTTTAATAATCAAAGGCAGGATGACTTGCACAATATGCATCCTGTGCCTTCTCAGCCTAGATCAGTGCTGGACTTCAAAGCTTTGTTGAAAGCAACTAGCTACAGGCCAGAAAGCAATGCTTCTGAACGTGAGCTGAAACCTGGCATGAAAGGTAAACACACCAATGCATGCAGACAGGAAATGCTTCAAATAATGGAAGAGCACCGGAAGTTGGGCAGGAATGCAAATAAAGAAGGGTTATTAAGCCCAGAATTGTTTTTCTGTACCTGAAAATGCTTTTTTTTTCCTCAGATGAATCATCCTGGATTTAGAAATACAAACTGAAAATTATCACTCAGCATTACTTGCAAATGGAGCAATGCACAATATCATAATTCAAATAGTCATGGCCAAGCTTCATTCCAGAAGAAATCACAAGAATCTTTCCTAAAAGTTATCATGAGGAGTTGTGAATAATAAAAAGACACATATGGCTATATATGGGGACAACATTTAATGCAAAAAGAAAGAAAAAAAAAGAATCTATGTGAGGAGTAGATGGAGAAGTTTCAATAAACAATATTATGTACACAGTAAAATAACAGGCCAAGTGAAGCAAAGCTATATATTCAGTCCAGTGGCATTTATCGGTTTGACTGTCTGCCTGTCTGTCTGTGATGTGATAAGTACTGAGAGTCACAGCCAATAAATTTCAAAATGTCAAGTAATAGTCCAGGCATGAGTGGGCAGAGTTCTATTGACTATGAATCTGAGGGGGAGGGGGGTCAAAGAAAGATATTTGTGTGAAAATCTGTATTTTTGTATTGCAATGCAAACTATCAAAAGAGAAATTGACATGAACATAATAATCCGTAGACTGCACTGGCCTTTTATTCTTCTGGCAACCCCAGGTTCAACAGCAATCAGAAAAACGGAAAGATGTATAAAGTGCATCCTTCTGTTCCTCCAGAACTGTAATCTGCCTTCACACCACTATGTCTTTCTCTTGTCCTTGAAATCTTGAAAATGGGCCTATGTGACAAACCCCTATGTTTTGGTTTCATAGCATAGAACCTCCTAAGGCATCCAGTAATTTGACTGCATATCAAGAGGTCTGAATAAAACAAACTCATCCTTTCTTTCTCAAAAAGTCCTTTCTCATGTAAACCTTTAGTTATAATGTCATAACATGCAAAAACTACTCACCATCTTTATTAATAAACTATAGTATTATTAAGAAGGTGGGTTTATCAGCCACATCTTATCCTGATTTTTGGGTTAGACCCATGATGTGAAATACAGAGCATTTTGCTTGACTGGAAAAAGGAACATTCAGTATTTGCAGGGAGAATGGCTTGAAGTTATCTCCGCGTTGTCTAAATTTTTAGACTAAAACCTTGAAGCAGCAACAGCAGCAGTTTCCAAGCAGGTGTTCAGATTCTTTTTCTTCCATCATTTGTTCTGCAGTGAACAATGACTGTATGCTGAAACCCAAGTTTTTATGCAAACAGGTAATAAATAGCACAGTAGTTAAGTAGGCTGAATTTTGTGTTTGTGCAATTATTATCTTCCCTTGTTTTTCCAATATTCCCTTTTTTTCCAATAAACTTTTTGTATCCACAGATTTAGTTTCTTTGGCTTAAAAGGCGAATTGCTCTTTAAAACTTTCTCAAGCTGGAAGACAGTATGGTTGCACAGTTACTGCCCCACCCCACCCATGATATTTGAGTTTTTATGGCAGGGCTTTGGATAGGAAGAGCTAAACCAGCTTACTTTCTCTTTGTCCTACAGCTTGGTTAAAAGGAGAAGTCATTGATGTCCTTAAAGGCTAAGAATTCCCCAGCTGGGCAGAGTAGGGTGTATCAGAAGGTTCAATGTGAATGGTGGAAGCATATCTTAAGACCTTCCTTACCTTCGAGATGAGATTTTAAATGCCCGCTCCTCCCAACTCATTCACTGTACAAGGGTTTTTTCTTTTTACTGATTTTAAATTCCTAGGCATGTTTGCCCTGTAGTATAACACTCAGCCTCATCCAACACAGTGTCTTAACTTGCTGGCAATGTCTAATTTTTTTCATTACCGCTTTCAATCTACCTTTAATTATACTAAGAAGGGATACAATTCTGGGGCCAGAGACTTAGAACAAGCCACTCCAGAGGCTTTTAAATATAAATGTACTTATAAATGTACAAAATATAAAGCAAGGCTCTGTTCAAGAATGCAGATAAGCCAAGGGCTGTCTTATGTAAAATGAGAATGTCAACCTGATGTCCTTCAATGTAGCTAAATTATTGTGAGGAGAAGAAGAAAAGATCCTTTAAAAAAAAAGTTGTTTTATTAGGTTCTTTCATCTCCTTTCTTGGTCCAACTAACCAAGCAGGGCTTTTTAAACCTACACTTTGTAGTTGCATTTATTGACAGAATTGTATAGCCTTCTGAACATTTGTACTATGGAGTGATTCAGCGGTATGTGTCTTAGACAGAGATAAAGTAAAATTCAGGGACAAGAGATCATTTTGGAAAATCTGAAGCCTCCCTCCATCCAACTAAATCAGTCTAATAAATACTTAGCCAATTAGAAATAAGCAAAGCATGAGTGACACAGGTTCTCCTGAACCATCTTGCAAGCTGAAAGCACCTGTAAAGTAATCACATTGTCTGGGTTCATCTCCTGCCTCCCCATGCACAATCATGATCTTCACTGGCTATACATTTGGTATTTCTAAAGGAGGGCTCTATTCACCCTGGTCTTTGCCATCTGAGTATTTCTTCCAGCATGGTAGGGTCCTAGACACATAGGTCAGCACATTTGTAATCCCCTTTAATTCTACTGACAAATAGATAGGTGGGCAACATAAAGGTCATATTTTAAATATGGAACCAGGTTATGTTAACATCCAGACTTTTAACCAGGAGAGAAAGAGCTCACACTTTATTTCTTAGGAGGACTTTGTCAAGTAACCATGATAACTAGACTTTCCTTGTGTGTGATGCTCACACAGAAAAGCCAAGAAAGTGGAATGTACACAGCATATGGCATTGGAGCAACCGCTGGGCTAGCTCCCAAATGATATTTCACACTGTAAAGCACACCAGAATCATCACTTACCAACAGCCCACAGGAGAAAACAGATGTTCTGCAACACCTTCCATCCCATCTTCAACCCATTCCTTCACACACACATGCCCACACACTGAATTTCCTGCACAGTCTCTGCTAAATTCCCTAAGCTTTCTTCCCAGAAATCCCCAAAGTCATTTACACATTTACAAGATCAGTAATTCATGACACATATCCTATCCAAGTAATAAAGTGTATGATGTTCACTAAGTGATGGAAGGCAAACAAGCAGATTTTATGGAAATCAAGGTCAGACAGGACATTATTGTAAATTAAGAAAGTATTGCAGACTACAACATGCTTCTAGGTGGCATATTGCAATAATAGAAGGTAATATGGTTAAATATATCAGGGCAATGGGCAGGAAATAGAGATAAAGAGACTTCCAAGCTAATAAACATCTTTGCTTCCAAAAAATCTGGAAACAAAGATAACAAGCAAATGATTAAAATCTAGTTGAGTTGATCTATTGTTTTAATAAATTAAATTTGATTAAACTTGAATATTATAAAACCCTTAAATTTAGGATTTTATTGTCAAATAACTTTATTTATTTAAGAAAGAACTATTGCTCATTGTTATTAGATGCAAGGTCATATTTGTTTTCAGTTAATGTAACCAGTTATAAAGGTTAGAATATTGCACTGTAGTTGGAGTTGTTTTTTAAAATAGAAGTATCATCCAGGAAACTCAGCTAAGTGCACTGGAGCTGAAATAACTGTGTTCTGGTATTATTTATTACTTTGTGCATTTTTTAGGAATTTTCTGCATTTTTGTGGTTTTGTTGCACAGATTAGGGAATTCTTTCTCTTAGTTTTACACCTTTTTATCATTATTTCTCTTGGGAAGTGCTCAAAAGAAAAACACTGAAATCTAAGCCTAAGTACACACAGTACAATGTATGTCATCTTCAACTTCTTTTAGCTCTAAGAAAGTTGTTAAGGAATTAATCATAGATCCCCTACACCATAACAGATTTTGCTTCATTGACACCTTGAAAAAAAGGAAAATCTTGAGTTGTGAACCATAACCACTATTAACAAAGGAGATGCGGGGGTATGGGGGGAATTAACTAAACCAGAACCCTCCTCTCAGCTTGCAATATTATCGGTAATCCTTACCCTGCTCTGATCTAGAAACAGCATGCTGCCTACTTCACTTGCATCTGGGCAAGTGAAAGTCAAAGAAGTTCCTCTTGAATCACTAACACTGAACTTCCAACTTTCTTCATGCACAATCTAGTCATACATGATTCCTTTCTATACTCTACAAAACTTTGCATTCTAGGGAATCCCTTTCACTATATTGGTGTAATATGAATTGCCCTGCCGTTGCAACCCATCAACTTAATTTAGGAGGGGGGACTGCTTTTAATTAATACTCAGGCTCCCTTAAAATTCTAATCTTCCCTGAACTACATGGTCCACTGTGGGCAAGGGGAACTCCTACACCACCTGCGTAGGGATCCATGAAGATGGCCTTGGAGAAACTATCCAGAAATGGTTACCTTGTGAAAGTTACACAAACATGCTTTGAACCCAGAGCAAAGAGGAAATATTAGAAAGAGACTCAGTCTAGCTCCCCACTGACTCCCTGGGGTATAAGAGGTAGGAAAGGAAAATGCAGTCAGACTTGCATGATGCTGTTACTGTAGCATTTCTCAATAAAGAATATTTCTAGTTTTCTTGTGGAAAGTTTCCTGATCCAGACAACCTCATAAAGGTGGCAACTTGCTCCTGTCTTGAAACATTGGTGGAGAGTTGGGCAACATGATGCAGTGAGATGAATTACCTTGGTCCCACACATCTGTCACAGTTGCATGGGGTTAAGCCAACACGTGACAGTAGATGGATAAATAAATGACAGGTGGATAAATAGTTAAATATGCCCAGTACAACTTCCATCTTACTGATCAGTTTTGAAGGACTGACAAAATACTCCTTCCATCACCAGTGAAGTTATTTGTCAATCTTAAATGAATTTGAATGCTCATATTTAAACTTAGAAAAAGTTGAAGTTAAACTTGCAGAATCTGTTCTGAGCAGCTTCTCAAAATTATTCAGAGGAGATATCAGATAAATATGTTTTGTCATGTCTCTATCGAAACTGCAACCAGTGTGGAAGCTCTATGATCTTGGAATACAACCAGAGAGTAGTCTTATTAGCTCCATTCTGATGTTTGATACTTGCATGTGAAAGGCTGGTGTCTAGGTCTTGTAGCTATGGTGACAGAAAAGCCTTGAAATAAAAATAACTCCTTATAGCTAAGACTAAAAATATTTCAAAATCAGTTTGCCAAATACAGCAGAGCAATCCATCATCTGTTGAATAGGAAGATTGATTTCCTGGTATTTATCTTTCTGGAGAAAAGTGTTTCAAAAAGTTTTATTTTTAAGAGTAATTAAATTATTTTTAAATGCAGTGATGGTTATTCATCTGGTACTTGGTTATAGAATTCAAGTAAGACAAGATGAATAAGTATTTCTTAGAAGTTAACCTATTCTTTAATAAAGAGTCAGACTAATTCTGTAAATAATCATTCCTGCATGAATTGCACCACTTTATATGATCACTAGACAACCCTGTGACCTGTTGGTCCTTTGAGAGAAAGGTAGTACAGTCTGATGTGTGATGGAATGTGAGGGTGACCTTGGAGAACAGAGGGAAGAGCTGCTGCCTAGGGAATGATCAGATAAAAGGAAAGGGAGTCCAGGAGAGGGTAACAATTTAAAGAAGAAACTTAGGAAAGACCCGCCCTGACCACTGAAGTGATAAACAGAGAGGGCAGGAGATTTGTATTTTCAGACTTGCAAGATTCTGTTAATGTAGCCTTACAATAAAGCTCATCTGGTCATATTTCCTGTTTGGTTTACCTGGAAGGGCTGACAGATGTGACCAGAATGAACATTAAATTTTAGGCTGACCATATTCTTTTCCCCCCAATGCTGGATGGTTCTGTGATCATCTAAGAGTATACATCATATATAGAAAAATTATTGTAGTGCCAAATGAATTTCAGTAATGAGTCAGTATTTCTTTACCTAAACAGATAAACAGATTGACCACAGGTAGGCAAAAAAGCAGTGGGAGTGGCAGCGACTTCTGATTTCCTGCCAGCTTCCCCACTGACTTTACTTGTGGGAAGCTGGCAGGGAGTGTCAGAAAGCATGATAATGTGACTATGGGGATGCTGCAACAGCCACAACTCTATGAATAAAACTGGTGTGAACATAGTGGAAATTTCAATTCCACAGGAGTAATGGGTCCCAGATTTGTATGTGTTCTTTACATTAGTGGATTTTAGGTACCTTGATCCCAAAATGGTTGCAGTATAAGGTACCATTTGGGCTAACTTGAGGGTGCAAACAGACAAACAGATAAACCCAATGAGAATTTTAGTAGTATATAGACAGACAAAACCTATGAACCCTATTTATTTGATAAACTTGGAAGTATTCAAGACAAGTCCAAATAAGGCAAAATGCTTATGACTACTTAATTAATCCAGAAGTCATACTTGGCAAAACTGATCTCTCTATATACGTTAGGGTTAGGGTTAGGGTAGTAAGTGATCACTAGTTGTCTTCTGAGATATCTTGGGTTAAAGAAGCATTAAAACAAGTTTATCATTGTCCGCCCCACCTCTATCGTTAAGAAGCCAAATCTTCCAATAACTATCATTACTTCATCAGTTTTCTGCAGCTGATGTTTTCATCTAGTGTTTGTTCCCTCTACCTTACATGAACAAGATATATAGTACAAGAAAAAAATATCTTTATTTTGTTTATATCCATGCCATGTGCATTGACAGATAATAGAAAATAATGAAATATTTAGAGGCAATAGCAAGTGGCCCACCTTTCAGTCAGCAGGTTTTGTATTCATAACCTGAATGTCTGTCATATCATGGTCACTACTCCATAAATCCTGTCCTAATTGGGATTGTCCAATACCTCAAATCCTACTGGTTGGTTTCATTGTAAAGACCCTCACAAAGACACAGTATGATCTTTGCTATGTCATATCTGAGGCCAGGAATTATTACAGGGTAAGGTGTGAATGTGTGCAGTATAGTACAAGTACTGATTGTTGAATTCAGTTTTCAAATATTCTTACTTCATATCTTGTGTACTGTCACAATGTAGCTAACATTTTTGACAACAGCTCTAATACCAGTAGTGCATCATTGCTCTTAACAGTGCGAAAGTCTGCCTAAAAAAGAATAGCCTATGACTTATAAATTACTTATATGATTTTTAGCTATTGCTACAAGGAGTCTAATGGACTCAAGGATTTGATAAATCCTTTACCTAGTCATCTATCTAAATTTAAAGATCTGAGATAGTGATTTTATAAGTCTTTCTTTTTAAATAGCATTTTTTTAAAAAAACTATGCCTCCATTGCTCAACTGCTCACCTAGCAGTTCGAAAACATGCAAATGTGAGTAGATCAATAGGTACCGCTTCGGCGGGAAGGTAACGGCGTTCCGAGTCGTCATGCTGGCCACATGACCCGGAAGTGTCTATGACAACGCCGGCTCCAAGGCTTAGAAACGGAGATGAGCACCGCCCCCTAGAGTCGGATTCGACTGGACTTTACGTCAAGGGAAACCTTTACCTTTACCTATGCCTCCATTGGCTTAAATTAGCCAGCTAAAAGATTTTTTTTTGCTTGATTCCTTATAAAAAACTAGCTGGATTGGACTCAACCCTTCAAAACTAGTCTTCGATAAATTTATAATTTATAATCACACCGTTGTGCTACGATTTTGGCATCGACTTTTAGACCATTTGTGGATTGGGTGTATGCCCTTGTGATTCCACTGTATTTTCACAGGTATTTCTAACTGAGCAGAGAAGGGGTTTGGCACAGTCCTATCACAGTGACTGCTAAGATGTTTTCCAAAATTGAAAAACAAACATATATAAGAGCTACAGATGTGGAGCAAGCAGGATGCAGGCTGGATGCTGATGTTTGTGCTTTCTTAGTGGTAAGCAAGTGGCACTGATTGGTTAATGGCATAGTCTCAGGATTTCATAATTGGCAATGGAATTTCATCATTATGTGTTGGTTTCACTTTTTTCTGAAAGTTTAGGGAATAAAACATTCTACAGTATATTATATCCACAAAGATATCCGAAGGAGCAATGAGATAGACACCTCTCTTAAAACTAACTGTGCTGAATCACTGAGCCCCCTCACCCCACATACACACACACAAAAATAGTATTGATATCTCCTGATTCAACCATGTCCCAGTGATTGTCTCTGAAAATCAACAAAGGTTATTTTATTTTATATTATCAAGACACTATGCCTTTAAATGTTGATTTTTTTTTTCTTTTAAGGAAATTGTTGCTGATTGGTGTGGAATTAGGTTGCAGTTACAAAGTTAATTCTTTGGGGGTATCAAAACTGTCAAGTTTGAGCTGATTAGGTTTAGGAGAATGTGTAAGAGTCACATTTATATTTGGGGAGCTTTCCAAGATATAATAAGATATTATATGAACAGCTAAATCTCTGGAGAAGGCTGTAATGCTGGGAAAGGAGGAAGGAAAGAAAATATAAGGATGACCAGCAGCAAGGGGGATGGACTGTTAACAGTGGCAATGGGTGTGCTGTTGAAAGACCTGAAAGATCAGGTTAGGTACAGATCATAGTGGAGAAAATCTATGTGGTTGCTCAGAGTTGTCACTGATCTGATGGCACATAATCACACAAAAATCCTGAGAGATGGCCCTAAAATACCTGCAAAAGAAGGATAGCAAATGGGATATCCTCAGATGTGGTCACGAAGTGTCCAACTACCCATCTGTTATGTCTAAACCAGGAGATTATTGTTACATAGTTCAGAATAAGGATGAACCATAAATCATGATTTAAATCTACTATAAACCATTTGAATCTACTATAAATCATTTGAATCTACTATTAAATCATGAATTGTTCTGATTAGGTAACCACGGTTTTCTGTTTCTGGTATAATATGAAAATAGGTTAACTGAAGACTTAAGGGGTTAATTGTGTTGTATCAAGAATGGAGGAAAGAAGGAAGTGCATAGGGCTAATACCTATTTTGGCTACATATTTTGGTTTACTAAGCCAAGTTGTGATTGTCTGGATCCAGAGAATTACAGCATCTTATAACATCACCTAGCCCTAATTGTGCTGATACATCATTAATGAATACAGGTTTATATTGCTATAGTGATGGCTGGGTGATGTTATAAGATGCAATAAATTACTCATGTAAAAAGAGCCAATGAGTTCTTCTGTCTTAGTGGCTACTTAAATTCAAAGCTCATGAGAGAAGGGGAAGTACACAGTGTATCTCAGTCCAGTTATAGCCTGGACAGACCTCAGGTATTGAATTTCATACTGATAATTATTCTATGGATGCTTTCCCACAGAAGCAATAGATTGTACCTTTTATGAATAATTATAATAAAGAATTATTTTCTTTGTATCTATGAAGAAACTCAAAAGGCTGCAAGTCTGAATATAATTCACATAACTGTAATTAAGATTATGAGATCAGGCAAAAAAAGAAAAGAAAAGAAAAAAGAAATGGCACAGTAAATATGCATTTATTTCTCATTCGCAGTCCCTAGGGAAATATAGGGCAGGGGAGGGGGGACATAATGCCATTCAAATTCATTAATACAATTCATTTTGGTTCTTCACTCACACATTCATCTATAAAAATAATAGTTGATTAGTCACATTTATTATTCTACTTTTTGTTCCTATTCATAGTGGCTACAAAGCTGTTTTTAGCAGTACACATAATTATTTTTAACCTATAAGGCCCAAATCACTGTATATTACTGTGGGTAAAAATGGTGGCCATTAATTCAACAACTCAACTTATTCACACAAAGGAGGTATGACAGAAAATAGCCAGCAGGAACATTCACTGCACATTCATTTTGAAATGAATGAAAATTCAGCTGAATGGCCCTGTTTAATATATTTCCCCAAAGTGAATGTAAACTTCTACATTATATGCATCTTCATATAATGCTGAAGTTCCATCATGGAATATTACAATTTTTTACTCCCTTGTCCTCTTGCATGTAAATTGTGTTTTGACCTTATGGTGTGCTTGGTTGGTTGGTTTGTTTTAATGATCTTAGTCTTTTTTTTTTTTTCCGGGCTTCTTTGGTTTTCAACTTTTTCTGCTGTAGGACCATAGTTAATGCTCTTAACTATGGTGGGATTAAACAATAAAGCATGACCAGGAAGTGCATCCAATTTCATTCTCAGTTAAGAACTTTCTGGAAATTAAGGTTTACCTTAGCTCTGACACTAATGGATATCTTGTAAAATAAATGGTTACAATTCTTAGTTCTATTGTAAGAGGAACATGTTTGCTTAGCACTAAAGCTGGAACAGTAATCCTAGGAGCTCATGACCAATAGCAAATGTATGAATTTGTTTTAAATTGCCATGTAGACTTTAGAGTATCATATCTAACAGTAGTGTGGAATAATAATAATAATAATAATAATAGTAATAATAATAATAATAATAATAAATAATCCTTAGCTGTTCAGTCATGTTTAAGGCTCTTATAACAGAATAATGATAAAGACTATTGCTAGACCAGAAGCTCCGCTACACCACAATCTACTAGTTCACAAGTCATCCCAATAGACATTAAACCCAGCCTGTATAGACCAACTTTTAGTTATAAATTTAAATGATAAAAAGCTTCAAGTCTGCTTTGTCCCATTTGAGAACAATGTCACCCAGAAAGACTTTATTCAAATCTAGTTCTCCCATAACAAGCCTCCCATAACAAGTCACCCAGACAGTTGGGCAGCATACAAGTTCATATTATTATTATTATTATTATTATTATTATTATTATTATTATTATCATCTTGCAGCATTGACAGGGAGGCTTGCCAATATTTTAGGGATCCAAGAGCCAGAAACATTTAGTGGAAAAAAATAAATATAACTAGATTTTTGTCTTTGACTCAAGGCACTAAACGGAAATGCCATGAATTGCTCTAGATTTGTGACTGGACAGCAAGAATCATTGTCTGCAAAACTAGCAAGTCATTCATGAGATGTGTTTTCAGGATGGTCACTATAGAGGGTGGTAAAGAACCTGGCAGCTGATAGGATGCCTAAACATACGAGAATTAGGTTTTGAAGTCAACTTCTGTTTTAACTGGTCTAAACTTCTTTCTCTGGAAACAAGGCAAACTGACTTCCCTGGGCACATGAGAGAGCAGGATGGTTAAGAGGGAGGGAGGGAGGGGATATTCAGGTCCTGGTAAAACAAGTTGAACACCAGAGCAGAGTAGGAAGTAGCAGTGTGGAACTGCTGTGTTTTGTTTGGATGTTATATACTAGTAGCCTGTTTCTGCTGTGATCTGTGTATAAAATGTCCCTTATATCAGCAAGTATTTCTTGAGATTTCTCAAGGCTTTGTGAGTGTCCACTTGGAACCAGAACAAAGTCTTGGCTTCTTTCATCAGGTGAAATGATAAGAATCTCATGAATTCTCAGCATAACTTCAAAACTGGCTGGGGTGGTGGTAGTGGTGGTGGTTGAGAGAGAGAGTTAATTTAAACCATCTCCAAAAGTTTAGCATTAAGAAGGCAAAAAGTCAAGTATTATGTTTTGCAGTCCATCAGTTGAATAGAAGACAAAACCTTCTATCCTGGTGGGAAGGAGAGAGTGGAAATTGTAGGTTTATATCCACTGCCCTAGAGCCAATTTGGTGTAGTGTTTAAGGCATCAGGCTAGAAACCAGAAGACCATGAATTCTAGTCCTGCCTTAGGGACCTAAAGCCAGCTGGGGGGCCTTGGGCCAGTCACTTTCTCTCAGCTCTAGGAAGGAGGCCATGGCAAACTACTTCTGAAAAACCTTGCCAAGAAAACTGCAGTGACTAGTCCAGGCCGTCACCAAGAATTGTGTTGGAAGTCCTGACAAATCCAGCATGCCTTATTAGCATGTGAATTAGCATGTAAATTGAGTTGTCCCACAATGCAACTCTGAGGCAGCTGTTTGTTGCTTTCAGAGTTGCCTGCTTCCTCTCTCTCTCTCTCCTCTTCTTCAACTGATCAAGCAGGCAGCATGGATGCTGGCTCTCTTCATCAAGGCCATGTGCTCAGGCCTTGATGAAGGATTCTGCCCCTTTCTTCCATGCAGCTCTTGGCAGCTGTAGGGATGAGGGTTTAGGGCAAGCTAAGTATTTAGAAGGAAAAGAAGAACAAAGGAACTTCATCTTTTCCACTAAGATGGATATAACAGAACAACAAAGAATAAAGTCAGTAAGATTCTTTTTGCTTCTTAACCTA
Source organism: Candoia aspera (assembly GCF_035149785.1). Taxonomy (NCBI): domain Eukaryota; kingdom Metazoa; phylum Chordata; class Lepidosauria; order Squamata; family Candoiidae; genus Candoia; species Candoia aspera. The sequence goes on from NC_086154.1 coordinate 94,923,579, forward strand.
ATATATTTAAGCATGTAATTCTTTATGCTTGGGAGGGCTGAGTGTGTAAGATCCATAACTTGTGTTTCTCTGACATGCTCATTGAAGCTATCTAAGATAATTTTCTTTTTCTGTGTCAGCTTCTCAGCTGTGTTATAAGCTCTGCTCCATTTCAGTGGTTCTAGCAGGCCACTAAATTGGCTTCAAACTGGACACAATTGAATGGATTTAAAAAAAAAAAAAAACACTGCCCTAGCTATGTCTTTCTATAGGTTCCTTTGAAAGGATTAACTAGGGTATGTCCCACTGTTGTTTCCTAGCTTATCACAAAATATTTTTTATAAAACAAGCAACCAAGCAAAGATGACCAGCAAGAGTTGAATAATAATTGTTTTCTAACACTGATTTTGTATTATTAAAAAATGGGAATTATTTCACAATGTATCTGTTTAGCACTGTCCATGTGCACACAAAAAGAATAAGATTTTTTTTTCAATTCTTTCCTTCTTTAAAAAGAGAAGCAGTTGCTGAAACCCGCACATCTATAACTGTTAGTATTACTGGGAAAAAATGTATACACTCTATTGATGTGAATCTCAGGGCAGCATCAATCTTTGTGACTTTCAAAACTTACATCTGTACTAATAAAAACTCACAGTTTGGTGGTGGGGGTTGTGTGGGGACATGCAGCTGCATTTGTGTTGATGGTCTCTTTTCGGGCTTTGCCAGCCAGCCTATGTACAATGTAGTATGGTGGATGAATCAGTACAATATGAAAGATTTAATAAGAACTTTAGCCAGCCACTCATCCCTGTTGCAAACTCATATCAATAAGCACTTTATTTGTTTATGGATGCCTCCACCTCCCCCAGACTGTTTGCTTCATGTTGAACACACAATTAAAATGGCAGTGAGGAAAAGCAGGGAGTCTTGACAAATCCACAGGCATGCAATATTGAGAGCTGTCAGCAGTGCAGAGGGGAGATGTTCAGCAGTTGCTTTCCATTTATTGTGAGGCACAAACAAAATCACACTTGAATATAGAGCCTTCGGCTCCTATTGAATCACAGTTACTTTAGATGGTAATGTAACACTGATTTCACACTGTATCGTTGTAAATCTGCCCTTTGGCAAAGGCAGGATAGTGATGGGAGATGCGAGTTCACTTATGAAATGGCGGGAAAAGTAACACAAAGAGAGGGGCTGTCAGCATTATTTGTGCATGCCCTAATTTCGACAAAGTAACATTTACAGTGTGACTAGCACTGTTCTCCATTTCAACTCTTCAGTGTTTCCTACACCCTTCTATGTCCTTCAAGATCAGAACATTGCTCAGCTGAGGAATGGTTAGTAAAGGGCTGCATGTTGAGGAAAAGACCAAAACAGTCCCATGTAGTTGGACGAAGCAGTCTTGTTCTTAATGCTAGAGTGGCACCAAGTGGCCAAGGCCTGAATTAGGGCCTGGAAAAACATATTTTTCATCTTCAGCTCACTGCAGGTCATATTTGCTATATTATTAGTTAAAGAAAAATGGCCCAGCAGGTCAATTATACAAAAGAGGCCAGATGAATTTACTAAAAATTCTGATAATCCACACATTGTACATTTAAAAGGGCAGGTAGGGGGAAAAAAAATCCTATGAAGCCTATTAAAGAGAACAAAACCCAGAAGTTTCCAATAGGCAAAGGATATTTCCCATTCTTCTGCACCACAGTAATTCTTATAAATCTGCTAACGAAGATGCAGTGTTGATACTTGACTGAGAATGCTAATTATCCGGATAAGGATGAATAGTACTGTTCAAGAATTCTGACACTAACATCTGAAATATTATCACTTCACTTAAAAGAAGAAGACATGTTTTCTATATATGTGATTCTCATGGTTATGGAAAATTAATTGAATTTTGTCTATACCCCCCCTAAAAAAAAAACACCCTGTAAGAGACTATGGTAGATTTCTAGATCAATGACTTCCAAAAATAACTTTCCATTCAAAGTGTTGGGCCTTCAGAAATCTTTTTTTTTTCTTTTTCCTTATTAATAGTTAATTGCATTAATGTATAGCTCCCTTCAACTACAGTTTTGTTAGTGAACAAGATATCCATATTCAGATATATATGCAAACTCACTGGAGGATGGGAAAGGCCAGATCATTAATCTGAAACTGAAGTAATGTCATTCATATCTGAACTTAGGCTGAATCCAAATCTAAACCTTTTCAAAGTTTGTCCAGGCAGAATGTGAAAGGCTATGAATAATGGGTTTTCTTCTTCAGCTTTTAATGACCCCAAATAGGTCATGTGAGGTGCAAACTGATTTCAGGAGAGCGATAGCTTCATTTTGGAAACTCTCTTCCTGGTTGTCATGAATCCATAGCAGCCAAATTTTATTTCTGTTCTATAGATCCTGGGGCAGGCATTTGGAATTGCTGATCTCTCCAGCAGTCTGGAGAAGCCTTTCTCAACCTTTTGACCCTAGAGGAACCCTTAAAATATTTTTCAGGCCTCAGGAAACCCCTGCATATTCAGGCTCAAATATAGGCCACAAATTACAAAATTATTGTATTTGTTTCATGTGCTAATGCATCTATATAGGCCTATACATGTGCATTAGCAGTGTTTTTAAACTAAAAATAAAGAATGAAACCTACCTCGTTAATGTGAAGTTGCCTGAACTTGAAATATTTTTTTCCCCCCCTGGTTGAGAAACCTTGGTCTAGAGATTGCAGATTGTTTAGTTGTAACAGAAAACCTGATAATGGGGAGACTGAAAGTGAGGCTTCAGAATGGTAGGGACCCCAGACAATTGGAGGCAACAAAATTATGTCTTTGTCAAAACAGAATGTTGAATGAAGAATTTAAGAGCACGATTTTTCCTTGAATCTTAAGTCATCCAAGGAATCAAAAGACAAAGAAAGACAAGATAACTTTGGTTAGGGAGGCAAGGAAGGAGAAGTGACTAAAAGTGTGTGTGGCAATATAGTTATGCTTGAGAGATCCTGATATAGAACATCTAAACACAATGCCATAAATTCTCACTTTGCTTAGTAAAGGTAAAGGTTTCCCTTGACGTAAAGTCCAGTCGAATCCGACTCTAGGGGGCGGTGCTCATCTCCGTTTCTAAGCCTTGGAGCCGGCGTTGTCATAGACACTTCCGGGTCATGTGGCCAGCATGACGACTCGGAACGCCGTTACCTTCCCGCCGAAGCGGTACCTATTGATCTACTCACATTTGCATGTTTTCGAACTGCTAGGTGAGCAGGAGCTGAGACAAAATAAAGCCACTAGACAAAATACAGTTAAAGATACAGTTTGCTTAATTCTAAGAAACCCAATGAGAAGTTAGTGATCATATCCCCTGAATGAGAGGTTCATAAATGTCATGGAAACACATGGTTGAGCTTAGACTATAATTGGGCTGTGCTACAAATCAATGATCTTTTGAAAACCATATTGGATGTTTTACTGCAGAATGAAGCATCATTTCTCTCAGCATGCAAAGTGTTCAAGCAATGAATAAGACTGTATTTTCCACTGTAGTGAAGTTTTGCACCATAGATTCATAAGTCTGGTAACTAGCTCACAAGTAAATAAAAGCAGCAATCTATCTAGCATCCTTTGGCCACATAATGAGAAGACAGGACACCCTGGAGAAGATGCTGATGCTAGGGAGAGTGGAGGGCAAAAGGAAGAGGGGCCGACCCAGGGCAAGATGGATGGATGATATTCTAGAGGTGACGGACTCGTCCCTGGGAGAGCTGGGGGTGTTGACGACCGACAGGAAGCTCTGGCGTGGGCTGGTCCATGAAGTCATGAAGAGTTGGAAGCAACTAAACGAATAAACAACAAAATCTATCTAGCAGCTTCTCCAAACAATATTTTGCTCATCCTTTGCTATGCTAGTAGAAAAAGCTAAGATAATCTTACTACATACTAGTGCTCCAGGAACGTCATACAACTTTGGAATAGAAGGACACAAAATCTATTAATGGGGTTATAAGCCATTTTACAGCTGGATCCACATATCAGGGCAACTGCTTATTGTAACCTCTGTCATTTTGGTATGTTCTTGGTATTCACACATTTGTACCAAAGTAGGGCATTTGCATGGGTCCTGAAGGAAGACTGATTCATCTTGTCTACAGCAGCTTTCCACATCTTTGTGTTTCCACTTCTGCTATTAAACCCACATTTAAATTCTGTTGCACACAATCAGGGATCGCAGCAATAGTGGATCATCATACTTGCACCTAGCAACCATTCACACAATGGCTTCTTTTGAAAGGGAATTACTCTACTGAATTTACACACCAGCATAAAAGAACAACTGATTTCTTTAGGAGAGATTAGCCAATAAATTACCAAAGGGCATTAATAAAGACCATACAAGTATGAAAATCCAAAAGAAAAAGATAAGGTATATTATTATAAGCAGATAGAAATCACAGTAACAAATGGATAGCTAAATGTGTTGATGAAAAAAGCTCACTGCAGTTTGTAAGGTTACAAATGCTTGATCTGAAGTGGCAACAAACCAATCAAGAGTCTTAAAGAGGCTGGGGTTAATAAAACTTGGAAGATGCTGAAGCACTTGGGAAAGACTGAGGAAGTGGTTAAAAATATAGGAGTATTAAAGAAGAGGCAGATCAGAGATGTCTGAGGTGGCTTAACTCCTGATTACCAAGTAGTTAAATTTGGAGTGCAAAAACATTTGGGAGTTTTGAAATACTTAGAAAGAGGTATTAACAAAATGGTATTAGGGTGAAGAAAGATCAGCCCTGCTGGTAAGTGGAAGTATGACTTAAGAGGAATAAGATCACATGGTTGCAAAAAGAAGATGCCAAAAGGCAAGGTGGAACATTTGAAAGGCCATTTTAAGATAACTTTGAGGCAAGGGTTCTTCGCTATTACAAAGGCAGGGATCGCCATAGGCTTTCTTGGCTCAGGGTCTCCAGCTTCTCTAACTAGGGCTTGTACAGCTATAGAAAAAGTTTAACAGCAAAGAAAAGATGAGAGAGAGAGAGGAACTGCCAAGATAAAACACACCTGATTTGATGCAATTCCTTGTTACTTCTCTGAGTGAATTTCTAGAATATAGGTTGGGAATGAGATGACAAAAAAGGCACAACTAGACAGCTTGATCTACCAAGCTTGGTAAACTACTTGGCTTACCAAGGAAAAGTTGGCATTAGTGAAACCAGTTGCAACATAAAAGATATGAGGGAGGGAGGGAGGGAGGGAGGGAGGGAGGAATGAACAATATACAGCTAAACTTATGAAAAATTAAGCAGAGGATGGATAGATTAATTACCTCTCCTGAAGTATTACCTCTCCTTAGTCTTCCTGGACTATCTAGGAAAATAGCTTGAGTGTAATGAACTGAAGGGGAAAGGAAGTCTAGTCAATTAGAAGGAAAAATTAAGAGGAACAATAGGATGACTGAAATAATCCTTCCTACTTTCCTTGAATATTTCTGGAGGAACTAGAACATTCAGTAAGAAGTCTCCTGTCTGTGTTAGAGAACCCAGTAAGTTGACACAATACCTCCTAAAACAGGTGTAAACATCCTGAAGTTCCAAGACTTCATGTGATCAGCAAAGCCTAGGAGAAGATCTCCAATTTCACCAACTTGTAATTTTTAATGTGTCACAAGGGGAAAATTATTAAATACATGGAGAGAAGCTATATTAATGGGTGAAATTAATGTTAATGTTTAAAGAAAAGAGATCAAATTTAATTTCTCTCCTGGTCCCACTCATTTCTTTATCTTGGCCCCATGTATATTTTTGAAAGGTAGCCCCAAGCTTGCCACTCAAAAGCCATGTACAGTCCTCATACCACCCCCCACCCCCCAATCTTTTGGACTTGTTGTAAAGGAGTCTCATCTTTGGATTATTTGTTGGAGTTTGGGAAAAACAAGCAGAGAAACAAAGAATTATATGGCTCCTGGGCAGCTGTCTTTTCAGAAATTTTCTCTCTTTCTCTCTGGCAAGGATGGTCTTGGTATGCTATCAGTCTCTATGGAATAGTGGTCTTCACTGGGTTAGCTTGGAGAAAAAGTAGCAGAAAGTGTAGGAAATTCTCCATCAGCTTTTGTTTGGGCTTGGACATGGGTGACCTGACTGTAGCCCAGCCCACTTTGGAAAATAATTGACCTTCACTGTATAGAACCATCCTTTCACAAAAAAGGCACAAAAGACAGGATTCCCCTTGAGTGAGTTCTGGGCAGACCTAACAAAAAGCAATATACTAGGAGCTATAAGGAGGTGAGAAGAAAGAGACTTAAAATAAAATAAAAAACAAAACAAAACAAAACAGAGGTGGGAAGTATTTTTCTGTGATGAATTGGATTATTTTTCTGCAAGATTAGAAGCAGCTTCATTTTTATTATATCTATGCAACCTATGGGCATAGGTATGCCAACTCAAAAACATTTTCTTTGTGAGTTTCTTGGCTTAATTAGCAGCTACAAACCAGATATAGAGACTTTATTTAATCACAGAAATATTACTGTAGGCAAGTTATAGAAAGGATTTTTTCCAGTTCAGTCAGTTCTAGAAATTCCTTAATTTCTAGAAATTCCTTTCCATCAGGAAGCATTTCCCACTCAGGGTGCAGAGTACATGTATATGTACTTCCAAATCAAGACATAAATAGAGAGGTTGAGTATACATATTTTAAATGCATAATGGTAGCTTAAGAAGTGAGGAGAGTCAGGTGTAGTGGTTAAGGCACGAGGTTAGAAATCAGGAGATCATGAGTTCTAGTCCTGCCTGAGGCACAAAGCCAGCTGGGTCGCCTTGGGCCAGTCACTCTCTCTCTCAGCCCTAGGAAGAAGGCAAGGGCAAACTACTTCCAAAATCTTGTCAAGAAAACTTCAGGGACGTGGGACTTGTACAGGCAGTCATCAGGAGTCAACACTGACTCGAAGGTACCAAAAAAAACCCACCACGTTAAGAAGTGGCCCATTTGTATTCCCTTTCAGTTATGTTAACAACATACTGTAGCTCTCCTCTTTAACTCTTAAAAATTAAATTAAAAATAGGTGAAAAGAAATTGTGGGGGAGAAAAGTGCCTCTCTCTTTTTTTTAAGGAAATTTCAACATAGCCACTTCTGTTCAAAATTAAATACATCCCGTAATACTGTACTGTGTAACACCTCCTGCTCCTTGGAGATCAAGCTGAGTCGAATGACTTCTGTCAGGAAATACTTACCTTCCAATTTATTGTAAATGGAATGCAGTGTGTTGTGCTTCCTTCTGATTGCTTTTATAAGCGAATGTTTGTCCTGGGATCAGTGGATAGATAGAATGGCAGAGCAAAGCGATGACTGCTATTTTACAAGAAAAATGATCCTAAATCAGATCTCCTTTGTTTTATGAAACCTAAATAGTAGAGGGAATATTTAAACACTTTAAAAAACTGGAGATAAGCTAGCAGACCAAAGGCTTTTACATTTCCTTTATTGAAGTAGATTCTCAGTCTAGCCATTGCCCTATAATATCATTAATACCCTTCTGGCCAAGATCTGCTGATAACTGTGCTTCAAACAATAGAGACATCTCTGTAGGTAGGTAATGCTGTACACTGCCTGTGCACTTTCCTCTGTGGTTCCCCTTTCAACAGCACAAGGGCTGATTTTACTGCAAGTTAGCTAAGTGAAGCCAGCACGAACCATCATGTGTTGCCATTATGAGGAAGGGTTGTTAGCAACACTTCCTCCCTTTGGGAGGACAGGCTATACCTTCTTGGAGACTGATTTCCCTTATGCTAAATAATGGCACACCTGCAGGTCAAGTACATATTTATTCTTGACATAATTCAGCAGCATGCAGAGTTCCTGACTCTTAAGTGTTTCGGCAGGCCTTTTCAGAGTCTTCAGGAAACAGAGTTGGTCTGCTGAAAATGGCATTTGCTTTGTATGCATGCTGTACATGTTACAATTCAAACTACCCAGTGTGTGTACTGGCATTATGTGTGCTCCCCAAGGTGGATGTCCAGCTGCTGTTTTCTTTGTGAAAAATCGGAACAGTAGCATTTTACACCGATTACTGTCCATGGTAATTGAGAAACCCAATAGAAGTTTGGGATAAAATGTATTTCCTTTCTTCTCATATTCCAATAATGCAATACTCTATGTGTGTGTGGGGGGGGGGGGGGAGAGAGATAGATAGATAGAGAGAAAACAGAATGAATGAATTACAAATATTAACAGCATTCAAGGTATCTTGAAAACTGAAATCAGCATGCAATCCCAGCTTGGATTTTTTTTTATTTTTACTCATTATTTCTACAAGCCAAAGCTCCATATAACCCAAATGGGGGGTGAGGGGTTGGGCTTAATGAAGGACAGGATGATTACTGATGAAGGGGCAGCATAAGAATGTCCCCTTCATTAGACAATGCTCAACCATGTCAGGACTCTGTGATTTCAAACAAAAGATTAGAGGAGATTGGACAAATAGGGCATTTACTCAACTGGCATTATATGGTGGCACCAATTTACTCAGAATGTTATTCATAAGAGAAATAGGAAGAGCTTGAGCAATGCCTCCCATTACATAAGAACTGGTTACAGGGAATTTATGAACCATGAATTTTAATCTCAAAAACTGGAAGAATAGTGAACACATGTGCCAAGAATTCATGAACATCCAACCATGATTATCTCAGTCTTCCCCTTCCACTCAGTCCATTTAATTTTCCTTTTTATATTTGCTTTGCAATTCAGTTTTCATTCATTCTTTTTGTATGAGCAAATCACTTCAACAAACTTATTTTGTACTTTTATATTCCATCTACATTCATTCTGTACCCTTCATTCTTGATCCTAGGTCTTCTTGTTTTACCACAGACACACTTCTTAAGTAATCTCTATTTTATTCTCCCAACATACTCAATCCTCACTTCCTTATAACAAATTGAACAAAAGCTTATTTTTATACATAGCTATTTTGGCTTCTTTCAGTGAACATTAATTCCTCACAACAGGCTGCAAAGTAGCCACTACTTTTCTATCAGCATTTGCAGATTTTAAAATTCCTTCAAACATTTTTTCTATTTTCAGTAAGCATTCTACCAAGATATACATAATTCATTTATTTGTTCTAGTTTATCATTATCTATAATATACAATTGCTTACCCCATTATCCCTGTCAAATACAATGACCTTTGGTTTTTGACACATTAATTTTTGTATTTGTATTACTCGTTGCATACAGTCTAACATTTGCTGCCAATTATTCAGGTTCTCAGCCAATTATGTATCATTGCTTGCATTCAAAATAGCACACAAATTCACATCCCCAACCAACACACCTCTAATATCACTGCAAGGAATTCTTACATATCAATCCACAAATGCATCAAACACCAAAGGGGTATCACACATCCTTGTCTTACTTTCTGCTCCATGTTGAACCATTCACTAAGCATTTATTTAACACATGTTTTACCTGCATCATATGCCATGCTTAACTATATTCAGCAACCAATTTTCAACTCCCTATTTGTGCTAAGTATTCCATAATTCAAGCCTATCCTTTTTGACATACTCTTCCCTAAATCAACAGTTGTACAATTATCTTTCTCACATTTATGAACTTCTCAGTGAACTGCTGAAGAGCAAAAACTTGATTTGTACACCCCATGTTTGGCATAAAACCACAATGCACTTCTCAAATTTTGCTCATTGTAACCTCCCTTTTGTCAAAACTCTTCCCAAGCATATCTAACAAACTATCCTGTAGTTTTCCCACTTCCACCTTTCCCTTTTTGTAGGGAAACAATAATAACTTACTTCTATAAACAAACCACATTCATATTTTAACATTTCTCCAGTTATACCACTTATATCTGCAGACTTTCTATTTTTCAATATTTTTGCAGTATTTATGACTTCTTTTTTGTTCTTTTTTTTCCCCCTGGGACACTTACATTTATGGCATTGTTTTCAATTCTGCTCTTCAACGTACCACTAACTTTCCCATACAAATCAATAAAATAATCCTTCACTTCAGTTGTATCCCAAATCACTTTTTGACTTTTATTTTTAATTCCATTCACTCTGCTGGACACTCATTATTGAGCCTTTTTCACCCGTTTTCAAAAGCTCTGCATTTTCTTTTGACTTTTCTAATCTTAACTTTTCCTTACTCTTTGTCGACATTATTCAATAACTTTCCTTCATCCTTTTTCAATAGTCATTCTATTATATGCATTTTTTCTTCATCCATACCTTTTTTCGTTGCATCAATCCACCAAACATCATTTTTCATACTCCCCATTAGTGTAACTCCACACACTTCTATGGCATTCTGTAAAATAATTACTTTCACTCTGTTCCAAGCAGCTTCCACACCCTCTTTTCTTACGTTCACATCCTATCAACTAGGAGGTTCATGCAATATTCTGACACACATTAATGACTGCTCATTCTAGGCAACATAAAACTTATTTATTTATTTATCAAATTTTGTCACCGCCCATCTCCCTCATATTGCTTAGAGTACCTTAATCTGTGGATCAATTACCATACGAGTAATTATCACACTAGCTCATCCAAAGTGGCAATAATGGCAGTGCTATTAATGGACAAGCTGCATCCCACACTGCCCTAACAGCTTACCCAACTTGATACCCTGCAAATGCATTGAGTTCTAGTACCCAAGTGCGAATGGCAACTGTCTGAATATACTGCAAATTATAGGAGTTAATGTTCAACGTATCTGGAGGGCCCTAGATTTATAAAGACTAACATAAAATGTCCATTGACTGAATGAGCACTGGCATTCTAAAATGAGCTTTCTGATTCTTATAGCAATTCTTTCATGGCAAATATTGGTTTTGTTGCAAGGAAAAAGATCAGGCCACTGAAAACAAGAGAAATGGTAAGGTGAGCTATATTTGAAGCTGAACTTTGATTTTAACAAACTCACTAAACTTGAGTTGGCAGATTCACACTCCACTTATCATTTTGCAGACTTGGACTTCAAATTACATCATAATGTAAATACATTACTGGCCTTTTCCACTTAAAAAGGTAAAAGGTCAAAGTTACAAATGCTTGCCTGTTTCATCAGATAGATTTTTAGGAACATCTGCTCCATCTACAGCTTTCTTTAATACTGATCCAATTCCCTCTCAACTTCAGAACTCAATTTTGTCCATAAAATTGAATGGGAATTCTGGTGGTGTTTTTTTTTTCAGCTTGTAAATTTCCTAACATGGTAAAAATGCTTTCCTGAATCTTTAGTGCAGATTTTTTTTTCCATTTTATTTTTAGTGGATGGAATTGTCTGTTAGGACAGCAATAACATATTTACATTTCACTAATAAAGGAAGCTACCCAAACATGCTTCTGTAAAAAATGGCTGCCAAAATGTGTACCTACCTCCACCCACAGGAATAATGGCAATTATCAACAGAATTTTCAAATATTGTTGATGCATATTATTTTTAGCAGCATGCTTTGGCCTAATCCAAATCTAGAACCAAATTGGTCAGATTTCAAAAGATTCAAGGCAGGTTGTCCATATGAAAGCTAAACTCCTCCAAAACAAATTGACTCAAATAAGAACCTTCAAGGAGTGTTATTAATCATCTGGAAAGTTGAAGGAACACAATAGCCTGCAAAAAGATCGCATATTTCCCTCAAGCTCTTTGCATAAGAAAAGTGCCAGATTTAGGAGGAGGGAGTCTAGTTTGAGGACTGACTGCTCGAACTTCTAATCATAGTGAATGGATTTTCTGCTTTGAAGAGGGATGTTGAAATAATACATATTCTGGCTCAGGACTCCTTTTTAGTTCTTTCTTGAAGAAGCTGGCAGGAGTGAATGCTTGCTTTGAAAACCCTTTGAAAATGCTATATTGTGTTTTTATGTTTTTTAATTCTGTAAGCTGCCTGGAGTCACCATGTATAAGTTGGGCAGCCTTATAAATTTGTTAAATAAATAAATGTTGTCCCATTGCCTTTGTCCCTCTGTACTTCAAACCCATCATCCTCCCCACCCTATAGCAATTTCCTATGTCTTTGTTGCCAAGGACGCAAAAGCCCCCAAGCGCTCATTTTGTCATTTCTTGTATATGAATATATCTATGGTTTATGCGACTTGTGTGGCACAGAGTGGTAGGCGGCAGGATTGCAACTGAAACTCTCCCCATGACCTAAGTTCGATCCCAGCAGAAGCTGGATTCTCAGGTAGCCAGCTCAGGTTGACTCAGCTCTCCATCCTTCTGAGGGCAGTAAAATGAGTACCCAGCTTGCTGGGGAAGGTGACGACTGGGGAAGGCAATGGCAAACCACCCCAATATGGTCTGCCAAGAAAACATGAAAGCAGCGTCCCACCAAAGGGTCAGACATGACTTGGTGCTTGCACAGGGGACCTTTCACCTTTCACCACCATGTTTTATGCTGTGTTTTATACATTTTTAAAAAGAGAAGGGGAAGAGGAAGCAAATCATTGTCACCCAGTAACACACTTGCTGATGTCCAGTCAAGTAGATTATATAGTCAAAACAAAAAACAAAACAAAACCCATATTATTATGCCCCATTATTCTTTTTTCTTTTTAGTGAATTCTGAACAGAAAACTGGGCAAGGAATATGCTTCAATAAATGTATCAAGGCCAAAGTCACCCTGGAGATAAAAATGTCTGTGGTTCTGGGTGTTTTGTTTTAGATGTTTAGAATTACTGACAATTTGCAAGATTTCAGTAAAATGTTTCAGAAGTCTTCAACTTAAGTACTGGTGAATGATGAACGTATGTAGTCCTATTTATAAAACAGATCCAAGTCTAAAGACACCAAAATAATATGATGAAACCACTTGTAATTCATCTTGCTCATATTATATTTTATAGCACCTGAACTAACCAGGAAGGATAAAGCAAATCATCAAGTCACCATGTTAATAATAAAACTGCTGACATTTTAAGAGTAAAGATTTGGGCCATTAATTAAGGCATTTCAGTATTATAGCAGCACTGGCAAGAACCAAATTAATTACAGCAGCTCTGATGGATATTATCAAATTGTTAGTTTGTAAGAATCTTAAACATAGCCACAAAATCAAATAATTCTAACTTCTAAAATATAAAATGTGATAATACTGAGATAATAAACTGAACTGTACCCTAAATGTGGTGCGCACACCAGGTTATGTGGAATATAAATCTTTATAGTCTCTTCCCGAGTTTCAGAGCCAGTTAGGCATGACATTAATTTATTTTATTGTCAGAAAGGGAGTAATTGAACACAAACTCCCAACAACAGTCCTGTAAGTGAGGGCAATGGAACTATTCAGAAGGCCCCCACTGGAGAATTATGCCACTTCTCAACAATGCATCAGCACTAACTCAACCAACTGGATTTAACTTATTTGTCAATTATTTAATCCATTTAACTAACTTGAATGCAACTCAGGATAGAAAGGGTTGTTGAGGTTTCTCAAAAGAACTTCCATAAACTAAATCCATTCAAAAATCAAACCATACAATTGCCATTTTACACGGATTATTTGACAACTAGGTTCTGTTCACAGAAATGCTGCTATTTCCTCAACAGAATTGGTAATTGGTATCTTCTAGGAGGGGAAAGAACATGGGGATATACATATAAATTATCTGAATATGATATGGACTACAATTGTACAGACTACAATTAAACTCCTTCACTGCAAGACATTGCTGTCTATATAGCTAAGATAATGTGCAAACTTGCTGCTGGTGGGCAAATCCGCTCATACATTATATAACACTTCTTAGCAATTTTGATGAACACTACAGGTGGAGACAGATTATAATGGAAGCATCTAATTGAAATTCATTTCTGTTTTACTTCAGATGGAAGGCATGCTGCTTGAGCCCTGAAACATATTCAATTTTATTCAAACTGAATGCCAGTTTTTCAGGCAAGGCTACATTTAAAGGGAAAAAATGTTTCAAAGAAAACTTGTAGAAGACTGTACATCTTTAAAGCTATATTTTTAGAAGTGTATGCACATGCATGTGCATATTTATCAGCCCTCTCCTTTCCTTCCTGTTGCTAACTCTAGGAGGCTTCCAGGCAGAGGTAGAAAAGCAGTGATATGAATCCCATAGAGATATGCCATTTTGATGGCACCTTGACATCTTCCACTGACACTTCTAGTCACTTCAGGTCCTTGTGGATTCACTGGAATACTAGATTTTCAGCACGGTGCCCTCCAAGAGCTTTTTATTAAAATGTGGCCAGCCCTTCTTCCTTTTGCTGAAATTGGGACTTGTTCAGATGGCATATCTTTTGAAAGAAGGGTTAGCCAAAGGCTTTCATGAAGACAGCTTTCAACAAAAGTTAAAATGTATATAATCATTAGAACCTGGGTTCCTTCAGATACTGGAGTCAGAATTAGGGCTAAATTTGTTCTTCCAGTTCTCTCTCTCTCTCTCTCGATATTTTTTTATCCCACCTCTATTATTTTTATAAATAACTCAAGGCAGAGAAATACCTAATACTCCTTCCTTTTCCTATTTTCCCCACAACAACCCTGTGAGGTGAGTTGGGCTGAGAAAGTGGGACTGGCTCAAAGTCACCCAGCCCGCTTCCAGTTCTCTTTGATCATATTTAATCAGATTATTTTTCTTTTTTTTTAACTTTAGCCACTGCCACTCTCTCTACCTCTCTATTCACATGACCTAGAAACAATTATGCCCAATCTAGATATAGTTTACTTATTGTATAAATGAATAACCCACAGCTACTGATGCATTACTATAGTTGGCCTGGCCATTCTCTTAATATAGTCACGGTTAAGGTCACAAATGGTAATCTACCAGCCTAAGCAACACAGGACTTCCTTGTTTTCACACCACTTCTGGTCTATGATAAGGTTGCTGCTACATCTACTTTGAGGCCACTGAAACACTTTAGTATATCCCAAAGAAGGCTGCAAATGGTTTACAGAATACAAAGCAGGTCTGAAATACCTGCATTAATAACAAAAATTGGACCCCTGTCTTCCTGCAGAACATTACCTTGCATGAAATCCTGTCTGCAATGAGTAAATAAAGACCTAAGGGTCTTTATTTAGATAAAGATTTTGATAATTAATGAAGGGATGTAGAGTTCCCATATTTCTCCTAATGGTGTTCTTTTCTGTCTCTGTCTTTCTTGCTTTTTCATAATAGGCCTGTATAAAATGTCCTAGATTTGCTTTAATGAAGAAATGTACACCCTAGTGGTGACAACATTTTCTTCATCAAGCAGTGATTTGCTTTGAGATAAGATCATTATGTTGCCTCAAAGCTTCTCCTTACCTCCTTCCTGCCACCTGCCAAAGCTATAGACATGAAATCTCCATAGACAATGCACCCAAGCAGAAGTTTCTTCCAGCTTTGGTGAAGGCAAGTCAGAGAAATCAGAGTGATGTGTTCTGTGGCATGACTTGCCAAAGCTTGGGAAGAGTTACACCAGAGGAGACACAGGCATGTTTCTATAGCATTTGAAGAGGCAGCCCAGTAAAGGACATGGTGCTTGTCTCCTCTGGTGAGTGTAATGGTGGTCTATCCCAAACACTCAGACTCACAAGAGGTTACTTAAATGAAATCTGGTTTATTAGGGAAATTATGACAGTTACAGAGAAAGCTGAGAATGACTAAAAGCGTGCCAAATACAAACTAAAAACCCTCGGCTCCAAACATAATCCCTCCCCCTTACCAGCCATAGCAACCACCCCCCTCCCAGGTGCTGGTAACCATTTTCCGCACATCCTGGGAAAACAACCTTGAATACATGAGATAACCCAAATACATTCCAACCCAGCAGCCAACAGATAAGAACTCCCCAAAGAGGAATCTTCCTCCCTTCTGAGATCAAACACGTATCAGGCAAATGACATGCGAAACGTTACGATGTACCAAGCACATTGAAACGGTGAACATGACATACTGCCCCCCTCAAAAAACCTAAGGACCCGGTTTGGAGTGGTAAGCATTATGGAATCGAATAACAAGTACAGGGGAAACCACATCGTGAGCGGCCACCCACTTGACAGAGAACTGGCGGTTCAGCTGCTCTGACAGGTCCCGCCCACCTCCGCTCAGGGACGGGCGGTGACGCTAGTTCCACCCTGGGAGCCCGATCCCCCTCTTTTGGGCAAGCTCCCCTTCTCCATTCTGGGGACTATGCCTGGGAGGAAGGGGTGGAATGCCGCTGGCTTGACCCCTCCTGCACCTCTTTCAGCGAACTCAGGTCCATGCTCATTTTCTGCAAAATGAGCTCCAGGGAGTCCATCTTCGACTCTAGCACCCAGATTCGGTCTGGAGTGGGGGAGTCCCCCCTCGGCGGCACCTGTACCACCATTGGGGACAGCAGGTATCTCTGCCTCCAGGACGAGCCTCTTGCCTCCGAGAAGTCCCCCCGACTGTCGTCCCAGGTGACCAGTTCGCCCGGGGTTGTGACCGTGGTCTCTGGCGCGGTCTTCATGCCCGTAGCTTCGCATTCAGACCCCGAACTCACCTCCTCTTGAATCGCTGAGAGTTCTCCAAGAGGGGCTCTGTCGGGGAGCATCACGGTAGAATCGGGCTCTCCCTCACTCGACCCCTCACTCTCCACGAGTAGCACATCTGGATCGGTCATCACCAGCACTCTCCCTCACAGGATCAGACAAACTTGTCTTTTCCTGGATAGGGGCCAGTGGGATTTGAAGTTTTGGATTCTCAGCTTTATGTAATGGTGGTCTATCCCAAACACTCAGACTCACAAGAGGTTACTTAAATGAAATCTGGTTTATTAGGGAAATTATGGCAGATACAGAGAAAGCTGAGAATGACTAAAAGCGCACCAAATACAAACTAAAAACCCTCGGCTCCAAACGTAATCCCTCCCCCCTACCAGCCATAGCAACCACCCCCCTCCCAGGTGCTAGTAACCGTTTTACACACATCCTGGGAAAGCAACCTTGAACACATGAGATAACCCAAATACATTCCAACCCAGCAGCCAACAGATAAGAACTCCCTGACGAGGAATCTTCCTCCCTCCCGAGATCAAACACGTATCAGACTAATGACATGCGAAACGTTACGATGTACCAAGCCCATTGAAACGGTGAACATGACAGTGAGTGCTGTAGAGGACATGTTCCTCGTTTTTGGCATAGGTCACCTTATACTTTGTTAGGCTGTTTGGAATTGGTAAGCAGCTCATTCTCCACAGTGCAGCTAACATTTTTTGGTAAACAGTTTGGAGGAGAGGAGTACATCCTCTAGAGTATTCACCAAAAGCTTTGTGCAAAGTGCTTCACCCAAAATATCTGCTCAGTCCTACTTCGCCATATTAGTCACTTTAAAAAGTTCTGAACTTACCTTCCTTACTCTAAGCTGAAAGACGAGAAGTTTGTGCCCCTCCAGATATTTTCAGACCTCAGCCAAATTGGCAAATGGTCCGGATTGAGGGTTGCTCTGTCCATTGTCCAAAAACACCTAGAAGATTTCCCAGATGACTTCATATTATAAAAACAAACACCTTTCTCCCATACAATTCAGAGAAATAATTTACTAGAACTCCTGAAAATTATTGTACCAATTTGCCTAGTCTTCAGATGGATTTTGTTTTTGGGTCACAGATGCTAAAAAGATGAAATAGGATGTCTCAGATTCAGCTAGAACTGATGGGGTGAATCACTTTGAATACATCCATCCTGAATATATGTACCATAGTCCACCACATAACTTCCTTTTCAGGATGCATGCATGTAGGCCTTCTAGAAAGTCTCCTCAAATTCTCTTTGCAGAAAAAAGCAAACCTGAAGCTTTTATCCTGACAGCTATGCTTCCAAAAGTATAGTGAGATCCTGACCTTATCTATCTATCTATCTATCTATCTATCTATCTATCTATCTATCTATCTATCAAATTTCTCTGCCGCCCATCTCGTACACGACAACTCTGGGCGGTTTGTGGATAATAAAATAACAGTCAGTAAAAACAGTACAATATAAAATCAATACAATATAAATATACATAAATACCAATAAAAATATAAAAATACCAGGTACAAAATGTAAAATTCAAGATGGCGATAGGGTTTTGTACTTGGCACGATCACAGTACCAGCTACCCCCAAGAAGTCATTCTTTGGAATGATCTTTTCCAAAGAATTCATGATTTCTACTTCTGCAAATATGACTTAAAGTGGTGTCATTTTTTGAGATACTTGGTGAAATTTCTACTGAATTAGGGCACCAGCGTTTCCAATCCCAAACCCACACAAAGTATCTGAAACCAGCCACCTGCACTGCTCCCAAAATCAGAGCAAAGAAAACACGCAAAGGACAGCATAAGCCAATCAGTGCTCACCCTCTTTTATTCCAGCTGACCAGCAGGAGAGTGCATATTCGATCATAAACCTCATATGATCATCTATCGTTTGATGTCATATACGATGTCATATATCATATGATCATAAACCTCAAAAGGTTCTACCCTTTGAGTTACTACCAGTCATGGAATAAGAAAAATCCCTCAACTTTGCCTCATATCAAAAAGAAGTAAAATAAATTGTTAATGCTTCCTCCTTCCATTTTCAGTACATAGGGCTGTTGGCATTTGTCTGATACTTTGCAAATAATGACAACAACAACAACAAATCTTAGTGGTCACTATCCTAGTAATAGGAGGTTATGAAAGGAAAAGTCTTTTTTGAAAATGTAAACAAAAGTATTCAAATGTTCCAATGGCTTTGTGGCCATTTCTCTTCTGCATTTAAAAGACCCTGTGAGTTATGAAGATAAAATGATAGCATTGTTGAGGTTTTCCTACTAACGATTAAGACTATTGTACCTAATCATTTTGGCCAGGTGAAGAGGTTGTATTTGATTGACTCCTTTCACGTGCTTGATGCAAATCGCCTGGGGGGAGGATCGTGCCCGGACTTGTTTCTTACTTCCTCTTTTTTTCTCTCTGCTGGCATGTAGCAAGCCAGGTAGCTCTCAATGAGTGCTAAGTCCTTTAAATATGTTTTTGCTTTGGTTTTACTTTCTATAAATTATTTTTATAGATATGCCTGGTGTGTGTGACTTTTCTGATCTCTCCTGGGCTAAAGGCTTTCCCAGCAATCTGCCAACAGGTTATGTGCCCAGTGAGCAGCCCAGTAAAACCCAGAGAGAAAAGAGAGATCAGCTCCACACCTCATGCACAATTTAAAGGCAGGTAGCAAAGACCTGTGAAGATTTTCTTTGGAGCCACCTGGAGATTTTCCAGCAACTGCCGGTCTACAGGACAAAGAAGCCAGCTGAGGTGACTTGCAAAAGAAGGAAGAAGCCATGGCTACCTCCCAGCCCTCAGCGATGCCTCTGGAGCGCCTATCAGAGACCAACTATTTGAATTGGGCCCTGAAGATGGAGATGTATCTTCGCAGAGAGAATCTTTGGCTGCAAATTGGTGAGCAAAACCCCCCAAATCCCTGTCCTGAATGGCTGAGACAGGATGAGTGGGCTAGAGCCACCATTATCTTGGGAGTTGAGGACAATCAGCTAGTCCACGTGTGAGGCATGCAGTCTGCAAAGCAACTTTGGGATGCTTTGAGAGACTTATATGTAAAGGCAACAGCAGGGAGTAAAGTTACTCTGACGAAAAAGCTGTACAAAGCCTACCTTGCAGAAGGAGATAGCCTTCCTGAGCACCTGCATTATATTCAGCAGCTGTTTGTTGAGTTGCAGGAGAGAAGAATGGAATTTACACCTCTCACAAAATCCTATATCCTCTTGTCCTCACTAAATGCAACGTGGGACATGCTGATTTGTACCCTGGAGGCTATGCCTGAAGCAGACCTCACCCCATCATATGTTACACAGCGCTTACTCACTGAATGGGAGAAGAGGGAGGAAAGATTCCCCCCCATCTCTTCTGGAAAGCTGCAATACCAGAAAATGAGGGAAAAGAAGGGAAAGGAATCTGAGGCCACAGTGCTAGCCAGCCAGCGATGCTTCACTTGTAGTTCAGCTGGACATTTGCAAAGAGACTGTGCCATGAGACTCAAGAGTAGAAAGACAGAGAAGAAGAACACAAGGGCAACACAGAAGAAAGCTCTTCAGACAACCCAAATTGCACAGGTTGCTGAGAAGGGTAATTCTGATGTATGGGTGTTAGATTCTGGGGCCAGTTGTCATTTATGTAATTGTAAAAGCTCTTTTGTGTCACTGTCTACAACTGAAAGACAAAGTGTATCTTTGGCTGATGGGTCTGTCACCAAAATTATGGGACAAGGTGACTTGTATTTATCCTGCTTGGGAGAAACTGTAAAAGGTGTGTTGTATGTGCCAAATTTACAATCAAACCTTTTATCTGTGGCACAATTGGCTGCAACAGGGTATATCATAACATTTAAGAAAAACGGTTGTGAGATACGGAAAAAAATGGGAAATTGTGTGCTACTGGTATGTTAAAAGACTCCTTGTACATTGTGCAAAATGCAAGGAAGCCAAGCTGCAAGGCTGCAGTTGGCAACACTCCATATCATGACCAATGTGTACACCTGATGCACAGGAGATTTGGTCATGCTAATTTCAAGTATATAGCACAAATGCCACAGCTGTGTGCTGACCTAAAGATAAAACCCTGTGATAAATACTTAGATTGTGTAGTTTGCAAAGAATGCAAAACACTAAAAGCTCCTGTGAGTAAGCACAGTGACAGAGTTATAACTAGACCTTTGGAAATTGTACACTCTGACATTATTGGTCCTTTTGCTCCAAGTCTTGGACAAGCAAGGTATGCAATGACCATCATTGATGATTTCTCAAGATACACATTTATCTACATCTTAAAACATAAAGATGAGGCATTTGAGAAATTTAAAAGTTTTGTGACATGGGCTAATGGAAAATTCCCTAGGCCTGTATCTGCACTCCAATGTGATAGGGGAGGAGAATACCTTTCTCACAAATTCAGAAGGTTCCTAGTGGAAAAGGGGATAGAACAAATTCTTTCTAACCCTTACACCCCTCAGCAAAATGGTGTTGCTGAAAGAAAGAGCAGAACCTTGCAAAATGCAATGGAATGCATGATTAAAGATTCACAATTATCTTTTAAGTACTGGGGAGAGGTCATATCTACTGCCACTTATGTACAAAACAGATTGTATAACTCTGTGATTCAGGACACTCCATTCCATTTGTTTTATGGTGTGAAACCAAAGGTAAACCATCTGAGAGTGTTTGGTAGCACTGCTTGGGTTCACATTCCAAAACAACAGAGAAGGAAAGGAGGCCCCACAACAAAGAAAGCCATCTTTGTTGGCTATGAACAAAGCCAGAGGAGCTACAGGTTCATAATGGGAGAGAAATTAATTATTAGCAAAAGTGCTTCTTTTGCTGAACAAAACTGGGGGAGATTAAATTCTAGCTCTCCAGTTGAACTGACCACCACAAGAGAACAGCAAGGACTTGCTGATGGTGATCTTTTGCCTGATGAGGACATTAAACCAGAAAAGCAAACTGCAGATCTGTCTGATGAGACAGATGCTTCTCAGGAAAGTGATAGTCAAAATTTAAACCCTGTATTACCTCACAGACCTCAGAGGAGTAATAAAGGTGTTCCTCCATCATGTTTTCAGGCTGAAACAGTAAAGGCTTTTCACATATTCACAGAACCTGAGTCTTTAGAACAACTGAATGCTTTACCACCTGAGATTGCACAGAATTGGCATTCTGCCATGCAACAGGAATTAGCATCCTTGAAAGAAAATAAAACATGGAAACTGGTAAATCTACCTCTCAATGAACGCTGTCTGGGTTGTAGGTGGGTTTTCAAACTGAAAAGGGATGCTGATGGCAAAATCCAAAAATATAAAGCAAGGTTAGTTGCAAAAGGGTTCACTCAAAGGAAAGATTTAGACTTTGACAAGACTTTTGCACTAGTTACTAAAGGTGAATCAATTAGATTACTGTTAAAAATTGCTGCACTCAAAGGAATGTCAGTTCACCACTATGACATTCAAACTGCATTTCTCTATGGTGATTTAGACCACAAATTAAACATGCAGCAACCCCCTGGCTATGAAAAAGGGGAGAATCTAGTCTGTGAACTGCAGAAGTCAATCTATGGGTTAAAACAAGCTGCTAGATCCTGGAACCAAACATTAGATGAAAAACTGCAGAGTTTTGGTTTTGAAAAAGGAAAAGCAGATCCCTGTGTATATATGAAGGACAAACAAGGCTGTATGTATCTGTGCATTTATGTTGATGATTTGCTGCTGTTCACATCAACAGAAAAACGGCTTGATTTTGAAGCCTGCATGAAAAGCCATTTCACATTAAAAAGCCTTGGAATTTTAACAACTTAGGTTTAGAAAAACACAGGAAGAAGAATGGTAGCTTTATGTTAAACCAAAGGGGAGATAATGGTAAAGTAATGTGAATGGAAAGACATATAAAGTTGTCAGAGAAGATTGGTTTGCATCTTAATCTATAGTGTAAAAAGGGGAGTGTTGAGGTTTTCCTACTAACGATTAAGACTGCTATTGTACCTAATCATTTTGGCCAGGTGAAGAGGTTGTATTTGATTGACTCCTTTCACGTGCTTGATGCAAATCGCCTGGGGGGAGGATCCTGCCTGGATTTGTTTCTTTCTTCCTCTTTTTTTCTCTCTGCCAGCATGTAGCAAGCCAGGTAGCTCTCAATGAGTGCTAAGTCCTTTAAATATGTTTTTGCTTTTGTTTTACTTTCTGTAAATAAATTATTTTTATAGATATGCCTGGTGTGTGTGACTTTTCTGATCTCTCCTGGGCTAAAGGCTTTCCCAGCAATCTGCCAACAAGCATGTTAGAAGTTTTGCTATTTTCCCAGTAGCTGAGGTCTAGTCTTGTGTTGCTATGGTGGCTGTTTTGGAGAGGAGAGGGAGATTAGTTTTAAACAATGCATGCAGAATGAGCAAAGCCCCAGGAACAGGACCCAGCACTTCTACACAGGAGGGAGAATAATAAATGGCTTGAGCACTTGAGACAGCGTGAAGGAAGACTCCACGCCAAAGCAGAATGAGACTACCCACAAGGTCTGCAAAGCCACAGCAATTCAGAAGAAAATACCAGCTTTTCTGGGGTTTCCAATATTTCAGAATGGAGTCAAAAATAAATTCACTCCACTCCCAAAATCAGAAAATAACCTGAGATCAAAAGGTTCTGGAGGCAATTCCAAAGTGGTACAAAACGATAATGTGGAACTGCTCTTTAGCTCAGTGCTGGACAGTTAGCAAACTTAAGGAATAAGTACTATTTCAATAAAACCATTTTTCACAGCTTCAGACAAGGGAGAATTAAGTACACTCGTTTTGTAACACAATGTCATTTGCCCAATAGTTAATACCTTAGGTTTAATTTTGTTATGATGTATTACCTAGTTTCCCAAGTGCCAATTCTATACCAAAATCCATTAACTTTAAAGAGACAATTGTTAGGATTTTTATAATAAAAAATGTATACTATTTATCCTATTATTGCTTAGGAAGTTAGCTAACATGCTTTCTAATAGCCAGTACCAGAATACTGTAGCAAACCACTTAATTTACAATAATAGAATATTGATTAGGTACAGTGATATGTGAAATAGTATTTGGCCAGTTTAGACAAGTCCCACACTAAGTTACAGCCCCTTAAGTGCCATGCATTGATATAATACCTTAGCAAAAGACATTCAGTGGAGATTAGCTGAAAATAGTGAAGACCAATCAAAAGGAACATATTTCTTTTGATTACTTTCTTTTTTAATTTATAAACACTTAATGATCAGGATAATAATTTATCTTCCTCCTTTTATACAATGGAAAATAATAAACACCCTGTTTTTTTCTAAGAGTAATACCCTCCAGGGAACTAATATGCAGGGAGGATTATATCAAAGCTTAGAAGTTTTAACATTTCTATTCAGTGGAGGATGCAGCTCTATGAATGCCACAGGGTAACATCATTTTTTAAGCAATGTAGTGCACTGCAGAGCTGTACTTGCACATATTTAAAGCTGCACTTAAATCACATTGATAATAGCCAAATGCAAAAAACTTTGGCCTGCACGTGGCTGCTATAGCTTTGTGCTGAGGTTTCCTTAAACAGTAAAATATTAGAGGAGAAAAAGTAGCTCCTGCAGTGCTTGGATTTGCATTCAAATGGTGTTTTGGTGCTGGGGGCAAACAAATGATAAACATAGCACCCATCTGCAGGTTTTTAAAGTATCTACCTCTGCTTTATGGAGGCACAGGCAAGTATCATATTTCTATCTCTAGGTGTTCTGAAGCATCTTTTCTGAATAATTTGCGAAGAGGTGTGTTGCCCTGATAGTTGGAACTGAAAAGGTTTCTATGGCCTATTTGTGATTATAAAGCTTGTGATGGCAGCAAGGGAACACACTGAGGCATCTGTTCTCATAGATGATGTTTCACTGTGAAGGCCATGAACCTAGCAGCAACCCTCATGTGGAATTTTAATTAAGCCACTGCAAAAAGCTTGGGAAGGGATTGTGACATATATCATAGCTATGATGGCCACAAGTAAAGTTTCAAAACCATTATCACTAGAATATCTTTATTGGACCAACTCAGAAGTCACAAAAGTGTGCAAGCTTATAAGATCTCTTCATCACAATGTTATAAACAGTGTGGGGATGTAGTAACGTGATCCTGAAGTTTTAAAACAGAATGTGGGGGAAGTTGATGGACATTCAAATTAGGGTTGATTTTTTTTTTGCTATGATGGTTTCATATTGCATCCAAGATTGCTTTTAAGACTGCTAGGATAATTTTAAAAAAAATGCATCAAGGAATGCTGATATTCTTGGAACACACATTTGTCTATATTTTGTAGCAGTTTGTATTGATAGATAGATAGATAGATAGATAGATAGATAGATATAGATGACTGATTGATATGAATATATGTATATTGTGTGTGTGTATTCATTCACTTCATTCATTTATTCATTCATTTCTGTGCAAAGTACAACAAAGGTTGCTAACTGCAGTGAAACTATTCCTGGAGATTTCAGATCAATTACCTACCCATTAATTATATGGACTGACATACTTGGATTTGTTTGTGAATATATGTATGTGTGTATATATACTTGCCAAAAGTCATACTCCCCAAAAAGGACAGGGCCATGACTAAAAGATAAATTTATATTAACTGATCTGATAACTCAAAATGAATTGCTTATTAAAAATAGCACCCCATTTACAAAATTATTTGATTCCCAGATGCATATAGCAACCATTATCTCATGAAGAAACCACCTTCCCTGATACACTACACATGTAATATTCCTCTCGCTCCTTCCCAGAGAAGCAGCAGAGAGAGAGAGGGAGAGAGAGAGAGAGAATTGGATTTCAAAAGGAGTAAGGAAAGAGGTACTTGAAGTGGGAAGATGAGGAATGAGAAAAGGGGGAAAACAAATGGTACTGAGATGAGGAGAACGGTTTTCTTAGTAAAAATACAGGTGTGGTTACCATTGCCTTCTCCCACACAGTATGAATTGAGTCTTTGCCCTTGTCACGAAAGGGATCATCTGCCTCCAGCATCTTCCTATATTGCTGCTGCCTAATATACTGTAGGTGCCTCCTTCCTTTAGCTGGACTAAAGTTGGAGAAGATTCCTGAGAATACCATGGACAGCCAAGAAAACAAACCAATGGAGCACTGAACAAATCAACCCAGAGTTCTCACTTGAGGCACCAATGACCAGGCTCAAATTAACCTACTTCAGACACATTTATGTGAAGACCTACAGTAGCTCTCTGGAAAAGGCTCTAATTCTGGGAAAGGTGGAAGGAAAGAGAAGAAGAGGATGACCAACAACAAGGTGGATGGACCCAGTTACAGTGGCAATGAGTGCACCATTGAGAGACCTGAAGGAACAGGTTAAGGATAGATCATCATGGAGAAAATCTATCTGTGGTTGCTAGGAGTCGAAAATGACTTGATGGCACATAATCAATCAATTCACCAGGCTAGAAGTAGCTAATAATCAGGTTGATCCTAGTATTGCAACAGGAATACTTATCGATATTTGCACTTATGTTAATTCCTTTGTTTTCAATAGTTTCTTTTATTTTTAAGGGTGAATGTAGAGCACCCACCACCATTCATAGGTTGGAGAGATAAGGAAATCCTCTTCTTATCAGGTTAATGTGGTATTTTGGTTCCTTATATGTAAGATTCATTCACATTATTTTCCTAAACTTCTCCTGAGCTTTTGTCTGTTTCTTTCTGATGGCAGATCCATCTGACTACACCATAAAGCCTTTCCTGAACCACCCAAGCTAGATTCAAATGAGATGGAGAATCATATCTCATCACAGATCTTCAGGTGAGCTTCCACTGTCAGTCCAGTTGGCTTTGAACATGGAATAGGATAGGGGTGTTAAGTCATTCACCAAAGGTAGCACAGTGTTATAGCAAAAGACTTACTGTACTCTGGAGTGTGAGGACCATCCATTCTCCCACCACTAGTTCATTTTGTGGTGTAATAGAAAGTGTTGTCTATATATGTAAGTCCTAGCTTGATTATTGTTCTAACATCACCCAAGAGCCTTCCAAACTGGAAATTCTCTGCTATATTTTGTAGAGTTGTAGAATTATAGCTCAGTATGTAAGAGTTCTAAACAGCCTCATGTGGCGCAGAGTGGTAGTTGGCAGTATGGCAACCGAAAACTCTCCCCACAACCCGGGTTCGATCCCAGCGGAAGCTGGATTCTCGGGTAGCCGTCTCAGGTCGACTCAGCCTTCCATCCTTCTGAGGTTGGTAAAATGAGTACCCAGCTTGCTGGGGAAGGTGACGACTGGGGAAGGCAATGGCAAACCACCCCGCGATAGTCTGCCAAGAAAACATCACGAAAGTGGCATCCCCCCAAAGGATCAGACATGACTCGGTGCTCGCACAGGGGACCTTTCACTTTTCACCATATAAAAGTTCTAGTCCCGCCTTAGGCACAAAGCCAGCTGGGTGACCTTGGGCCAGTCACTGTCTCTCAGTCCCTAGGAAGGAGACAATGGCAAACCACTTCTGAAAAACCTTGCCAAGAAAACTGCAGGGACTTGTCTGGACAGTCTCTGAGTATCAGACACAATTGAACAGAGAGAGAGAGAGAGAGAGAGAGAGAGATGCCTAACTTCAGCCTTGAAATGACAAACTAATTCTTATATAATACCATAAGATTTTGCAGTAAGGAAAGAGAAGCTGATGGGGAGCACTATATGCACTGAAGAAAGCCTGCCCAGGGACGTCCAGATCAAAGCACTTGCCTATCATCTCTCTGCATAATTGTTTATCTTTCTCTACCTTTTCATGTATACTTGGCACCAAGAGCTCCATTTCTGAGCCAAGATTGGTAGCTAAGAGCTGCCTTGAAGTGCAAATTTCCTTTCTTCCAATTTGAATTCAGCACTGCCAGCATTCCTTAGCACCAAACAAAAAAGGGTATTGCTGGATCAAATGAGAAAGTAAAGTTCAAGGCCACAGTTCAGGGCAGAAATAGCAGACAGCAAGCATAGGAAGAAGAGAAGAAGTGGAACCACAAGCAAGAAATGCACTGCACTGGTTACTGATTTCAGCCAGTTGAGGTTTTTCGGTTTTTGTTTTTGTTTTAAATTTCTCACAGCCCTTAAATCTAAGTTTCCGTCAAATGATCCATTAGTGAGCCAGGCATATCTATACCTATTTGTTTCCATTGTTTTAAACAAAACTAATGAAGCATCTTCCCCTCTTGATGCATAGCAAGGCTGTTGTGTATTACTCAGTTGGCTTCCTTTTTCTCTAGGCATTAAGGCCTCAGTAATTTGTTGGACACAGGACACTTGTAATCACTTCTCTCACCAAAAATAAGTATGGTACTGGCCACAAGAAGTCCTAGGGTTGGACTTCTCCCCCTCTACCAACACCAACTGGTAGCAGCCATAGAGAAAGGAAGAGAACCACTTCAAAACAGTGCCTACCACTTCCAACCCCTGGAGCTGGACCAGCAGGATACCATCATATTGAAAGCTGCCAAGAAATCCAGGAGGTTCTGGATGGGCACACCACCCCCATCCTGAGCCCTCCAGAGATCATCCCCAAGGGCAACCGATGCTGTCTAAGTAGTATAGCCCAGCCTGAACCCTGACTAAAAAGGGCCCAGATAATCCACTTCATCCAGGGCCTTTGGCAGGTGGGATCTCACCACCCTCTCAACTGGACAGAAGTTATCCAAAACTATAAGGTCCAAGGATGGCCTTTCAAGGCAGGCAGAACCACCCCTTCCACAAAGACACATTTACCACTGCTTGGACCCAACCACCTCCCAGGAGGCCTTGACCGGGAGGGACATGGAGCCAGATTACAGGTTGCCGAGATCACAGCAGTAATGATCCCATTCACTACCTTGGTATTGACTTGCTTGACCTCCTCCCAGATAACCAAACTAGGACATGCCTCAGCCATTTTCACTGGAAAATTAAGTTGAGTGGCTTTGTGATTATTGTACACCACCCAGAGTCACTTCCCATGAGATGGGCAGCAATATAAATTTGACAAATAAATAAAATAAGAAATGCCTAGAATAGTCCTCACAGTTACCCTGCGAGCGTTTGCCCAGTCTCCCCTTACCCAGGAGGAACCTGGTCACCAGAAGCTGGCTGGCTATCTGCAGCTGTAATAATAGTGAAGAAGTAAGCATGCTTCGCTGCTCTTACCACCACAGGGTAAGTCCTAATAAAAGCTCTTACCTGTGCCCAGTCAGCTTCACCCTTCATCTTCCTCCAGCAACTCTCTAAGCATATCTTGTGTGGTTTCACCTCGCAGAGCTGCTCCATAAACCAAGGGTCCTGCAGGATGCACAATTACAGAGAGTCCACACAGGTGCAATCTGATCTAAGGCCCTTGTTACATGCTCATTTCAAGCTGTGACTAAGTCCTCAGCCAAACCTTGCACCAGAGCCTCAGGAATAAGCCCAAGGTCCCTCTGGAACCCTACTGGGTCCATCAGTCACCTGGGGCAGGCCAATCAAACATGGGGATAAGTATTTACTTTTTTTAAAAAAAATCTCTTGCTTCATTATGGATAGCCCAAGGCAGCATTGATTAGGAAGCTGTGATTTAACACAGATGTATTGTATTTAGTTAGCATGTTTTAAAAAGCCTGCATGGATCATGTGTCATCCACCTTGCAGAAATTCTGTGAGATGTTCTATCTATGCAGCATATCAATTAACCTGATTCAACTGCATTCAACTGCCCACTTCAGTTAAGTGTGGCATCTGCACATGTGTAGATTTGCAGAATCCTTTTCAACTCAAGGTTAAGCATGGCAGCTACTCCACTATGTCCTTGAGAAGTAGAGCAAAATTTCACAACACTGATTCAAAGGGATACGTTAATGTTTTTTTCTCAAAAAGCAGTGCCATGAGGAAGATTCGCACAGCCCTATATTTTAATACAATTCTCATTCTGTGAAAAAGCTGAGATGTGCTCTTTGGCTTGGGATTTCTATTAAGTTCCATTATGTTCAAGAGAAATACTGTCCAGCTCAAAGACGCTGGATGGATTAGTGAGAATAAAAATGGCACGGCTGCTTATCGTGTGTGTCATGAGCAACTGGATGTAGGAGAAATGTCTGAATACCTTCAGTGATACAATTTGAGGGAATTTTCCTAACAGATTGTACTGCATATCTAATAAGGAGCTAGCACCTTGCAGTGGGACACACATACATGAATTGGCTAATCCAGAGCATGGCTGAAAAAGAAAACCAATAATGAAGGGTTGTCCAGATTATGAGACTTTGTGATAACACAAGAACCATCCTCAGTAAGTTTTTGGGGATTCTCAGTTTTCTATCCTAAATTAGATATGCCATCAATCAAGAAATTCCAAGTTTCAAAAATAAGGTATTTAAAAAACAACTCTTAATTTAACCTGGAAACCGTTTATGGATTATAACTCTGCACATGGATTTATAACTGCATCAGAAGTTTTGGTTTTTCTTTATATAGGCCTTTAAAATATTAGATTCATATAAGGTTTTAAAAGCCTTTCTCTGATTGCTATAATGACAGACTTCCATATATTAGACAAAAACTGCTATTAATTGTTTATTCTGATTTATTGTTATCTTATTGGCTATCTTTGTTAATTAGTGAATATTGATTTGATTCTAATGGTTTTAAAGTGCTAAATTTAAGTAAGATCAACTTTATATGCAGTAGTAATCTAATGAATAAGAAAATTCTTATTCAATTTTATGCACCTTGTAAATCTCTTTCCTATTTCTTTTTTGTTCTCTTAGTCTTTTTTTTTTTTTTGCTGTTTTTTCTTGGTTGTGCTTTCAAAGATCTGTTAAAGAAAAGAAAAATAGAAAAAAAAGGAAACTCTAAGTTTCTATTTATTATTCAGGATATGCATGTTCTAAACCATCATGGGCATAACCCCAAAGTTCTTACCTTTTTTTAATTCATTGTCTGCAGATCTATAACAATCCTTTAGTCTGGGTAGCTATTATCCTTTGCTCAATCCTTTTGTCAGCTGCCTCCTCATGATCACAGCACATTGATTTGGCTTGTTGTAATTGAATTTTCTAAACCTGGAAATGGAAATGAACATTTGTAAAATATTGCAGGTCTAGATGTACATTTCTTCCTCCTTATCAGGAAAACAGACAGCAGCATCCCACCTGCATCAACGGGCTCTTAGGTAGAGGATCAAAGGCATCAAGAAGGCCCTGACATAATATGCTCGCTGATAAATGGGAGGCTAAAATACACATATCCAGTTTTTATGATTCTATAGCCTAACCCTTTTTTCCTTGCAATAAATCTGACTAATGAAACTTGTTGAGAATCTAGTTTCCCTGGTTGTCAGTGGCTATTAGAGCTATACAATAATGTTAAAAACTAAATACATCAGTCCACTCTGAATGCACCATGCCTCAATTAAAAGAACACAGAATCATAAAGTCAGAATTTATCCAGAGGTCATCTAGTCCAATCCTCAGTTTATATAGCATACACTAGTGGTTAAGGTGCTGGGCTAGAAACCAGGAGACTGTGAGTTCTAGTCCTGCCTTAGGCATGAAAGTCAGTTGGGTGACCTTGAGCCAGTCAGTTTCAGCCCAGCTCACCTCACAGGGTTGCTGTTGTTGGGAAAACAGGAAGAGGAAAGAGTATTAGGTATGTTCACCACCTTGAGTTACTTATAAAAATAATAAAGGCAGGATATAAACAAACAAACAAACAAACTAATAACCATCCAGTCTCTGTTTAAAAAGGTCTAGTAAGGAGAACTCACCATGTCATGTCACAATATGATCCACTGGCTGAAACCTCATAAAACCAGGAAGTTCCTCTTGATTCTGGCCTGAACCTCTTCCTTATATTTTTAACTTATTCATTGTGGCCCTGTTCTCTGGGACAATCGATAATAAGTCCAACCTTTTGAATATTTGAAGTCTGTTATCATATCTCCCCTTACTCAACTAGCCTAAATATATCCTGATCCTTCCACCATTCCTCATACCCTTCACCATCTTGGTTACCTTGCTTCAATTTGTCACTATCCTCTTGGAACTGTAGTGCCCAGAACTGGAGATAGTACTTCAAATAGAATCTGAAGAGGGCAGAGCAGAGTGGAGCAATTATGAAGTGTGTGTTCCTGCTAATGCACCCCATGAAACCATTTGCCTTTTGAGCATGTAATCAGCTTGTTTAACTTGTGATCAACAAGGATACCCAGATCCCTTTCACATGTGTTACTGCCAGTCCAAGTCTCCTCTATTTCATATTTGTGCCTTTCATTTTTCTTAGGTAAAGGTAAAGGTTTCCCTTGACGTAAAGTCCAGTCGAGTCCGACTCTAGGGGGCGGTGCTCATCTCCGTTTCTAAGCCTTTAGAGCCGGCATTGTCCATAGGACGCTTCCGGGTCATGTGGCCAGCATGACTCATGGAACGCCGTTACCTTCCCGCCGAAGCGGTACCAATTAATCTACTCACATTTGCATGTTTTCGAACTGCTTGGTGTGCAGGAGCTGGGACGAGCAACGGGAGCTCACCCCGCCACGCGGTTTCGAACCGCCGACCTTCCGATCGGCAGCTCAGCGGTTTAACCCGCAGCGCCACCGCGTCCCATTTTTCTTACTCAGGTGCAAAACTGAACAGTTCTCCCTATTAATTCCATTCCATTCTATTCATTTCATCTCAGTCTTCAAATCAGCCTAGATCTTTCTGAATCTTTTTTTTTTTTTCCAGTCTGAAGTATTAGCCATCTCCTTGCTGGGCCTAATGGACAGACAATTAGAAAAGACTTATGGATGATTGTTTTTGTATATGGTAACTTCAGTGAGATTATGATATACACAGAGATGGAATGACTCTGTAATACTCACAGTGGAGGAATGGTTGGTGAAGATGACATAATTTGCAGAGATGGCGAAATTGACTTGTCCGATTAGGAAAGACAGTAACTACATTTTCAATGATGGGAAATCCCTAATGGACTTTTTGCTGAAAATGGGGGAAAAAATGAACTAGTGATTTATGGGTTTGATGATTAGAAAGGGTAGAATATGGAAGGAAGGGGGCTATGATGTAACCTGAGAGAGAGAGAGGATAAAATATAAATGCATTTATAACTGCTATAAAGAAGATTGGAAGCCACTTCTTTATATCTTATTTTTCTTTTTCTTTCCTTCATCTTTTTTCTTTTATTTCTTTTCTATTTACTTATCACTTTTGTTTTTCTTCACTTTTATTTTCCTTTACATTTGTATTGTTTTTAACCTTGTAAAAAACTACTTTATTAAAAATTAATTTTAAAAAAAGTGTTAGCCATCCCTGCCGGTTTGGGACATCTGTCAACTTCATAGGTAAAGGTAAAGGTTTCCCTTGACGTAAAGTCCAGTCGAGTCCGACTCTAGGGGGCGGTGCTCATCTCCGTTTCTAAGCCTTAGAGCCGGCGTTGTCATAGACACTTCCGGGTCATGTGGCCAGCATGACGACTCGGAACGCCGTTACCTTCCCGCCGAAGCGGTACCTATTGATCTACTCACATTTGCATGTTTTTGAACTGCTAGGTGGGCAGGAGCTGGGACGAGCAACGGGAGCTCACCCCGCCGCGCGGTTTCGAACCGCCGACCTTCCGATCGGCAGCTCAGCGGTTTAACCCGCAGCGTCACTGCGTAAGTACCCCCTTAATTTCCTCATCCAAGCAATTGATAAAAATATTGAACAGCACATGCCCAAACAGCACCCTGTGGCAGTCCACTTGATACTTTTCTTCAAGCTGAAGCCATTAATGAACATTCCTTGTGTGAGGTAATTCAGGAGTCTTTAAGTCTATCTAACAGTAGACTCATCTAGTTCATATTTTACTATTTTATTAAGGACTTGGCATAGATATGTGTCCTAACAGTCAGGAATCACACTGAGATGAGGAGTAGGTCTCTAGTGTTTATTACTGCTACATTAAACAGAATCCTTACAAACTGAAGCGTGGAAAAAATCCAGACAGATAAACCCCAAAAGTCAAGGCGGGTCTGATCTGTGTCTCTTTGAATGGCTGCTTAATTCCTCAGTACTACGCATGCGTTTTCCCCCCTGGATAGGGGTCCCCTCCTGCTCGCCATCAGTACTCATGACAATATGCCCACATAATGCAGCTCCTAGGTGAATAAGCAGATCTGCATGTGAAAGCAATTTAGAAAGATTAAAATGCTGATCTCCAAATGAAGGAAACCTGGCTAGACAAACAATGGAATATAAGCAGGAGAGCTGCTGATACCTGCAATGCAATCTTTTGCATGTTTACTTAGAAGACTCATCATTTCCAACAGGGCCTCCTCCCTGTTAAAAAAATGTTTGGCATTGCAGCCTTCATGTTGAAATGAGTGTCCTGCTATAAATGGAAGAAACTGTTTAATTGCCAAGGATCTCAAATATCCTAGGTGTGGTCATGGAAATATTAACAGAGTGAAGAAAGTATAGCCAGAAATTGTAGAACGGGAGTGTTCCTTTTGGAAAGAACAAAATAAGTTTCCAATAAAACATAAAAAAATAAATTCTATCAAGTGTCCCTCCAGTACATTCCAGGAAGGCTTAGTTGTGCTTTGTATTTCCTCTCCTACCATTTTTTTTTTAAATAAATGATTCCTATTCAGTAAGATAAAGTTGTCAAAGAAGACAACAGGATCAAACATAGGTAAATTTGTTACAGTGGCCAGGAACCTTTGTGATGTGTCGATGATGTTAGTAAAAATGGGAAGCCCTCTCTCCCTTATTTTTCCCCCTCTGTCAGCACCAAGACACAGATGGATGACTATACTGAGGGCAGTATTGGTGATTTTATTGATGAGTCTCTCAAATCATCACTAAACCAAAATAAGCTGTTCACTTCCCAGTTGGAGTCAAAACAAACTGATTACTGTTGTCTCAACCTTTCCTGATGATGAATGAGCTGATTCAGGCCCTTGACCCACATTTGGAACTATTCTTATGGCCAAGCCAAAAATCTTTGAGAAGGAGGTAAGACTGGCTAACAAAGCTTGTCTCCATCCTCCCCACTGAAAGCATATCTAATTAAACAATCGGTATTATTTAAAAACAAGAACTGTTAAATGTCTTCAAAATAGCAAGTCTCGGTTTCTATGTCCCCATACCCATTACTTAAATCACACACTTTTGAACACAGAGTAAGCTATAATAAACATCTATCTCAACAGACTGCTAGGGGGCGGGTTGGAATCAGAAGTGCGTAATACTGCACCAGATTGGTATAGAGAATAGCAAATAGTTACTGGATAATTTTAATTAGTCTCTTAAGAGTGCTAAGCTTTTATTAGCAGAATATAGTATTAGGACTGGGCCATGAGCAGCTGCCTGGAGAAAGGTGGGAGCCAAGAGTAAAGAATTTAAATCAGAAGAATGATGAATCCACTTTGAATCCACTACCATTCAAATAAATCTTACTAATCAGGCAAGATTCAGCTTAAAAGGGAAGTCTATTATTCTCCTTT
Organism: Candoia aspera; assembly: GCF_035149785.1. Lineage (NCBI taxonomy): Eukaryota > Metazoa > Chordata > Lepidosauria > Squamata > Candoiidae > Candoia > Candoia aspera. The sequence goes on from NC_086154.1 coordinate 94,958,556, forward strand.
CTTCCCAAAAGGAGCCAGTGGTCATCTTGGGTAGGCATAGTCACTTTACTGGTGTTTCCAACGGAGGTGTTTGTACAATTCAGAGGATGCATTAATGCTTTGAGTACAGATGTTCCACTTACACTAATATGTTTTCCATGTGACTAGTTTCTGAGAGCTTTAATAGAACTTTTTTCATTCTAAATGCCAAATCTGCTAATGAGAGGTTTATAGCCTGGACTTGATCTTCGATTAAGATGTTATCTCTCATGTTTTACCAAGGTTAGGTATGCCATTATGTATGTGAACAATATATATGTCTTTACCTTGGGTTGGAACTTCACTTTATAGCCTCTTCTAAAACCGCTGATCCACCAAAGCAGTATCTATTTGTGAAGCCATTTAGTGGCCTGCTAGAACCACTGAAATGAAGCAGAGCTTATAACACCGCTGAGAAGCTGGCACAGAAAAAAGAATATTATCTTAAAATAGCTTTAATGAGCATGCAGAGAAATACAGCTTATGGATCTTACACACTCAGCCCTCCCAAGCATGCTTAGACAGATTAGGTTAAGATAAGTAAAAAAGAGTTTTACTGGCTTTATTATTGCTTCTGTTACATCCATCTTGGTGGAAAAGATGAAGTTCCTTTGTTCTTCTTTTCTTTCTAACTACTTAGTTTGTCCTAAATGCTCAGCCCTATTTTGCTGCCAAGGGCTGTGTGAAAGAAAGGGGAGTTCCAGGCCCACCACATGGTGCCCAGAATGGAGGAGAGCAGCACACATCCATGGACTTGCTGCTGGTGGAAAAAGAAAAAAGAGAGTGAGAGGAAGTGGGAGTGGGAGTGGCAACAAACAGCTTCCTCAGAGTTGCACTGTGGGACAACTCAATTTACATGTGAATTCGTATGCTAATGAGGCATGCTGGATTTGCCAGGACTTACAACATTTTTTAACTGGCTGTCATTTAGAGATATACTGTGTGGGAAGATCATATGAATTGTCCCTGCCCCCTTTGTGAGCATGGAAACAAGGATTGGTTTATATAGCAAGGGGGATCCAGGCTGCTTCTACTCCAGTAAAGCTATCCAATGAAGCCATTGCAGATGATCAGCATGATATGAAGCTGTTCCAATTACATTGGAATAGTCATCTTCAGCAATACCACTGCTTTTTTTTGTGAAGGTAGCTGGCTCACTCCCCCCCCCCTTTCTTTAAATAGTATGGTGGCTGTATGAGGGTCAGAGAAGCCACAGAGAAGTTAAAGAGAAATTATTAGCTCTGTGAGGTAGTCCAGACAAGGAGTACTAACTCTATCTTAATTGTAAGGTTACATGAACAGAATCTTGCAAGACTGAAAGTATTTCTCCCCTCCTTTCCTTTTACTCTGCAGAAAACTAGGGAAGGTCCCTTCTGAAACATTTCCCATGGTCTCCCTCCTTCTGTGGGCTGAGATAACTTTTGCATGCCAGTTCTCCTGTCTGCAATCTCCCAAGGTCATTCCCACATACCTCTACATCAATGGATCCTTTACCCATTCTGCCCCTTTCACTTATTTATGTAGGAAGAAGATGATATAATGTTCAGAGGGTTTGCAGAAGTACTTGGGCTCTCATTTTATGGACTGGTACTCTGGAGAGAGAGTTAACACATTGTTTAACTTGAGAGCATTTGGGGTTAAAACTGATCCTCTCCTGTCCCAGTATTATCCTTCACCTAGTTATTTAAACTAAGTCAAGCAGAATCAAATTGTATAATAAGGCATGTCCATTTGATCATGAGCCTGTGCACAGCCCATAAAACACATAACAGCTGACAATATTTTGATGACTTACATGCAGGAATTGTTATTCCTTGATTGCCTGTAATGTAGTATTTTGTGCTTGATGGTACCTACCAGATGATACATAGTAAAATTTAATATATACAATGCTCATTCACATAGTCAGTCATGCCATGTTCATTTTAAACTTTGTTATTGCTACTGCAGATATTATAATCTAAATGTGGGTCTAAACTGTATTCAAAATCTGTCAAATTTTAATCTCTCTCTCTCTCTCCCCTCCCTCCCTATAACGGAAACCTTTTAGTGTTACTATTATATGTTTTCATTTATGGTAAACATTCGGGAGTTCCATTTCTCTAACAACTACAGAACATTTAGGACCATGATTAAGTAAAAGTAGCTTTTTATGTCAATGCTTAAGGGTTGATCAGTGCTATCCAGTCTACAAATTGGTGAAGATCTCTGTTGTAAATAATACTTGATTATTTTCAGTGGCATGTTCTGCTGGGATGATCTTTTATCAAAGCCATGGTTGACATGGGAAATGTTCTCTTGGAGCTCAGAAGAGGACGATAGAGATTCAATCCATGAAAACATAATAGGCAGGAGACAATTTCACTAAGATTACATTCCATAAAAGTGAATCAGAGACATCTGTTCAATCTAGTGTAGATAAACAGCAAACTATTTTCCATCTCATTAACTCAGAGGATGAGATATCAGATATACCCTGGGGGCTTCGTGCTTTGTTATCACATTTAAGGCATTTCCCAAACTCATTGCATTATGCTGTTCTAGGCATAGCCAAAGCTTAATGCTGCAATTAAACCATTTATATTCTAAGGTAGCCTAAAATAAGAAAGCTTCAGCTTAATCTGACTGTCTCTCTAATTACTAGTCACTTAGTCTAAATTATTTAACATGTCCTCAACAGTGATATATGGTACATCTAAATCTCTAAACAGGACTCTAATAGAATTATCTAATTCTATTAAACTGCAAACAAGTACCTATTAAATATTTATTAGCAAGACTGCATTCACTTAAGATAGATTGGATCATCAGCAAAACACTCAGCTAACCTTTGCTTCTTGTGAGCTGAGGATTCAGAATGAGCTAATCAGAATCACACTTATTGATTAACTACCAATTATATTTGCTGGGGGTGGGGAACCAAGAAGAAGAAGATTCTGAGAGCACTGACAAAGCACATTATGGATTTTGTTAAAAACATAAAAAAGGAAAAGGAAAAAAGCTCCATAATTTAAATGAGCAAGGTTTCTACAGACCATTGTATATATTATGAGAAGCATTTAGCTGTTTCTATTCCAGAGCAAAATGGGGACTATTAAATTACTGTATTTTTTAAACTGTAGCTGTAAACTACAGGGAAATTTTCAATCCGTAAAAAATTAGCAGTTACTTCTTTCTTCCCCCCACACACCCTGCCATTATACCATAATGACATGACAGACAAATAAGCACACAAAGCAGATAATGCAAAACTAAGATGAAGTAAGAAGATTCTTTCCTTTCTCTTAATTTCAGATACAGCCCAGTATTTTCAAACTCAGAGTGCACGGCAAAAGGGTATATGTGTGTGTAAAAGGTATATGAAACTGAAGTTAACAAAATGATTCTAATTACAGTTACTTGGAAGGAAATGTCACTCAGTGCAATTTGCAGGATTTAATGGTACATTAGCAAGCAAAGAGTGAATGGTATTTCGTTAGTGTCTGAGAGGATCCATTTTTGTATGGAAGCTAGAGAGAGAGGAGATCAGAATCTCCTGGTAGATCCCTAGCAAAGTAGAGTAGTATTTCAGTGAGGGAAAACTTCAACATCTCCTTCCTCCGTTTTATCCATTCCAGCTGAAGTCAAAGCATCATGGTAACTTGCTTACAATTATTTCAATGGACTTAAATTGAGCTGAAAGGATTTTTTCCCTTCTGTGTTGGCTTTTGTGACAAGGCAAAGATCATGATGGGTCAGGCACTAGCTGGATGCTGATTTTTGTGTTCCCATCAGTTAGCTGGAAGGAGTGCTGCTTGCCTACCAAGAGGACAATTTTAGGGTGTATAAAAATATTTCTGGGGGTAGTGAAACTGATGGTTGTGCCTTTATAGTTAAAACAACTATTTGAAGTCTCTTACTAGACTTCAGAGTAATGTAGGTAAAAAACATATTTTGTACACCCCAGTTTTGCTCTAGATATGATAGAGTGATGATATTGGGAATACCATCTGATCTTCTTTCTTCTGTTTGGATCATGGGGCAAAAACTGTTCCCCAACAAGGATTTTTAAAAGCATATTTTCACCTCATTGCTTCTCAAGAAAAAGATTTTGTGATGACCTCTCATTTCTTCATTTCCACATCCAACAAATCATCTTTTTTTTCTTCTTGGATCCCTTACAAGTTGAAAGGTCCCCTGTGCAAGCACCAAGTCATGTCTGACCCTTTGGGGGGATGCTGCTTTTGTGACGTTTTCTTGGCAGACTATAGTGGAGTTCCACAAAAATTAGTAACAAGCTTTCACTTATCTCCTACAGGAAGTCCTTGGTTAACAACTGCCCTGTTTAGTGACTGCTTGAAATTACAGCAGTGCTGAAAAAGTAACTTTACAGCTGAATCTCAAACGTACAACTTGTCATGACCCCCTTGCAAGGCACAAAGAGCCTCACAACGTGGATCATGATCATTAAGGAAAAGAGGAAGGAGATAATTAAAACAGTGCTTAAACCAAGCACCCAAAGCACCCACACCCATGGACTCATATACAGCTGAAAAGAAGGGCTTCAGATAAGCAGCAATAAGCCGCACCTGGTGCCCTGGAGGACACACCGGAACCAAGAGGACAAGGAAAGACACCGGGAAAACGCCCACACAGCCATCAAGGAGCCCATCAAGAGGGATTGGGGACAATGAAGGGTGAAGGAGCACGGGACCCTGCAAGAGGGTATAAATGGGGCGCCTCACCACCGCACCCCCGTTCCCGTTTTTCGTTCTGTCAGCCACCATTCCAATAAACCGGAAATCCTTAATACCTATTAAGTGAGTCCGTGCCTTATTGCGAAGTGAGACTGACCCTGACACAACTGTTGCAACATCCCTGTGGTTATGTAATCACAATTCAGGCACTTTGCAACTGGTGTGTATTTATGACCTTTGCAGCATCCCACATGATCACCATTTGTGAGCTTCACAGCTGGTTTCTGACAAGCAAAATCAATTGAGAAGTGGCAGTAAAATTGCAAGTCACAGTCATGTGATGTCTCGCTTAATGACCATGGGGGATTCACTTAACAACTGTGTTGGAATTGACATTGTAAGTCTAGCATGGTCATGTGATGTTTTGCTTAATGACTATGTTGCTTGGTGACAGAGTTGCCAGTCCTAAGTATGGTTTTTCAGTGAAGACTACTTGTATTTGCTTGACAGAGGAATTTAGCCAATTTTCCCAAAAGGAAAAAAAAGGTCAGTTTTCATCAAAATTAAAAGTACTCTAACCCACCATGCCTAGCTGAGGAAGAGGCTTCCTTCTACTCTCCATTGTACCAGAATAATTAATATTTATGTCCCAGGTTATTTTCTTTTCTGATTTTGCCTTTTCTCTTAACATGACATATTAATGAGTTGCTGCAAGTCAAGTTACTTACCTTTTGGTCTGTACCACCACCCATTTAAAGTCTTTACAGGTCTATCATGTTTCTATCTCACTTTTATCTATCCATTAAATAATATTTTCTCTCTCATCTTCTCAATGTATTTAAACATGAAGTGTGGACACACTCTCTCTAAGGCCTTTCCTGGGTCCCAAACCTCTCCATAGAAATGATCAAAGTGCTGCTAGTTCTCTTCAATTGCTGCTCTAGTATATATTTCTAAACATGTAATAAGTAGCATGTTCAATCATTTCAGTTGCTGGTTAGTGTCTAGTGTTCTTCCCAACCCACATATCCTAATTCCAGATATAGCATACTGTGACTTTTTCCTCAGTCTGGAACCCTCCAATCATGTTAAACAGGATAGTCTGCATTCCTGCAACTAGCACCATTCTGGCTGATGATTGGCATAGTATTAGTCCAAGACACTCAAAGATTTGGGAAAATTGTCCAAACACATGTAGATCTGAGTATATGTGCTAATATAGACTAGCATCTTTTTAAAGAATGCAAAAGCCCACAGCAGTAAATGATTTTGTATAATCTGTCATTTTAAAAAGAAAACAGCTCTTATACCCTCTTTTCATCTGCAGTTCAATCACCTTAAATCTTGTCACACTTTTAAATGGGATATCAAGTACTCCTGTGTACTTACAGTTTTTACCTAATCAGCCAATACATTAGTGCTTAATTCAAACTTACCTGTTATTTGCATTGAAAAGGAAATGCTACTGGCATTATTCTGCCAGGACTGACTTTTCACAAGTTTCACCTTGAATCTCAGGTACAATATTAATTGTCTCACATTACTGGGGTGGAGGGAGGTCTTCCTTCCCTCTTTGTTCTCATTGCTTTTGTATTTTACCTGATACCCGGAAATTTCAGACTTGCAGTTCCATTATACTGTTGGGAATGTCATTTTATGGAGTCAGTGTTTATGAAAAAAGGACAAACTTCTGCAATTCTGCAATTTGGGCAACAATATTCTCTGTGGTAAATCAGTAACAGGGAAAGTCTATCAGATGACCAGATATTTTAATTTCATCCTGAAATACATAATAGGTGAATACCTTATGATTTCTCATTTTAAAAAAAAATTAAAAACCTCATTAAAAAAAAGTTTCCTTTTACTGCATTAATATATTTCTTGATTTAAACCCTCTACTCCTAGCTATACTTGAAAGTTTGGCTGTGTTTGTGTTCCAGCAAATCAGATGCCCTTTGGGTCTTCATTAAAAAAAACTCAGAAGTCCTGGTATAAGGAAAGAAACATATTAATTATTAAGGTAGCTTCTTAGGGCTCTTTTTCTGAAGTTTGTAGCTGATAAGTGTCATTATTTGATGGTGGGGGATGTATATATTTTGGAAAAACTACAGGTACTCATGTAGGAGGTTATTAAAAAAAATACAAGCTTCTTGTTTGACACTCCCCTCACCCATACTCCTGGTCTCTCTTAAATTTAAACCAGGAGTCTCAGAATTTATAGTCAATACAAGTAATGTATGAAAGAGAGCTTGTCAATTATCTCCACGTGATGTATTGATCTCCAGGGTAGAAAATCAAGGCTACGTTGGGTTTCTTTTCCTGATTAGAACATTTGGGACACATACCCAAGGCGAGGTGATTTTTGCAGTCAGAAGCTGCTTTTGACATCTGAAAACATTGCCTTGTGTGTATCTTGGGGGAATGGGGGTGGGGGAGTCTTAAGCTATATCACTGAAAGACAGAGCAGAATGGAAGCATGTGACACTTACTCTGCATGAGTAAATTGGCTGCTGAAGGCCAGAGGCAGTGAAAATCAAGTCCAATGAGACTTTTCAGGGAACAGAGCAAGCAGAAATTGCCCTCCGGTTTTAAAAGTAGTCACTGCATTAGCTCCTCAATTTGAAGCTTCTCCGTGGCTGAAAGGAAAGCAATCACAGTGAACTACCACTGGAGAAGCTGAAATCATTTAAGAATCATGTCAACTCCAATTTGTTTTATTCAATCTCTTCTCAACACAACCAGATGCTGCTCATTCTAAAACCCTCTAATTTCAGTGCATAGGTTGAGGTTCCCTGATACTTTTCTAATTGTACTGAGGCTACATATCCCTTCATGAAATTGTTAGGCAATTGCCTTCAGAATGGGAGGAGAAAATTCTTCCGAAACACAAGCTGGAATTGTAGGTAGGATTAAAAAACAAACAAGCTGATTTTTTGTCTAAATATAATCTAAATTCATAAACCATCTGTCCTCGGCTTTTATGGGACTATTGGTAAATCTTTAGAGATGCATTTAGGTAGGAAAAATGTCACAAATGTAAGTCCCATTTATATGTATGTATAAAAGACTGTCTGAAATGCATTTGTTCTTGCATCACTCCTCGGAAATCCAAAAGCACTTTTAACCACATACAAGCTTTAGCAAAACCAAACTGCAGAAAATCCAGCTGTGTTAGAAGCAAAGTGTTCCGATACATCACAATTAAGCTATTCTGAAACATTAGGTTTAGATTAAAAAATAGAGTCCTATAAACAGATTTTGAAGAGCCCTTAATGACATAAAATTGTGATAGCAAATAGAGGCACCATTGGAATACATTAATACAACACTGAGCATATACTTATATAAGTTCCTATTAATTATATGCCAAAATATATTTGCATGGGAAGCATGGGAAGATGAATAAATGAATGGTACATTTCAGTCCCAGCAACTCCAGTGCAGGTTTGTCATACATACACAAAATCGTAATCCTCAAGGAAAAATAATTTTCATGAAAACAGCAAACAATGATCAACTTTAAAGGAGTAACAGCAAGACCCCATAATTCTATTCAACTTTATATTTCTATTATCCCTCTATCATATTTCTATTAAGCTCAGCTGACACTCAGTTGAATTCTAGGATAAATCAGCCAGCAAAAAGCCATTCATGGCTGTCTAGATCTTGTTGCTACACTGACTCTGCCCATATGACTTTCATTTTTGCTGAAACTTGGATACACACACACAGCTAAAAAAGGGTAGGCTCAATCCTCAAACCATGCTACTGACCTAAATCCCTTTCTTTTCCAAGAAGCTCCTGCTGATTCAGATTCCTTGACAAATGGATAGTATTTCAAATTCTTTATCACAATAAATTACCTATAGTAGGTATGATTTGTGTTTCTAAATGCAGGACATTTAATTTTTGCTTCTGTTTCAACTGACTGCAGAATAACATTACACAACAGAAGCAGCATATATTTTATCATTGCTTCTGCTACAAAATAGCATTGTTATCAACAATAATTTAAAAAGCACTATCAGAACTAAAATGGTTACAAGAAAGCTATAGTGAAATGGGGGGTTTAGAGGGAAAAAGCATTTTGCTATGTGAGAGTTGTTCACTCTTGTTAAAATAAAATGCTATAATGCCTTGTTTTGAGTTTTAGCAGAATTCGCTTAATAATGGAAGGGCATAACATCTGTCTATTACAGTCAAGTTTTTCTATTTAACAAGACTGAACTAGAGGGCAACATGAATATTTTTAGATATACCTTGGAAAAACAGGTTTGACAGACAGATCATACTAATACATGCTATGAAAATCTTACAGTTTTATCCTGGCTGCAAGAAAGGATCAAATATTTGAAATCACCTTATCCAAGTAATATTTCTGTTTACTTCTCTCAATGTAGTTATATTGCAAATACAGTGGATTTATTCTAAACAATGTTCTCTAATTTTCAGTGCAAAATGCTATTCAGAGCAGAAGGTTGCTATCTAATGATGTTTTTTTTCACAAACTGAATGGGCACAAGCAATGGATCTTGTTTGTTTCTACCATCTGTTCTAGATGGAGAATAGGAACTAGCCCAAAAAGAGAGGTTTAACTTGGATAACATGAAATAAGTCCACAATTGCTTCAGTTACTTCTTAGCCTTCTTTTAATCTACCCTCATAAAAGGAAACTTAGGTGAGCTACCATTAATTTCTCATTATCATAGCATCCTACCAATCTGAGTTTTAGTTGGTATTAAAATACTGATATGAATCTAAACTTATGCTCAGAATATCATTCCCTACATCTGCAGCCTTGTATTAGTTTGGCTGTTGATACAGCAGCTGCTTGTTACTCACTTCTTAAATTGAAATGCTACTGACAAACCTGCATGCCTAACTGCTAATCATATATATTATTATTGGTGGTGCAAACTGAGAAGGCTTTGCTTGTGGTTCAAAGGGCAGTGACTCTGAACAGGGATTTCCCAGTTATGACATCCATATCGTGGCAGTTCATCCCTAGACTGATTCTCCAGGCAAATTCCTTGTCTTTTTTTTCACCATCTCTTTTTTTAAATTCTCCTTTTTTATTATTATTGTTCAAGATCTAATTAAGACACATAATGCAGAATATAAGACCGACCTGCTAAGCTGACAGCACTGATAAGAGAAAACACTGTGACTAGATTTGTTTCCATCTAGAAGCCACTCTCGGACTATTTGCTTGTAATGCAAAAGAATGAAGTCTCGATTTTAGGTTTTGATGATTGAATGGTTTGATTTTAGAGGTACAATGTTACTAAATGTTTAATTAATAGTAAGAGATTAACTTTTAAGTACTTTTATACCTATGCTGGAAAAGGTCAGAAGTCACTGGTCTGATATGCTTTTTTGCTTATTCTTGCACTGTTTTAGCAAATTTGTTTTCTTAATGTACATGGTGAAGCAAGGCTAGTATGTAAGTACCCTTTCCCTGATAGCACTCATAAGATCATCCTGCTTCAGTGCACCTTAAGTGCCTCTTGCCTCTTTCTTTGAATGAAGGATTCACTATTTAGGGAGTACATTTTGTAGTAGCTTATTTGAATGATAAAAGAGCCAGTTTGCTGTAGTGGTTAAGGCACCAGGCTAGAGACTGTGAGTTCTACTCCTGCCTTAGGGACCTAAAGCCAGCTGGATGACTTTGGGCCGGTCCCTCTCTCTCAGCCCTAGGAAGGAGGCCATGGCAAACCGCTTCTGAAAAAGTTTGCCAAGAAAACTGCAGGGACTTGTCCAGGCAGTCTACAAGAATCAGATATGATTGAATGGGGGAAAATAAATTTATTTTTAATAATATGTATTTGATGAGCATTTCTATGATGCTGCACCATTTTCACTGTTATCCTGCTAGGGAATTATTTGTCCACTGGGGAGGATACGATTTCAATTAAAAATGTCAAACCCCCAAATCCCCAATAATAATCATCATTGTCCTACAGCCTTTTCTAACCAGTTTTTGTTGCTTTTATTTTCAGATGTGCTTATTCGATCAGTTACCAGGCATTTCAATTTACCCTTCCCATGTGAAAAGGAAGATATTCATAGTTAACTACCACCTCCTCCTAAATATTCACCAAGCCTTCATTTCCTTCTGGAGGAATTCTGCAGGAAAAGGCTGCTGCTTCTGTATATCAAAAGCCCGAAAGCACCTGCTGTGCTTTCAAAGCAGGAGTCCTGACACCACAGTGGTTTCCATGCATAGTCAATAGGTGATCATGGTAGCAGTTCACTTGCAGGAGAAAAGCTGTGGTGGCAGAGAGTCTCCGAGTGGCAGGCAGTTTTCGCCTTCATCCTCAAATCAGAGGCAAAACACTAACACATCCTGAATGGGAAGCTGAATGTGGGATTTCAGGATTCTCCCTTAAAAATTAAGGAGTCCGTATAACATCTTGGTAGTGAATCACAAACCAACTTCTGTTGGCTGAGCCTCATGTCTAGGCCCCAGCATATTTGGTTACATTTAGTTTGCATTATTTTTGTAAAGATGTCTTCCATCCAGTTACATCCAACTGCAAATTATCTGGAGTTAGTTTTCTCCTGGAGGAAAATAGTGTTTCAACCAATAACTAAAAGTACAAATTTATTGATTTGGTATATTTAATGGGAAAATGGTGTGACCATTTGGGGGAGGGAGTGTAGAAATTCAAACCTACAACTCAGTGCAGAAAAGCCCATCAGCAGTATACAATGGAGCTTCAGTATTATCGCCTTTATTTGTTGGATTCAATCTGCAAAAACTAAGTCTGGCTAAGAAGAGTTTTTAAATAAAGTTTCCCAGCACCCTGAGAAATGAGTACAGCAGGTGGGAGTGTGGTGGAATTTCATTGTAGCAACACATCTGTTTTGTGACAGGCTTGAAAAGAAAAGAAAAAAATATGTTGCAGCAACTATTACAATCTCTTTGGGGAGATGGCCTGTGAGAACCTTGACCATTTGCACCTACTGATCCAAACCTAAGAACATTAGAGAACTAACACATTAGTGCAATGAAGACATGTTGCAGTCTGAATCTTTACCAAAATTGCTACAGTATATTGCTTATATTGTTTTGCGTATGTATTATGTAAGTGGTATACAACTCAAAGTTTAGTCTCACTGCCATGTATCAAATTAGAAAGGGGCAAATTTGGCTAGTGACAGCTTATTGCCTCAAGAAACTGAACACTAGATCATAGGCAATACTACAGAGAAAAAAAGAGGAGATATTACCTAAAATATTAATTGAAATGTAACATCAGGAAATATTTGTCACCAATAGATAGTAGGAAGGCAGTAAAGAAATGCCAGCTGGGTGATTTGGGGCCTGTCACTCTCTCTCAGCCCAACTCACCTCACAGGGTTGTTATTGTCAGGAAAATAGGAGGACGAAGGAGTATTAGGCATGTTCCCCATCTTGAGTTATTTATAAAAATAATAAAGGTGGGATAAAAAAATCATCTTTAAAAAATTATCTCTATCAAGAGAACAGAGATGTCAAGGTGCTGTAAACACAATTTTCTATGATAATTATGATTTTGTGAATGGCATACACTTGACATACATAATGCATCTGGATATACAGATAGTCCTCACTTAACAACCACAATTGGGACCAGAATTTCAGTCACTAAGTAATGTGGTCATTAAGTGAATCCAACCTGATTTTACAATCATTTTTGCAGCAGTCATTAAGTGAATCATATGGTTGTTAAGCGAGCCATGCGGTCATTAAGTGAATTATATGGTTCCCCATTGACTTTGCTTGCTGGAAGCCAGCTGGGAAGGTCAAAAATGGTGATCATGTGACTGTGGGATGCTATGATGGTTGTAAATGTGAACCGGTTGCCAAGTGCCAAATCATGATCATGTGACCACAGGGATGCTGCGACAGCCATAATCATGAGGACCGGTCATAAGTCGGGTTTAGCACCATTGTAAGTCCAAACCATCACTAAAGAAATGGTTATTAAGCGAGGACTACATGTAGTGATGACCCAAGGGCTGATTAAAAAGTTTATATGGCTGCTCATCTTGGAAACAGGAAGTAATATACTTAGTGGTTTACTTTTGCATTGTTTGGTATCATCATTGTTGGTTATAATGGGCTTGATTCCCCAACATGATTCTATCAAAAATAAAATCACAGTATTATAGTGTTTGTGGAAAGCAAGTGCAGGCAAAAACAACAGTGAACTGTCTTCCATAAGCAACAAGAAAGTGGTATTTTGACTCTGTGGATGGATGATTAAGCTAAATGTCTGTCATGCAGAAGGTTTATCTATAAACACTGCAGCAAGGCTTTAGATTTTTAATCACAATAAATGGTTAGTTGCAATCAAATGCTGCTCAAATGAAAAACTTGGCCCATAGCTGTAATTACTAGTCTCTTGACAAAACAAAGGGTAATTACTACATGCAAAAGAAGTGTGCTTGCAACCATGAAGCACTTGATTATAGAGTGGGGAGGCAATCAGCAAGTGACAAATTTTGCCTGCACAGGTCTAAGAAGATATCATTGGAGATTCTGGTTCAGTGGGAATTTGATAGGCCAAGTTAAGTCAAAGACTATTTCTTGTTGTAATGCATGCAGTGCTGTGTGTGTGTGTGTGTGTGTATTCATTCATTCTTTACTTGTTCTCTTTGAGACATGAACAAAGGGTAGAAATAAACTAATTCTGTAATAGTATGGAGGAGTGGGTTTCTTTGGTTTCTCAATCTATTTAAGAAAATGTAATGATCTGTTTGTTTTCACATGCTGTTATAAGTCAGCCCAGTCATGACTGACTTTGGAAGAACAGCCTATGTTTAAAGAGCTGTTTGCAATGAATATTGTCTCCTGGAAGAATGCATTCTGTAATTAAAAAATTGGGGTGAGGGACAAAATGCCATAGGATATCCTTTACAATTATTATTTGTAACTTAACACATTATTGTTGGTTTGTACATGGAAAAGAGGTATGCTTTCTATATCCCAAAACATAAAATACACTTTTCAAGTTAAAGGTCTAGTTTTATTGTTCCTCCTTCTCATCTCTTCTTTTCCTTTATTATATACTTTGCCCCAATAACTGTGAGTTAAGAAAGGCAGAGTATCTAAGGTAGAACATCTAGATCTCAGGGGAATCATGAAGGGAAAATAAGGGAAGAAGGCTAATGTAAGGTGTCACTTATGCAAATTAAGCAATTCATCAATCATGTCTCTGATGAAACTTTTGTTCAAATTGCCTCCTGTGCCCAGAAAGAAAATTGATTAACAACTTAATGTAATGAAGGTGAACCAAAATGTTAAAGAAAATTTCCTTAAGTGTTGAAAAATGCTATTCAAATCATAGGGGAAGACTTGTCTCAGCACCAGAGTAACTCAGTAAACTGGCTGCAGTTCAATAAACAGAGAATGACAAATTGTAGTTGCAAAAGAAAAACAGTGACTAAAGATGATGGGCCACAAAGGAATTTAGAGATGACCTTGGTATGAAAGAACTGTTAAGGAGGGATTGGGAGAAATGATTACATAATCCAGAGGTTGAATCAAGCATGAGAAAGAAATTCAAAATAACTTTGTTAGCATAAGGGACAGAAAGAAACTTGGACAGGCTTTCAAGATTCTGCTATCATACCCTACTATACAGTAATAAATCTGCTTTCCTGGAATCTCTGTGGTGTCTGTTTCTTGACCTGGTCTATTTCCAAGGGCTGACATGGGGCTGGGGATGGAGGAGTGTGTGTGTGGAACTAATGTTGTAAGGAGAAATATATGGTGCTAGTTTGCACTTAGGTGCAAGTTTCTTTGAAGGTTGGGATGACTTGATAAACTTTGTTGAAAGGTACACAGAGTCCCCCACTTGGAATGCCGGTTGGGGGGCCCGCTTCCGATCAGCATATAGTTTATAATCTGCTTGTGCATCTGCCAATGCCTTTTGAATCATTGGCCAGGAGTCAGCCAGTTGTGTTGTCCAATCATCTGGAGTGACTGCACCAGCCGGAGGTTGTGGTAGATCAGAGATAGGTACAAAGTCTTTACCCAGGGCAACCCGAAAGGGGGTTTGGCCAGTGCTTTGATGCACTGCATTGTTGTAAGCCACTTCAGCAAATGGTAGGAGGTCTACCCAATTGTCCTGCTGGTAATTCACAAAAGCTCGAAGGTACTGTTCTAGAGTCGAGTTAAGCGCCTCAGTGGCCCCGTCCGTCTGAGGATGCCAAGCCGTGGATAGGGCTTGTTTCGTGCCCAACAGCTTGAGAAACGCCCGCCAAAATTGCGAGGTAAATTGTGTACCTCTGTCCGAAATTAAGCGGGAGGGACATCCGTGTAACCTGTACACGTGTACAAGGAATAGGCGAGCCAATTGACGGGCCGACGGAATGGACACGCAAGGGATGAAGTGAGCCTGTTTGGAGAAATAGTCTTTGACCACCCAAATGACCGTTTTGCGTTGGCTGGGCGGGAGCTCGACAATAAAGTCCATGGAGATTTCCTCCCAAGGGGAAGAAGGGGCTGCCACCGGTTGCAGCAGTCCTTGGGGCTTGCCCACCTTGCGCTTGGACATTGCACAAACAGTGCAGGAGGCAATGTAGTCTTTGACATCTTTACGTAATGTGGGCCACCAGAATTGCCTCCGAACGAGGTGCAAGGTTTTTACAAACCCGAAGTGACCTGCAAGTTTGTCATCGTGTGAACGGAGTAAGACATCTTTTCTGAGGCTTTCAGGGACGTAGAGGCGGTCGGATTTCCAAGCAAAGCCTCTGTCAAAAGTAACATTGTCTTTATTTGCAAGCAACCAAGTATCCGTTTTCAGTTCTTTTAGAAACTTTTGTTGCAACTGGGAGGGAATTGACAAAGGACTTGGCTGAACAGCGCTTGTAGTGGGCGGCTGCTGCGCGCGCGTCTGGCTTCGCGTCACAGCCTGCATGCCCAATTGGGGCGCCGTCCATAGGGTGCTTACCACATCTGGCGCTGCCCCAGAGTCCTGAGGTTGCCTTGACAAGGCATCAGCCAAGAAGTTCTTTTTCCCTGGAATAAATTTAAACTGAAAATTGAATCGGTTGAAAAATTGAGCCCAACGAACTTGTTTGGGGCTCAGTTTTCGAGGGGTACTAAGAGCCTCCAAGTTTTTATGGTCAGTCCATACTTCAAAGGGATGATTCGCCCCTTCTAACAGATGCCTCCAAGCTTCTAATGCAGCTTTTACTGCAAATGCCTCCTTCTCCCAAACATGCCAACGCCTTTCAGTCTCAGAGAATTTGCGGGATAAGTAGGCACAGGGCTTGAGGCATCCTGCCTCATCCTTCTGCATCAACAATGCCCCAATAGAATAATCGGAAGCATCTGCCTGTACAACAAACGGCTTGGAGGGATCAGGATGCTGTAAAATTGGCTCTTTGACAAAAGCTTCTTTCAGGCGCTCAAACGCCGTTTGACAAGCAGGCGTCCACCTCAACAGCGCTCCGGGATTCTTGACTCTCCTAGTATCTCCCACCCCTTTGGTTCGCAGCAGCTCAGTTAGGGGCAAGGCAATCTCAGCGAATCCCCTTATGAACAATCTGTAATAGTTGCTGAACCCCAAGAAACTTTGAAGTTGCCTGCGGGTGCGGGGACTCTCCCAGTCCATGATAGCCTGCACCTTTGCAGGATCCATTTCTATGCCTTTATCAGAAATTCTATACCCCAAGTAGTCAATTTGGGTCTGATGAAAGGCACATTTCGACAGCTTAGCATACAATTCAGCCGATCTGAGTTTACACAATACTTGCTTTACCAGAGCCACATGCTCTTTCATGGTTTCAGTATAAATCAATACATCATCCAAATACACAAGTACACCTTTGAACAGATGTTCATGCAAAACCTCATTGATTAATTGCATAAATACCCCAGGGGCCCCAGCCAACCCAAACGGCAACACCTTATACTGGAAAGCTCCCAACGGGCAATTGAATGCGGTTTTCCACTCATCCCCCTCTTTGATCCGTACACGATAGTAGGCTTCTCTTAAATCCAGTTTAGAGAAGATCTTGCCCTTGGCCAGATGTGACAACATGTCCTTTATCAATGGCAAGGGATATTTGTTGGAAATTGAGACGGCATTTAATCCGCGGAAATCCGTACAAAGTCTCAATGTCCCGTCCTTTTTTGGGCGAAAAAGAACCGGCGCCCCCACGGGTGAATTTGCCGGCTCAATAAATCCGCGCGCCAGGTTTTTGTCCACAAATTCCCTCAACAGAGTTAGTTCCTTCTGAGTCATGGAATAAATTTTTGGTTTAGGCAATTGGGTGTTGGGCAACAGTTCTATGGCACAGTCCGTCTTTCGATGGGGGGGCAACTGATCGGCTTCCTTTTCACCGAATACATCAGCAAACATCCAGTACTCGGCCGGCAAGCCTTCCAGAGGAGAGGCCGGGTAAGGCGGAGTCGCAGCTGCCGCAACCCCCACCATCTCCTCTGGGGCACCCTTCCCCTCGGCCGCTTGATAAAACCCATCCCTAAACGTGATAGTTCGGTAGACCCAGTTTATGTGGGGGTTTTGCTGCACCAACCAGGGTACCCCCAACACCACCAGTGGCCCCCCAACCGGAGCCACCACAAAAGACAGCTTTTCCTGGTGACTGCCCAGTTGCAAGGCTACACGCCCTGTAAAATGGGTGACCGGTTGGCCCCCTGCCACGGACCCATCCAGCTGAGTAAAAGCGATGGGTCGCTGTAAAGGGAACGTGGGGAGCTCCAAAGCCGCCACCACGTCGGGGTGCATAAGACAGCGGGAACACCCCGAATCAATCATGGCCCATACTTCCACAGTCTTGGATTGGGAGCCCAATTTCAATTTCACCATGAGTATGCGGTAAGTGCCACTCACCGATGGAGGCTCGCGCCCATCCTCTACCACCTGCCCAGCGGCGCCCTTTAGAGCAGGTGGCTGGCGTTTCCCGCCGGCTGCGGGATTTCGGTCTCCCCCTCAATTTCGAAGAACATCACATCGTCTCCCTCGGTTTCAGCCACCGCAGCTTTTTGCTTCCTAGGCAATGCAGGGGACTTTGCTGGCGGTTTTCCGGGCCGTTCCTTCACCTTTGCCTTCGGGCATGCTGCCACTCTATGCCCCTCCTTACCACATCTCAGGCACAAGCCTTTTGCGTACCGCTTCTCCCGCTCCTCGTCCCAGGGTCGTTGTCCCGGTTTCCCCCCGGTGGTCGATGGGCGGCTGGGCTTCACCTCCCGCCCCGACTTGGCGGTCCTCCGCTGGGCAAAGATCTCCTGTGCATGTTCAGCCCTCCCCGCCAGCAGGATCCACTCATATAGCGTGTATGGGTCGTCCCTCCCCAGGGACCAGCGCAGCACCTCTGTATTCAAGCCATCCTTGAAGAGCTCGATAATGGTGGCTTGGGACCAGTCATCCACCTTCCCAGCTAGCGCTTTAAACTCCAAAGCATAATCGGCCACTGATCTGAACCCCTGCTTGAGTTCCTTCAGGGCTCGCTTTGCTCTCTCCTTTGCTAAGGGGTCCTCGAAGTGTTGCTTCAACGCCCAGAGGAACTCCTCGAGACTGTCCAGTTCGGGCGCCTCCGACTGGCACATCTGGACATACCAGTCTGCCGCCCTCCCCTTCAGTTTGGTGGCAATGGTGATGATCCTTGCCTTTTCCGATTGGAAAAACGCCCCCCATTCTTCCATATAGGCTTTCGCGTTCGTCAGGAAGAACGAGAGTTTGGTCGGGTCCCCATCAAACTTGACAGGGAAGTCTCGCATGCCGCCTCCCGCCGCGCTGCGCCCCACCACCGGTGCTGCCGCGGCTTGTGTTCCCCTAGCTTGGGGCGGCACGGGGCCCCGGGGCGATCGCCCTGGCGATGCTGCGATTTCCATCCGGACCGACTGGTCCCCTTCGCGCCTCCGCACCGCCCGTCGCCGTTCCGGGGACAGCCCCTGGGAAGAGGGGGTTGAATGCCTTTGGCTTGATTCTTCCCGGACCTCTCGCAACGAGGTCACATCCAAGCTCAGCTGTTTCAATATAGCCTCCAACGAATCCATTTTGGACTCCAACACTCGGATCCGATCCGGAGTGGGTGAGCCCTCCGTTGGCTGCACCTGCACCACGTTGGGGGACAATGGGTATCTCTGCCTCCAGGAGGGACCCCCCGCTGCCGTGGCATCTCCTTGGGTCGTATCCCAGGTGAGCAGCTCGCCCGGAGAATTTACGGTGGTCTCTGGGGCCGTTTTCAGCCCCCCGGCTTCACTCTCCGACTCGGAGCTCGCCTCCTCTCGGATGGCTGACAGCTCCCCCCCTTGGGACGGTCGGCCGGACTGCCTCACGGTCGAGTCCGGTTCCCCTTCCTCCATCATCATGATGTCGGGTTCAGTCATCGCGGGCTCTCTCCCTCACAGGGTTAGACGCTTGTCTTTCCTGGACAGGGGCCAGCGGAGTTAGGAACTTAGATTCTCAGTTTTATGTAAGGGTTGCCCTAGCCCCAAATACTCAGACTCACAAGAGGCTGCTAAATGAAATCTGATTTATTTAGAGTACTAAAGGCAGATACAGAGAAAGCTGAGAATGAGCAAAAGCGCGCCAAATACAAACTTAAACCCTTGGTACAAACGTATCCCGCCTCCCTCGTAACAGCCCCGCCCGGCACAGGTGCTAGCAATCGTCAGAGTTGCTAGCCTGGGAAAGTAACCTTGAGCGCAGTAGATAATGCAAATACATTCCAAAGCAAAGCCAAAAGATAACCGTTCCCATCCTCCCGAGAAAGATGAAACACGCATCCAATTAATGACATGCGAAACGTTACGATGCATCAAAGACATTGAAACGGCGAACATGACAGTTTCTACCTGAGAAGGGCATTCTCCATTTTGTCTTTATCTTGGTTGCATTTGATTTAATCCTCTCAGAGGCTGTCTGGAAGCCAGCAGAAGCCCTGGAGTTAGTAATTTGGACAGCAGGCTAGGACCATGACTCTAGCTGTGTTGTTTATTTTCTTCTATGGATGGGGATCTGGGTTATGTAATATTGTTCTGGTTTGTATGTGCATACATGTGTGTGAGAGAGATAAATCTTGGGCTATGGGAGGAACTGACTTTACATTTTCAGAAAGCAATTGTTTATTTTCCTTCTTCCTTTCTTTCTTTTTTCCCCAGTTTTCTGACTCTAATTGACGCAGGGATGTTCAGTCTGAGAAAGAGATCTAACCTTTAGCGCCTGGTCGGACTATGGAAGGTAGGGGGTGACCACTTCCTTCCTCTGAGCGATTCAGCAGTAAGGAGGATTTCTCTGGAGTAAACTGGCTGGTGGCAGCATACCATTTCAGTGCTCTCCACAAGCTGCAGGGACAATGTTTGGGAAGGCCCGCTGTGGAATTAGAGAGGGTTCAAGCCACAACATCCCATGCTTGTGTGCACCTGGCACCATTACAATGACATAAACATGAATGTGTATATACAATCTATTCCAGGTAGAGCAGGCACTTTAAATAAAACTAGCTATGAAACAACGTGATTGATATTCCCCTTCACATATAATTCAGATACCCATTATGTTTTTGTTTTTGTTTTTTTCTGTCATGATGGACAGCGTGCACAGGAACCTAGTGTCACATGCAATTAATGTTATCTCCAATTCTAATTAATAGC